>NW_023270389.1:61533793-61801776 GCF_011800145.1 Mirounga leonina | reverse complement strand
AGAAAGAAAGAAAGAAAGAAAGAAAGAAAGAAAGAAAGAAAGAAAGAAAGAAAGAAAGAAAGAAAGAAACTTACTTTTTCACTGCTAATTTTGTGACTTTATTGACATGATTATGGTTTAAAATGAAGAAATTAACTTTGCCTGGTGTTTGAGAAATATGAGAAGTTCAATAATCTTTTATTAAACCAAGATATTTTTATTTACATAATCCCATTTGTCCCATTCAGCATCGTGCAGTGCAATAACAAAAGAGGCTGATTTATTAGACACACACCAGGCTGAAGAATTTGCTCAGAATTCTTGGTTAGGCTGTGATAAGAACACAAATTTATCTGAACAATGCTTTAGGGCGTACTTAGGGAAGATGCTATTAAAAAAAAAAAAAAAAAAGCTTTATTGCATCACACACATGGAACCAGATTCCGACTCTCATGGGTTGGAGCCAGCATGAACTTCACACTACATTAATTTGCACTTGTCGATATGCTGCTTTGTAAGTATTTTGTAGGCATGTTCAAATGTGGACCCTGTCTCCTCGGCTAGAACATAAACTCCCTCAGGGCAGGACCTGGGTCTTCCAGCTACCCCCCCACGGCGCCTCCTCCACCGGTCTGGGTAGGCTGGCCCTCGCGCACGCATGGCTGCTCTCCGAGCGAGGAGCAGGGAGCAGGATGTACGAAGCCTCCAGCAGTGGAAGAGGGTGTGAAGAACAGTGGAGAGCAACTCTGTCATCACCAGGACCAAGTGATTACACGTGCTAACGGCATGCCCAAGTGGCCCCTCTCCCAGCCAGTTTTTAGAGGCAGAAGTGAGACTGCAGGTGGTAGTTGAAAAGTCTCTCAAGTCTGGCTCTCCAGAAGCTACCCATTATCTCAACATATTCCCCCAAAGCTTTCTGATGGGGGTACATGGAATTACAAACACAAAGCAGAGAACAGAGCTGAGGAGAATTTTGCTTTAATGTGTAGATGCTAAATTACAAGTAGAAAAGATGAATGCCACTCCTAGTCACTTTAACAGAGTGAAATAGTCTGAGGATGCTTCCACAGTCCAGGAGGAGACGGTGGACCTTGGAAATCCGTGAGCTGGGCCTTTGGCATCCTGCCACTAGAAGAAACTAGCAATTTCAGGGAAGAAAGTTCCATGGCCTGTTGCTGCAATCTCCTTCAATCTTCTCACTGTCAGAAAGTTCTTCTTTCAGGCTATTGTGATTTCCAGTGGCTGTGATTAAACTGCTTTGTTCTTATTCCTTCTGTACTGAGGATCAAGAGCAGGTGTTTAAAAGTTACAACTCTTCAACTTTTCCTTATTGCTTTAGTTTCTCTGGCCTTAAGTAGGCCCTCCCTTTAGGACTTGCAAAGCTTCCTCTCATCTTTACACAAACCCATACAAAATAGATGCACTTCTTCCAACAATCTCATTAATTCAGTTGAACTTCAGAAATAATTCCTGTGTTGATACAGTCCACGTGTAATGTCGGTACCAAAGTGTTGACTCCCACTGCTGTAGACAGGAGCTCCAATTCTTTCTTGCCCTAATTTTTCTAGCCAAAATCATCTGATCTACTTCTTTTTTTTATACGTGCCCTACCCTAAAATATTTGTTTTGATCAAGGAATTTTGAACCTCAATGCTTCCTGCTCAATTGTAGCCACAACTCCAAAGTTATAACACATGCAATGCTGGTTTAAAAAAAAAAAGTCTTCTTGTCTCTTGAAAAAATTTTTACCAACCTAAAAGAAACTACTGCAAAATAAATTTTATATTTATATTTATACTCTCATCTAAGCCATTATTTTTTTAAAGATTTATTTATTTATTTATTTATTTATTTATTTGAGAGAGAGACAGAGCGAGGGAGCATGAGCAGGGGGGAAGAGCAGACCCCGCCGAGCAGGGAGCCCGACGCGGGGCTCGATCCCAGGACCCTGGGATCATGACCTGAGCTGAAGGCAGATGCTTAGCCGACTGAGCTCCCCAGGCGCCCCTTTCATCTAAGCCATTATTAAGCCACAGGCCACTACTAAGATAATGACATTCTAACCAGTTCCACACTCACTTGGCAATGAGTGATGACTAACAGACCAGGGGCGAGGCCATGTGCCATACTGCAAAATACTCCAAAACCATTAAGTTATCACCTAAGATTGATGAGTCTTCAAACTCAAAGAGCTCCACTTTTTAGTAAGGCACGAGAAACTTAAGCCATCCACTCCTATCTCTATACCCAGAGCAGGGGGTGGCAAACTTCTTGTACAAAGGCTCAGCGAGTAAATCTTGTAGTCTTTGTGGGCTACGGGGACGGGGTCTCTGCCACAACTCGACTCTGCCTGTGCCGCGGAAAGCAGCCACTGACAATCCGCGAATGAACAGAGGCGGCTGGGTTCTAACACGACTCCATCTGTAGGAAGAGGCAGTGGGTCAGACTGGCCCACGAGGGGCCGTGGTCAGCCCTCTCTTACGGTGCGGGTACATGGGCGTGTTAGACACTCGTGCACGTCTGCAGGCTTAAGTGGGTGTGTATCTCCTTGCAGCTGTACACCAAACCTCCCCCTGCCTTCCCCCGCGGCCTTGGCAGCATCATGGGCATGTGGCCGGGGCAGTCCGACAGGGCCCTGTGTTTAGGAGGGTGCTGAGCTTCGCTGTTTAATGCTCTGTGCTCGACATCTTGAAGTTTGTAATGACTGATTATACACTGGCACTGGCGTTTCATCAGAGAAGTCTGGTGGGATGGTGGAACCCCCGCTCATATCTGTGGTCTTCTCTTTACTCCTCCCAGCAGCCCCGAGGTGGGACTCAGACACCTGTCCCCTGAATCTTCCTCTCTGGCCCACACTTGGGGATCTGGCTGCCCTCTGCCTTGGGTGGAACCAGGTCATGGCAGTGGGAGGGTGGGGTCGGGGCTGTGTTCTGCTGTGGCCCTCTGCCTCTGGCAGGAGCCGGGATGTGAGTCTGGGGAAGATTAGGTAGAGTGTGTCACCCCTGACATCCCGGGACACGGGGGGGACCATCTCTGCCTCCAACTGCTATCACTGCTGCGCACTCAGTAGGCCCAATGTGGAGTCTCTGCTCGTCCTGATCCAGGTACCACTATGCCTGCATCCCCCCATGAGTATGCCTGCAAGGGACAGAGGCCAAGGTGAAATGTCAAATACAGGACATTGCAACTGCACAAGAGGGAGAGAGAGAGAAGGGGGAGGGGGAGAAGGGGGGGAAGAGAGATTATAAGAGAAAGGACAATATTTTATATTGTAATACCTCTGCATCACTTTTTTCCTGCATTTTGGACACAGGCCCCTGCATTTTCCTTTTACACTATGCCCCGATCAACCCTTCTGAGATTCATCTACTAGAATGGAAGGTGGCAAGGAAAATTCCACTTATGCATCCTTTGTAAGCTAACCTTGATGCCAGGGTAATAACGGGGCTTCCTGCAGCATTCCCCGACCTTAAATGTAAGGCTCTGAAATTAATTACAAATTGTAGGTTTCAGACTCTAAAGGGATATGATGATTGGGGTTGCTTCATGGGGGTCACTTCCCTCACATAGTTGCTGTAGGATGAATTCATATTTCTTTAGAATGATGATGAGACACCTTATATAAAGCACAGTCAAAACATATGTATGACATTTAATAAGAACAACAGATAAAGAAAGTCAAAATTTTGCTAAGATTCCCTTTATTCCCTATTAAAGAAGATAAAGCCGTAACATTCAGACATACAAAAACACACTGTGTGTCTGGTTTGAATAAACCGACCGTGAAACAGAGAAGTGTGGGTATGGGCTGGGCCCTACAAGATATTAATCTGTTAGTATTGTCAGGTGTGATGATGACATAGTGAGTACAAAAAACAATCCTCATAGATGCAGGCTGAGGGATTCACTGGTGAAATAACATTGTGTCTGAGATCTACTTCAGCAAAAGGAGCAACAGAAGAGGGAGACAGACAAAGAGGATGTGGAAGAGAAGATGAAGAAACAGTGACAAAGAAGATGAAGAAGGAGAGAAAAAATGTCAGATAGAACAGGACTGGCAAAATGATAAACCTAGGTGATGCATGTGTGGGAATTCATTATAGCGTTCTTTTTATATGTTTTTCAATTCCCATAATGGACTCTGTGTGTGTGTGTGTGTGTACCTGTTGCCTACAAAAAAATTTCAAATAAAAACTAGGGCACAGATTTTTCATTCTCCTCCATACCAAATGTCTTTTTTTCTTCCTTAGGCTGGCAGGAGTGCTCTATGCTGAAGAGATACAAAGGAGTTGATGGGAAGGATAATCCGCCCATGGGCTCCTGACACAATATAAAAAAGAAAAGGAGAAAGTGGGAGGAAGAGATCGCTATTGTTCCTCCCCTAACCCTTCCTTCTAATTATGCCAGAGTCAAGGCTCGGGTCACAAAGAAAATGATTTTGGTGGTCAACCATTTGCCCTGTTTTATATACATCAAAAAAGCTCTTGTTCTGACCGCATTCCAATCTCACAGTTTCCCACCTACTTTAAAAATGTATCAAGAGGCCAGATTAACAAAAATATGAACAAAATGACTATATTACAAGGAACGCTTTGTCTGTAAACCGGGAGATGGCCATCTTGTTATGCTGAATTGCATGATGTGGGACACTTTAAAAGTTACATACACTTTCTGTCATTATAAGTATTTCTGATAAATGCTCAACATGCCCAGCTTTTAAAAGTTGAATGTAAATTTCTCTCTTGAGTGCAGATGGTGGCCAAGCAAAGTAGCTCTTTGGTCTTCCAGACAGAAGGTCAGGTCATGGCTGAAAGACCAAAGAACAATTGCTGCTTTGCTCCTCCAGATCCACGGAATGAGACACCACCACTTTCCTTTCTGAAACTGTCTGCTCAATACAAAATAGTTACAAAGAGTACCTATAAGATTTCCTCACATTCTGTCCAAGAGAAAATGATAAAAAGCACATCCCATCACAAATACCTTGTAACCATTCCAAGGTTTTATTCCTAACCCTCCGACCTCCTAAGAAGGCACATCTTTATCTAAAAACAACATTAGAAATCATTATGAAAACTGCTAATGTTTGACTAGTAAGCAGGAAATGTTCACAAATGAAACTGACTCCTTTTAAAATCCTGCCACTTTGGCCTCCACATCATTGCTGGTTAATTGCAATGAGCTAGAGCTCTGAAAAGACAAATATTACAAATACTTCTACACGTTATTCATTTACAAGTGATATGGTAATCTTATTATTCCGACAGTGTTTTGTCTCCCTAGAACATTATCCTGTAATTTTAAATAACTCAGACACTCTTCTTATTTTTTTTCTAATTAGTCCAAGTTGTTATGTTGGGCAGGTGCTATAGAATAATACAAAAGTATTTAACAATGCTAGCAAGCATACCAAGATGATACCCTTAAAAAAAAAAGTCATTATATATCAGGAAAGGAAAGGAAGGTTCTGTTTGGCTTGGTAGTGCTAGATCTTGGGTTGCTGATGGAAGATTTTCAATTCCACTATCAGGCACGCCCCCAACTGGATGCAGTAAAATAGTTTCATTATCTGTACACGTTAATAATGAAAATTCGGAAAATTAAAACTCATAACACTCTGAATATAGTGATACAAAAGCAGAATCTGATTCTGGTTGTTCAGATGTTAATTTAGTGCCAGGAATTTCAGCCATGACTTGGAAAACTTTTTCAAGTACTAAATTTCATTATCGCTTTCATTTTTAATACTCCCCTATCATCTATTTACATCATCTGCATAGAAAGTTGACTGGGTTGAAAGGGAAAAGATGCTAGAAAGTATGATAAAAAGCTATGAACTAGAAATATATTTGAAAAAAACTAATTTTAAGTTTACCTACTTTTAAATTGTGGTGATTTTTTTAAAATGCTGACACTGAGAACTCATTTTAATTGAACAGATTTATCAATCTACTTTCATTGAATATAAAGAATGAAAGCCTTCGATGTTTTGTACTGTAACACAAATATAGAAAACCCAAAGTGAGTCTATTAGAACTGCCTCTCTCAAAACTTTATCCATGTCATCAATTAAAATTGGAGTATCTACATGATCTCAACAAAAATATAACATAAAACATCTGTTCAACTGAAATGGAAGTAAGCAGCATTTCCCCCTAACATTTCTAATCTCCCTGTATTTAAGGCTTTTTGAGCAAACGTATTCATGGTTATCTTAGTTAAAACTGGTTTTGCTCTGCCAACAATCAATTTGATTGACATATTTACATATCAACTCATCTCATCTTACAAATTTTAAACTTTTTCACTTAAAATTGGATTCAAGTTGGCATCTTTCAAGAACTTTATGTACGTATATTTTAGGTTCAAACTGTGCATTAGAACATTTTTTTTTTTTTACTTTTGTAAGTAATAGATACACATATCCAAATGTATATTTATGACCTGTCAGATTGGGATTTTATATGCAGGCGGTTGTATTCTCACCATTTCATGTGAAAGGTGATAATTTTAGGCAACTATAAATGAAATTCTTTTAATAGTATAAACTGGATTGTTCCATTAGTTAGAAGCAATATAATAGAAATAAATAACTTACATCTTTAATTATGTCTTTAATCGTTGTAATTACACTTGTCATCTCTTACCTCATCTTTAATTTCAAGATCCCTTTTAGTTTTGGTTCTGTACTCTCTGTGTTCCTTCTCTGCCTCATCCTTCTCCATTTTGGTTTTATTCAACTGATAGCGCATTTCCCCGCACACCTGTTAGATTGTAAAAACTAGATCAATAGCTGCGGGAATCGACCCGGCAATGCCTGCAATTAGATCTTTTGGTGCCCCCTAGAGGTCATATAAATAAAATACAATAGAACTTTGCTAAGAACGGCATTTTCTGTTAGAATATTCAATGTATTCTGTTAAGATGTAAAGGCAATATCAGGTATTACTGAGTCTAACAATTTCAAATTATGATAAAGAAATGTATAACTAATAAATTTAAGTAATGTGCCCAAATTTTTTTGTGCAAAATAACAGTTTCAATTGCACATCATCCAAAATGCACTATCATCTCTATTTTATGCAGATAAAATCATTAATTAAAATATTAAGCTATGTGAATATTCATTCAAATTGTTGTGATTTAAACAGTAAAGTTTTATTCTATATAGTAAAGTTTTCCTTTAAAGATTTGATCAGTTAGGCTTTTATTTAAGAAAATTTATAAAGGAATTTTTCTCTCTGCTAAGAGACGATATAGTATTTAGGTGTACAGTAGAACCCAGTATTTACTGTAATCTTTGTAGATAATGTCAATCTTAAGCACAGTGCGATGTATTTAAGTCGATAAACATTGTCTGGTAAAAGGCACAGACTGGAACCATTTATAACTGTAGCATTCAACATAAAAGGAAAATATACATTTAAGTGAAATGATTTTAACATATCATTAAATAATGAGTACACATAGCATCTTAAGAGTGTTGTGTATCATCCTTTATAGAATTTTCTTTTTCAATCCAGGGCCTCTACAGACAGGTAAATAAATTTGGAAAATGCAATCAGCAGATAAATCTAAACAAAGAAATTATGAGCTTTTGAGATAACTGAGAATCTGCAGAGAGATTAGTTAACACACAAGTCTGCTAATTCAGTCTCTGATATACAAATACAACTTTCTAAAAATCATGTATCATCTAAAGGTTATAGTTGCTTGAAACTTTTCAATTTTGGTATTTCTCCAAAACTGATGATTAGAACTTCAGAAATTAGTTTTCATCATTATGGAGGTATTAGAATCTCAAAAAACCTGTATCTATTTCCCATGTTCAAATAAAAAATACTTTGAAAAATAAACAAATCTGGGTCTAAAGGTTATAGTGACAAGACAGAGGAAAGTCAGTAAGTTTCTTCCCAGTGGCCCTCAAAATGCTAGAAAAAGAATAAAATTACAAAAAATTTGATTTGAAATTCAAATGCCTTGAATGTGTCAGAGCTGACCCCTCTCATTAAAAAAAAAACTAGTAATTTACAAAAAGTTATTAATTCTAAAGCTAAATAAAGTTTAAAATTAAGAATGTTAGAAAAAAATTAGAGGGGCCCAAATTTGCTTGCTTTCTTATTCTTATTCCAACCTATTTGATTTATATACATGAATGAAATGAAAAAAACCCAAATTGATAATACCAAAAAATTATAATTACCCAGCCATGGTGTTTCAAACCCAATACCAATACAAAATTATTGTTTATTATTATATGTCTAAGCATTGTTTTATTTAGAATTATTTCATCCCTTAATTTTACTTTTAAAGTTCCCTTGCCGTACTACTCTCACTTTAGCATCTGCTAAGTTTATCTAAAATAAACTGGCGAAGTAAATTGAAGTGGAACAATGTCTCAGGGTTGGAGCCAGCACAAGGCCTGCTTCTGATGCTTCAGTCTTTCTGGACGGTTCTAAAGGCAGAGGAGGCATCTTTACTGCACACATTCCAACAGGAAGTTCTCTTCCTACAATGGACTGGACACTCTCACCACCAGCTTTCCCCCAAAAATCTGGATTAACCACTGCCAGCCCTCTATATCCATTCCCTTACTTCTACCCCTACGATCCACACAAACACATCGGTGATATTGGCAAATATGGTATTTTAAAACTTTAATGTTAGCTAGCTTGAATTTTAGAAAGCAAATGGAGAATTACAGAAATTGAAGGGAAAAACAAGAAAAAAATAGGGGCTTTGTTTCTTCCATATACTAAAGGTAATTTTAATTACTAAATTATAAGTAACAATGGTATTACAAATGTGTCAACATTTAGGGAAATATATTGATAAATAAAATGCAGTATGAAAAGGTATGCATTTCAAAGAAAATCATCTGTGTCAATTGTTAAAAAAAATCAATCAATTTAATTTATTACATCATGCATGCCTATAATTAGTTGCTTAGTTTTAAAGCAACTTATTGCTGAAATCCACATGGACTTTAGTGTTTCATAAATACGTATGTTATAGTGACCAGCGAAGACTATGAACAATTTAGTTTTGGTTTACAAGTTTGTAATACCCATAGCACAGACACTGTGATATTTTTTTTTTAAGATTTTATTTATTTATTTGACACTGTGATATTTTAAAGTATAAATTTAGGGACCAATAAAATAAGACACTTAGTATTGGAGCCTCGATTTTAGAGACCAGGTCTGAAAAGGAATGGGAGGTGGAGAATTTTTTATGTTAAGCACACTCTTCATGTGGTAAATAAATCTCTTTTACTATCATTGTGGAGACCAAAGCCATGCTATCTCTGGCAAACATTTCTCCCATCTAATTTAGAAATATAAGTTTTACCAAATATTCAATGATTAAAGTAATGAAACTTGCTTATTGATAAGTCTGTCCCAGCCACTTAACCTTCAGTTCTTCCAGGACATTATTTGTGTCTAATTCATCTTTTGTATTTGCAGCACCTATCAGAGGGCCTGCCAATAATAAGTAAATGCTGGCTTAATGACCATTATGTGGATCTTTACTATCTTAAATAACAAAACTTCTCCATTCCAAACTGCTTTCTGGGCTTTGTACATTAGGAAAAAATTTTAAACTAAAATCTCACATTGTACCTTTGTGACATCCATTTCCTTGGAAGTAAGCTGGTTTTGAACTTCTTCGAGTTGATTAATAGCTGAAATCTTCTCTCTTGTAACCTTTTCAACCTGGGCCTCCAGCTGGGCAATATTTTGAGACAGGGACAACATCTATAAGAGGAAATAAAAGTCCTAAACGATAATGCCATTTGACCAAATAAATATTAAGAACATTGATTACTCAGCCATAAAAAAGAATGAGAATTTGCCACGTGAAACAACATGGATGGACCTAGAGAGTGTAATGCTAAGTGAAAGAAATCAGAGAAAGACAAAATACCATATGATTTCACTCATTTCTGGAATTTAAGAAACAAAGGGAAAAAAAAGAGACAAAGAAACAAAAAGACACAGACTCTTAAATACAGAGAACAAACAGGTGGTTCCCAGAAGGGAGGTGAATGGGGGGGATGGGTGAAATAGATGAAGGGGATTCAGAGTACACTTATCTTGATGATCACTGAGCAATGTATAGAACTGCTGAATCATTCTATTGTACACCTGAGACTAATATAATACTATGTAAAAAAAAAAATCTTGAATTAATGGGAGTCTCTGCATGGCTACTGGGTTTGCTCTTAAGTCATTTCTCTGTGAATTGGGTATGTCCGTTTTTCTGCTTCCTCAACTCACCCATCCCCCATGACTTAAATATGTACTTCCTTCTGATTCATTCTCTGGTCTCTACCCTCATTTTGGGAAACACATACAAGATGATAAAAATCAAAGTTTGGGTTGAAACCTTAAGGTGATAATCATATAAGCTGTGGAAGGGACTGACAGGAATAAATTTCAAAGGTGATGTCAAGAAATCAGAGAAGTGTGGGGAACCTGGATGACTTAGTCAGTTAGGCATCAGACTCTTGATTTTGGCTCTGGTGATGATCTCAGGGTCCTGAGATCGAGCCCCATGTTGGGTTCCCCGCTCAGCAGGGAGTCTGCTTGAGATTCTCTCCTCTCCCTCTCCATCTGCCCCTCCCCCAATGTGCTCTCTCTCAAATAAATAAATAAATCTTTTAAAAAATGATTAAATCTTTAAAAAAAAATCTGGGAAGTCTTAAACCCTTCTCCCACATGGAAGGATAAAAGGACAGGATGGGAGAGCTGGAGAGCTCCCATTCTCTAGCTACCCTCATTCCTCCTCTCAGCCATCATCCCCTCTCCTCAGGAAGGTTTCTAGGACCTCTGGCTCCCAGCACAAAATAGGAACCCCTTCCCACACCCAGGGTTGCTATTCAGCCACTGTGCCCTGGGACAGCCATGCCTACTGTTGGCAGCGAGCACCCACTGGCACGGATTGCTGCCCCCACAGTACTGGTGGCTTACTATCTTGACTCTCTCTCTGGCACGAGCTGCCCCAACCACCTCTATATGTCTCCATCACACTGCAGCCTGAACGTCTGCACACTTCCAGCCTGGCACTTATCCCACTGTCTCGTTGTCTGTTTGCTCCCGTAGACTACAAGCTCCTCGAGGGCATGTTCTTCAAGAGGCACCGAATGTTTGATGAAAGAACAGATCACTGGGATGAACAGATCACTGTGATGAACGGCTTTTCGGAGGAACCATCCACTCTATGAATGTCAGCTTCTTACTTTTTCTTCCCAGGGCGAGAAATGCTTTCTAGATCTCAGGTTTAACCTTTACAGTTTTTTATTTGCAATTACATTTTACTCTGCTCCAGGAAGTCAAAACTTCCTAGACTCTTAATTTTTTATTTGTATTGGCAGCTTTAAAGTGAAAAAGAAATGCTACCTTCCTAGAGAGGGAAACATAGAGAGATACCTATCAGTGTTTAATCTGTTACACAAGAGCTTGTAACAAAACTGAAAGAGTATTTTAAATTTACTGTTGTACATGGACATGGGTGTGAATTCAGTTTTACAACTAAAATCAATAAGGCAAAGTTTGTGATAAAAATCAAGATTGCCTTTGAATTATGTAACTAGCTCAAGTTGACACATATGAAAATAATGAGCCCTGGTAGCGATTTTCTAATTAAATGGTAGATGTATTAATTAACTTTGCTGGGGATTGTAGAGAATTGTACATTTGACTTATGGTTGTTTACATGTCCTTCTTATCATCAAAAGACTGACTAAAAATTTTAATTTGCACATAAAATTACTTTTACTAATACCAGGCTACAAACTATCCTAATGCATATTGCAATCTGAACCCCAAACTGAAAGTCAAAAGAAATTAAATGCAACCAATAATGAGATTTATATACTTAATTTAAAAAATTCAAGTTCATGAGTATCCATATTATGAAGGTAATTATAGCTTTTCCGGATACAACAGCAGGAAACTTCAATTACCAGCTACTCATACTTATGTGAAGCTATATCTTATGGTAAACATATTAACATCGGTGGTTTCTGAAGTAAATATGCAGACAGACATTCACTTGCTAATTGTAAATTCCAACTCAGTTTCTATTATAAGCATGTACCGAATCACACTCCTTCCATCTGATTCCCTCCCTCTGCCACCCATCACTTCTTTCCTCTGCCCACTACCTGTCTGCTCCCTCCTGTCACCCACTTCCTGAGGCCTCCACTCCTGTTGTCACACCTTCTTTTTCCCCACGCCCACCATCTGGAAGTCAGCATTACACTGCAGGAGCTTCTCCATCCACATCTGTTGCGGAGACAGAAGTCACACAGACAGCAGCAACACTGCTGGATGTCCAGGGCGCCGACATCAGCTAAGTCCTCTAAACTTTGACAGGGGCAAGCAAGAGACAAGGACACCCGGTCTGGGAGAGCTTGATGGAAATCTCTCAGCTAAAGCAGTCCCTAGTGGCCTCAACATGGTATAAAGTGGTACTCGCCATAGAACAGGTGCAAGAATGAAGGATTCTAGCCATGGACTATTATCAAGGGAACCAACTGAAAAAAAAGAGTAGACCACATAGGGGGTGCTCACTAAATATGATAAATGGCTGATTGAACTAACAAACCCAGGGGCTCAGAGCAGCCAAGGACCATAACCGAAGACAACAAACAAACTCACAGCAAGTACTATTCATGGGGGGATGATTCAAAATCTGTCTAGGTAGAAGACATCTGCTCTCTTAGAGCTTCCCACACACACGAAATTTAATGAGAACAAGTCAGGAGAAAGGAAAGAAGAAAAATAATAAAAAGAGAGGAAGAAAGTCTAAAAGTCTCATAAGCTTTCCTGACTGCTCGGAAAGGCCCGGGGGCGGGGGGGGGTGGTGGTGCTTGCTTTAATTCCTAACTACAGAGCTCTCACAACGTTAGGAGGAATTGCTCAGTCTGCCTCTTAGACTAACTTCATCTGCCAGGCAGTGTGATACATATTCTCACTTTTCATCCCCCCTTGAAGGACGAATTACACTCAATTAATTTTCAGTTGAAAAAAATGAGATTCAGAAAATTAAGGCATGTGTCTAAGTTCATTGAAGCTAATGAATAAAAAGTAAAGCCGGGCTTTATATTCAAATCTGTCTGCTTTACTCATACAGAGAAATCTATCCCATCAGGCAGCTTCTCTTTCTCTGGAGTAAGAATGATAATAGCCTCGAGTTTCAGAGTTACTAAATGTCCACTCTAGGCCAGGTATATTAGGCCCTTTTGAAACATTCTGATTTAATCCTACCAATTTCTTAAGTAGATCAACTCCATTTCTTACTCCTCTGACATGGGAGAGGTTAAACGAATTATTCAAGGTCATAGAAAGTTCAACCTGGATTCAACTCTAAATCTTTTGACTCCAAAGCCACTTGCTACCATTTCCTGGTGAAAGCACCTGCCCGAGTGCTAGGATCACTCTCAGCTCTTCATTCAGTCACTTTATTTAGGGCAGGACCTTGAGATTCAATGCCAGCCAAGGATTACTGTGGGCAAAACATAGCTGGTCTTTGCTATGGGTCCCATTCTCTGTCACACACACAACACGCAATTCACAAAGTTACCCCCACTCCACACCTCACTCTCCTTGGTTATAGCCAGCATTCCTCCCCCCATGCTCTGCATTTCTGAATCCTACCTACACTTTGAAACTCAGTTAAAATGCCACCTTCCTCACAAAATCTTCCATGATCTCTTGCAGACACAGACCGTTCTGATCCTCTGAATAAACATCTTCGTCATACCTTCCCCTTGTACTACATTCATTCATTCATTCATTCAACAAATATAGGTGAAGAACATTTTATGGGAGTGGGATGTGCCAAGCAATGACGATGTTAACCAACCACACATTCAAGGGACTCATAGTAAATTGGGGGACACAAACAATTCAGTAAGAATTTTCAGTTAATTGAGTTACAGGAGCCCACAGGAGAGGCTCTCAATTCATCTCTGGGAGTAGGTGGTAACCAGAAGAACTCTGAAGGATCACTTAGAGAGGGCATGGGGCAGAGGATTCCTCTAGGCAAGGGGCAAGGCATGTGCAAAATCCTAAAATGAAAACACAGTATGGCAGATTGGCATGTCTGTGTTGGAGTTAGTGCAGTAGGTCAGTATGGTGTCAATACCAGGAAGAAAAGTGGAGGGAGATGAGACTGGAGAGCCAAAGAGAGGAAGAGAAATGTAGAATTTTCATGTGATGCTAAAGGATCCTAAATTTTATCCAAGGGGTTGTAAGGAGACATGAAAGCATTTTAAAGCAAGAGACTGACATATTGACGTATTCATTTGAGAAAGATCATCCTGCCTGTGGCTTAGATGAGAAGGAGGTGAGACCGGAAGCAAGGAGAGGGCTTGGGGCTAGAAATCATCCAGGGGTGAGGTATGGATAGCAGTGGGGTGGAGAGACAGGGCAATGGAAAATTCCTAGGCACCTGAATCTCTAGAATTTGGTGACATAATGATGAGTAGGGTGAGTGAGAGAAAGGACACAGAATGCCAGCAAGATTTGGGGGTTCCCTGGGAGAGGGAAGATGGGAAGTGAAGCTGGTTTGGGAGCTCACTAGAGAGCTGAGGATTTAGGAATCGATTCCATATACATGAAACTGAGAGCCGCAGTAATGCCAAAGACCCCGAAATCTAAAGCTCTCTGCTAAACTCTAGAACTTTCCATCAAGCTGTTTTCTGGATGTGTTTCCTTGTCTCAAAGGCACTTTAAACTCAGAGCAAACTGAAAGGCACACATCATCATTCTGTCAAATCAAGAATATAGATCCAAAGGAATCAAGGAAAAAGAATCTTTTAAAGGGAGTAAGAACTAAAAAATATTACCTAAAAAATAGCACAAGGAGGGCTCCGGTGAACATAATGAGAGGTGAGAGAATGAAGACAACAAGTACAGACAAACCTTTCAAGAAATGTGCCCATTACGGGGAAAAGCAAGGAGGGCCATGGAATTACTGAGGTGGCTTCCAACCTTGGCTGCACATTGGAATCACCTGGACAACTTTAAAAATACTGACACCTGAATCCTACCCACAGCTATTTACACATCTCGGTTTGGGATGCAGATTGGGCAGGAAGATTTTTGGAGCCTCTATGGAGCCAAGATTGAGAACCACTGGTTGGAAGATTGTTTCTTTCAATGGATGACAGAAACTTGTGCAGATTCTCCTTATAAGGAAGAGGATTCAGCGGGGGAGGAGAATGGAAATGACATCCCTGAGGGGCGCCTGGCTGGCTCAGTCGGTTGAGCACCCGACTCTTGCTTTCGGCTCAGGTCATGATCTCAGGGTCTTGGGATCTAGCCCCACAACGGGCTCCACACTCAGCTCAGAGTCTGCTTGTCCCTCTCCCTCCCCCTCAGCCCCACCCCCCTCTCAAATAAATAAATAAAATCTTTAAATTAAAAAAGAAAGAAAGAAAGAAAAGAAATGACCTCCCAGAGGTGGAGGAAGAGAATGGAACCCAGAGCAAGGGGAATGAATTAGCGTGAGGCTTCTCCTGTTCTGACACAGTTGGCATGCTGGTGAAATTTTACTTGAAGTCACAGGTAAGGGGGAAGATAAATAGTTGAAGTTTTGAGTTTTCTTTGTTAGGTAAGTAAGGCTCTCTGCTGATAATGAGGGGAACGATGGTATAGTAGAGAATCTGAGCAGAATAAAAGTGATTTAAAATAGTCCTTGAAAATGGGCCCAAGATACCATCATTGCCACCTGGACTAGGATAATTACCTCCCACCTGATCTCCAGGCATTTATTCTGATTTTCCTTCCAATCTCTTGACAGATGGTACTTCTCAAATATAAATGGCATCATGATGCTGCCCAATTTAAAGTCGTTCGATGGTTTTCCATTAGTTTCTGGATAAAATTTAAAATCTTTCACATGCATTTTAAGGCCATTCATGCTTTGGTCTCTACATACTATTCCAAACTCATCTCCTGCTACTGTCCCCACTTCCTATGCTCCAGTCACCTGGGCCTTCTTTAAATTCCTAAAAAGTATGATGCTCTTTAGCTTCAGTGTCTGGGGTGTGTCGTTTCCCATTTGAATCTCTTCCCCTCAACTCTTCACCTGACTGCTCCTAGTCAACCCTGTTGAGTCTCGTTTTCAAAATCTCTTTCATAGGACAGTCTTTCATGACCACCTGGACTCACTCAGACGTGCCTGTTACATACTCCCATGGTACCCTATACTGTATTTCCTTGCCTTTATCACAGTGGTAACTACAAACTCACTCAGGGAAGTCTGTGTCCAATGTCTTCCTCCTCCCTCCTCTGGAAGCAGGACCGCACATTCCCAGGCCCTCCAGTTACTTTCTGTTGAATGTGGAATGAACAGGGGAGAGGAATGCACGGTGGGACTGCTGAAGCAGCAGGAGCACCAGGGACACTAGGGTCATGATGCACAGGGGTGCTGTCTGCAAGGCTCAGATCGCCCATCAAGGCCAGAGAAGGTAGACGGTTTGATTGACATAGAGTGAGGTTCTGACAGGCGCCATTTTTCTAAAGCCTAAGACAAGGGAGTTTACAGTAAATGCCTCAGACACCCATAAGCCTTAAAATCTCCTGGACAGAACTTGTGATTCTTCTCTTTATATATCCTCAGGATTACACATTGCCTTGCACATAGCAGATACTCAGTAGATACGTGCTGAGTGATGTAATTATCACACACTGGAATATTATAATAAAGCATTCAGGGTATAAGCTGCGAGTCACTTTAAAAACAAAACAAAACATGTAACAGCTGCTTTGGTTACTTTATGGACCCTATCTTGCTCAGTTTTTACTCTATTGTAGCAACTTTAAAGATTTATTTATTTATTTTAGAGAGAGAGTGAGATAGCGTGTGAACTGGGGGAAGGAGGAGGGAAAGGGAGAGAGAATCCCAAGCAGACTCCACACTGAGCACGGAGCCCAACTTGGAGCTCCATCTCAGGACCCTGAGATCGTGACCTGATGGAAACCAAGAGTCGGACATTTAACTGACTGAGGCACAGGCGCCCCCATTGCAGCAACTTCAAAGCTAGGTTTCAATTCTGTATTCCAGTTTATCACTGTTTTCCAAACACTGCCCATTTCATGTTAGCTGTTCCTTTTGCCTTTCATCTCTTCCTTCCATGTGTTCATCTGGTTATGTTCATTATTCATCATGCAATTTGTCAGAACCTACTTTGTACAGTGTATATAATTATTTTTTCTCGGTTACTTGGTTTCTTACACGTGTTTCATCTTCTACAGGTCTAATTTGAGAGAGAGGGAATATGGTGGGGGAGTCATCTCTCCTGGATTTAGCCCACGTTGAAATAAAATCTGGGTATCTGCAGAGCACCTGCTTTTCTCTAACAAACATGAGAGAAGGAATCAAACAGAATGGTGGGATCAAAGTATAATTTTACAGTTTCCTATCATGGAATCAATTGATTATTTTACTCAGAGAGGTCCAAGAATATAACTTTCCTTGAGAAATACATGGAAAAATGGAAAATTTTTATGAACTCTAAATTATAAGCAATTGACTACTTACAAGGTTTTTAAATTGAGTATTCATTCAAGAATGGCAGCCTACAGCATCATCAGTCACATCACCACAAACATTTCTGCTGCAGCGGGTAACAAAGTGAATCCGAAAGTACCTTTGATCCCACGTCTTCCCTTTCTTTTGTTATTTCCTTTCTCATCGTCTGTTTCTCAAGGGCCCTTTTCTCTTGCTGAGATGCGAGTTCTTTTTCAAGTCGCTCTGTCTGTCTCTCCAGTTGATTCTTCAACTGCTCACACTGGATTAAAGCCTGCCAGAGTAAGATGGAGTGAAATGGGGCCTCAGAATTTGCGAAAATGAGACAATTAAGCTTTAATTTTCTTTAAAATCATCACAAGTCACTGTAAAGCCCATTGGAATAATTTTATATTTGTCAATACCACTTATAGAACTAAAATACAATTCAAATGGTACATTTATTCACACATTTCAATTTTCACAATTAAGACTATATTAACTAAGCAACTAAGAAAACTCAGGTAAATGGAACCCGATGAAGGCCACAGATGAATCCAAATTTTGAAAAACGGCATCAGAGAAATCAAGTGTTCTAATATTTTTCAATTATATAGCATGTCTATTCTAAATGAAATATATAAGTATCCAATTTAACTAACTTTTCATTTGCTTATGGTTAAAAATTAGTGAAATGCTTCAAAATTTAAAATGAAATGTACCTGTTATGATATACAAGCATCTATTTTTAACATTATCAAATAATCAAGTTCCCTTAAATATAACTAAGATAAGATTTAGTTCACTCTCCTTCCAAACATAACAAAAGTAAAAATTATGTAATAATAAAAAGTTTAGATAAAAAAAGACTCAAAACAACATTTACTCCCTAGTTTCACGAAATGAGAAGTGCCATCTCTCACTGCTGGTAATTTATAAGTCCATAATTGTTCTTTAGTCTCAATTTCCCACTCTGAATTTCTAGAAGTAAAAACTTTCTAACTTCCTTTTAACTACATCCACAGTACCTTTATGCCAAATACCCAATAATAAACTAATTTCAAAATTCCAATTTTAAAAAAACCCAGTAAAGGTAAGGTGCTTGACACACAAAGTCTGAGTCATTCTATGCTGTCTTAGTCTTCTCCCAGTGGCTCTTATCCAATATCCAATCTTCACCTCATTCAAAGCCACCATGTTCCTCTGAATTATCAACCCAAGAAACCCAGGTCTCATATGACCTACAAACTGTGTAAGTATGTATCAAGTTATACATTTGATAGTCACACTTGCTGTTAATGGTGAGGGAAGTGGTCTCAGTAAGCATTGCAAGTTCTATGCATAGCTTTGCTTCCCTCTGGTGAAAGCTATAATAAATACAGACAAATAATCTAGGGTATGTGAATTTGCTTATCTTCATCCGGAAACCATTAAACCCTAATTTCTTTCAAATTCTTCTGGAAAGTTTCTGCACTCCTAGGCATAAAATATGAGGGTAAAACTCAACTGTCTCAGATTAACTGACAAGCACATCCAGTGACTGAGAAATGATTCTCCTAGGGACTTGGTACCAAGTCCAATTCTAGTTGAGAATGTCTGTAAAATAAAATCTTCTATTAGATTTTAAAAGAAGTGAAAAAGCATAGTTTTTCTATAATTTAAGCCCTCGGAGCGTGAAACATTATGAATTTGAGATTTTTGTGCTTCATAACACAGTTGCTGTTGTAAAAAATATTTTAAACATTTTATTTTGTTATTATTATATATTTTTTGAGAGAGAGCATGAGTAGGGGGTGGGGAGGGGCAGAGGGAGAGAGAGAATCTTTTTTTTTTTTAAGACATTATTAATTTATATGACAGAGGAAGAGAGAGAGCACAAGTAGAGCGGCAGGCAGAGGGAGAGGGAGAAGCAGGCTCTCTGCCGAGCAGGGAGCCTGATGTGGGGCTCAATCCCAGGACCCTGGGATCATGACCTGAGCCGAAGGCAGATGCTTAACCGACAGAGCCACCCAGGCACCCCATGAAAAATATTTTATATGAGTCTAATAAAAATCTTCATAACTTTCAAAGATCTAATACCCGTGGCATGAAAGAATAAAATGATTATTGACTATAAACCAATATTTCCAATCAGTAGCTTTTTCATTGAACAAAAACTCAGGAGTCAACATTATTAAGCACAGAACAGTGGAAGGGACTGCTGAAGATCAAAGAGCAGGCTGACATGAAGAACAACCAAAGAATCAATTCCAAGAATTCAGTCAGTTTGGAAACAAGGAACAGTAAATGATCCTGACAGGGAAAGAGGCCTAATGCCAGCGTAAGATGATATAAACGAAAAGTACAAAGTACAAGGCAAGAACTTGTAAATCACTTAAAACCATTGCTGAAGCCTTCTCCCTATTAGGACTGGCCATCATGGAGAGGTAATGATGAGGAAGTATGAGTAAAAGTAAGGACTTTTATTTGTCTTGATTTTAATATATATGCCTGATCCCAATGAAGAAAATTATGAAGGATCAGTAACACTTGGATTTAGAGAAGCGATTTAATCTTTTTAAAGATAGCTTTCTTACTGTGGACCTCATGCACTAGAAGGCCAAGGGGAAATAAACAAATACTTATACACTCTTTCCATTAAAGCTTTACCTTAAAAAGAAAAAAGAATTTATTTATTTGAGAGAGAGAGAGAGAGCACGAGCAGGCAGAGTGGCAGAGGGAGAGAGAGAAGCAGAGTCCCTGCTGAGCAGGGAGCCCAAGGAGGACTGGGGGCTTGATCCCAGGACCCTGGGATCACAACATGAGCAGAAGGCAGATGCTTAACCCCTGAGCCACCCAGGTGCCCCAAAGCTTTACCTTTTTATTCCAGGGCTCCCTCTCCCAGTTTCCAGAATCCCAGTTGATCCAGTACTACCTGATTCTGCTCATCTAACCATTCCATAAAGGCATAATTGAATTCTCACAAGCGAGGTCAGTAAATGGTCAGTTACAGCTAACTGATAGATCTTCAGAGAGGCCCAAGTTGATCTGGGGCCTGCATCTGCCATTTCTCCCAGTGGTTCCCAAGGGGGTAGCTTCTTTCTTTCCCTGAGCACAGCCCCTTTTTGGTGGAAGTGGTTGTTGCTCTTGAGAAGTTGAGGGAATTAGACTATTCCCCCACCCAGTTGACTCTATCCTCAAGGGACCTTTTCTCTTCTGGGAAATTTCTTTAATTGTGGTTATTCTATGCTGGCCACATTAACACATTATTCAAAACATAATTTATTGGACTTGATATTCCCAGCCCTAGTTTTATTAAACCAACAAGTATGGATTACTGTCTTAATGGGGCCAAAACATTTTCTGAAACAAATTTATATCTAGTCAACTGAATTTTTTAAAATAGGAAACCTATTTTAGGACATATGAAAGTCCTTCCCGAGTGCTAGGGCTAGGTTTCTAGAAATCCTTGTGATCAAAGAATTCACAATTCAAGAATTAAAGATCTTATGAGAAATAACAAAATTCACAATTAAAAAATTAAATTTAAAATTCACATAAAAACTTATGGAAAATGTTTTCATTTTTATGAACTATAGCCCACAAAACTAAAATGCTGTCAATATGTTTTAAGCAGGTAACTTATAAATAATGACAACCATTTGTTTTTAATTTATAAACTCTTGCTTGCTAGAAACCTATCAGTCAGTCTGTTCCTATCTCCCATTTTCAAGATGTTTATAATTTGTTTGTTTTGTGGCAGATAATGTACATATCAAGCAGCGATGGGGCACATGGGTGGCTCAGTTGGTTAAGCATCTGGCTCTTGAATTTGGCTCACGTCGTGATCTCAGTGTCGTGAGTTCGAACCCCATGAAAGGCTCCCCATTGAGCATGAAGCTTGCCTAAGATTCTCTGCCTCTCCTTCTGCTCCTTCCTGCCCCACACCCTACTTGCTCAATCTCTCTCTCTCTCTCAAAAAGAAAAAATAAAAAGCATTATATTCTCTGCCTGTGCTTGCAGTCAAAGGACCAAATGTCTTGATCTTTTTACTTTAGGTTTCTAATTTTCACCTTTCTGATTCTTCTATAGTCTAAGAAAAAGAATAATTTAGAAAGGAAAATAAAAGTTTTGGGGACATTTATTCAACCTCCTGGGTTTTTGTTTTTTGTTTTTTAAATCTTCCCTTGGAGGGTTATCTCATTATAGATACAGTCATGATAACTTCATGCTAAAGCCAACAATGTCCCTTAAGATAGAAGCAAGCAGGTCTGAGGCCTGGTTAACCATTTCATGTTGTAGCTTTACCAAGGCATCACTGCAAAACTTCTGCTTTTCCACCCTCATTTATTCTGAGGATATGTTTTTCCTCTTTTAAAATGATCCCTGGTTGTAATGGCTTACAATTTTCAGAGTAAATCAAAACCATTTATTGATCACTCACCATGTGCCAGATACTTTGCTAAGTGGCTTACATGGATTAATTTATTTAACACTCTCGCTAAATTTTAATAGTTCTTATCACTCAGCTGAGTGAAGAAACTGAGCAGCTCTGAGACATTAAGTAACTTGCCCAGGATCACAGACCTAAAAAGTGGCAGAGTAGAGATCTGAGCCAGGGTAGTTCCACAGCTGAATGGCATTATAGCTTTCTCGTGTTATAGATTTATTATCTTATAAAATCCTCGGATGTTTTCACTGCCATCGTCAATGTAAGTATAGAATATAAAATAATTCCTCGTGTACATTTACTTAGCATGCAATGTGCTAATGTGAACACTAGATGGCAACAAATGTCAAGGAACTATAAGAACAAAGTACCCATTTCATGAGCTCAAAGATCAAGTAGTTGGTTTCAAAATTAAAATATGGATGCCATTTTACTTTTTTACTCTCAGAAAGCAAAATTCCTATTATGTTTTAACATACTTGAGATAAAGGCTAGTAGATGTGCACTGTATTTTGTAAACTGCACAGAAATCAGTTCTTGCATTATTACTAATTCAAGGAAAAATGCTTTAGATTCGCAATACACAATAGCTTCTTTTGTTCTTAACTGTTAAATTTTTAAAAGCACTAATTACACTAATTACCTGCCTTTTAAGGTCTTTTGGTGGTGGGGCACCTGGGTGGCACAGTTAAGCGTCTGCCTTCAGCTCAGGTCATGATCCCAGGGTCCTGGAATAGAGCCCTGCATCAGGCTCCCTTCTCAGTGGTCTGCTTCTCCCTCTCTCTCTTCTCCTTCTTGTGCTTTCTCTCTCTCTCTCTCTAACCGCCCCCCCTTCAAATAAATAAATTTTTAAAAAATCTTTAAAAAAAATAAGGTATTTTGGTGGTGAGAGCTATGCAAACAGCTACCAAAATGATACCAGCTCAGTCAGACTATGGAGGAGGAAGAGATTAATTCAAGCAAGAAAGGGCTGGGGCAAACTTTTGGGAAGACTGCGGCCTGGGTTGAGCCCCAAGGTTGAATAGATAGATCAATACATTGCTGTAAAGTACAGTGTCAGCAAATTCATGGTCACATTCAGGAAGGTCACATTCCTGACCTTGTAAGTCATATTCAGGAAACAGCACAGGTCGTAGGAAAGAGTGTAGTGACAAATAAGGCTAGAAAAGTTAGGGTGGGGCCGTATTGTGAAAGATCTGGAAGGTCATGCTTTCATTTTACTGCAAGAGGGGAGCTACTCGAACAGGGAGAGTTACAACTGAGGGGGACTTTGGCAGCAACAGGCAAGATATGCTGGAACTGGAAGAGGCCTGAGCAAGACCAACGGAAGTGTATTGTGATCATCTATGTAGGCCTAACCAGGATGGAAAGGGTGGGCAGAGTTTAAGAAGGGACCCCAAAGCCCCAAAGACAGAGGGATAGCTTGGCAACTGATTGGATGTTGAGAGTGTGGGACGGGGAGGGGCCAAGATATTTTAAAGGCTGCCAGCCAGGGTTGCTGCTAAGATGAGGATGCCATCATCTGAGAAAGAGAACACAGACAATGGGAGAAGGAGAAGGAGTGGTGGACAGGAAAATGGAGAGGAGCAGTAACTTGGTAGATTATATAACTTGGTAGATTTTCAGATGCTAACAGAATGTCATACATAATCAGAGGTCTAGTAGCAGCAAGAATGCTCAAGAATGCTGTTAGAGCTAAAGGCACAAGGCGGGGGTGTTCAAATGCAGGGAATGTTCTGGACATGACAGGAGAGACAAATTCCTGGAAATGAGGACAACGCAGGTGGAAGGCTATGAACTACTAATTATGTCTAAGGCTTGTGGAAAACAAGTGAAAAGAGATGGAGAAGAGTAGATAAGAGCAATACAAAAAGAACCCATGGGAGTAAATGTCAGATAAATCAAGGGGGAAAGATGACATGTTATGAAAGGACAGCCAATGGCTTCCAAGACAGCAGAGTCAGGAGTCGAATGAAGACGGAGATGACATCACCGGGCTTAGTAATCGGAAGTGACTGGTGACCATTAATTAAGTGAGCAATTCAGCAGCATGAAGTCAGACTGCCATTTATTGCAAGCCCGCCTGCAGTGTGCTCAGAAGGGAACGGAAGGCTGCAACGGTGGACACTCATTTTGAAAGGTCTGCCGGTGAAATGGCGGCAAGAAGTTCGTGGATGAAGTGGAAGCTGATCACGTGAAGGCTGCCTGTTGTTTGTTTAAGCAAGAATAACAGCTGGAGATGGATGAAGAGGGAAACAGAGGGGAGGGAGGGACCAAAGATACAAGAAGATGTGATGACAAAAGGCTAGGAGACTTCAGTAACTTAGAGAAGATTTCATCTTGGGAAGTAAGAGGGCCAGAGAAGCAAGGAAAAATGAGTAGAGGACATGTCTGGGAGATGAGAAGATGTTGAAGAGGCTCTTGTCAGTTGGCTGTGACATCAGTAACTCAGGTCAGCTACCGAGTGAGGAGTTAACAGCAGAGCTGGGGACATACAGAAAGTGGAATTCCTTCCTATGGTACAGAAGGTGGCCAACTGCAAAGAAAAGAACTGCTAAACAGTACTTCTAACCACTGAGGATGACCAGTATCAGTCTCCCGTGGAATTCATTCTGTGACTTTCTTCAGCATCACTTGAAAGGCTGAAAGTAGCAATAGGAAAAAAAAAATGTGTGATTGAGCCTCTGCTGGGCACTGGCCATGGGGGTAAACTGGAAAGATAAGAATAAAAGAATTCTAGAGTGTTACTGAAAACAGATTACAATTCCCTTAGTTAGAGGATATTTTCTGAGAACCTATTACATGCCAAGCACTATGCAAGATGCTAAAGATTTACTAGTAATCAAGATGGGTAAGTTCCTTCCTATCAGAGATTTTAAAGTCTAATGAAAGGGGCACCTAGGTGGTTCAGTCAGTTAAGCGTCTAAGTCTTGATTTTGGCTCAGGTCATGATCTCAGGGTCATGAGATCGAGTCCCATGTTGGGCTCCCCGCTGAGTGTGGAGCCTGCTTGGGGTTCTCTCTCTCTCCCTCTGCCCCTCCCTCTCCCCCCGCCCCTGCACACATGTGCACGCACACTCTAAATAAATAAATAAATAAATAAAAGTTTAATGAAAGATAAAGACAAATAAGGAAGACTAATACACTGATGAGTGCTGTACATAATGGGGAGTAGTTCTTACCTGGGGGCAATTCAGCATGCACGCACACACACACACACACACGTGCACACGTGCACACACACACATGCACACACACGCACATATGCCCCCACACACGCATGTACACACATGCACGCACATGCACATGTACACACACATGCACACACACCCGTGGGAACCCCTGACAATATATGGAGACATCTCTGGTTGCCAGAACTTGGGGAAGAGGAGGTATGCTACCGGCATCTAGGGAATAGAGACCAGGGATGCTGGTAAAAATCCTATGATGTGCAGGCTGTACAAGGTCTAAAACAAAGAACTATGTAGTCCAAAATGTCAATAGTGCCAAGGCTGAGAAGCCTTTCTGTGAAGACACATAAGAGGTACATCAAGTCTAGGCATGGGAGACCAGAGATTTTCTAGAGACAGCAGCAGACCTGAGAGATGGAGAAAACATCTAGGTGGGGAGTGAAGAATTTGCATGGCAGGTACAAACACCCAGGGGCTGTAACAGAAGCACAAAAACGGGGCAGAAGTGGCCGTCACCATCAGAGGTGCTAGCTCTTGAGGAAATACTTTGTGCCAGAGTTTCTACAACATAACGGATACACATTTTAAAATGGAGTCCTTGGGGCGCCTGGGTGGCTCAGTCAGTGAAGCATCTGCCTGCAGCTCAGGTTATGATCCCAGGGTCCTGGGATGGAGCCCCACGTCGGGCTCCCTGCTCAGCGGGAAGCCTGCTTCTCCCTCTGCCACTGCCCCACCACCACCTGGCTCTGCTCACTCGCTTTCTCTCTCTCTCTCTCTCAGATAAATAAAATCTTTAAAAATATAAATAAAATAAAATGCAGTCCTCACTAACAATCCTCTAAGTCAGATATTATTTCCATTTTACCGATGAGGAAAAACTGTGGCCGGGGGAATTAAGTAAGCTGTCCTAGGTCACCCAGCTGGGGAAATGGTGCAGCTGAGAGTTGAATCGAGGCCTGCTAACTCTAACAAAGACCTCACCCAACCCCTAAAGTTGACTGCCTTTCCAAGCTGACAGAGGCCGAGTCTGTTGGAGGACAGTAATAAGGAAGCCCATGCCAGATCTCAGAAGTATGCCAAAGGCTTAGAGACTGTCCTGAGGCAGTGGGCAATCCCAGACAGATTGGAAATCGAAGAATCACAGGATCAAATCTGCCTCGAAGAAAGGTCCCTTCTGGCTGCAGGGTAGTGTAGAGAACGCAGCGAAGGAAGAGGATGTTGTAATTCATAAACCCAGAGATAATGGTGTCCTGAACTAGAAAGGTGACAGTGAGGAAAGAATTCAAGAAGAGTTCAGAAACTAATGGCAACCAGCTTTCGGGTCAGGGCACGGTGGTGGACAGAGGTGCGGTCCCAGAGAGAACGCAGCAGCGTTGGGGAGTAAATGTCATGAGTTCAGTTGGGGATGTGAAGTTCCTATTTAAATGGAAGGGGGGGCGCCTGGGTGGTGCGGTCAGTTAAGCATCTGACTCTTGATTTCGGCTTGGGTCGTGATCTCGGGATCATGGGATCGAGCCCTGCGTTGGGCTCTGTGCTCAGCAGGGAGTCTGCTTGAGATTCTCTCTCTCTCTCTCCCTCTCCTTCTGCCCCTCCCCCCAGCTTGCACGCATGCTCGCTCTCTCTCAAATAAGTAAATCTTTATAAATAAAGGCAGGAAGGAAGGAAGGAAGGAAGGAAGGAAGGAAATGGAATGGAATGGAACAGAATGGAACGGGAGAGGAAGAAGACCAGCCTGGACACAATAGATAAAACAAGACAGGAGAGGAGACTGAAGAAGCAGAGGCAGGAATGAGGACACTGAGGAGGTTTAATGGTGATAGGGAGGCAGAGAGAAGCGCTGGTCAGAGGTAGCAAATGCAGAGTTTGAGACACCACGGACATGTTGGTTCAGGTGACAGTTACTGTAGAAGAGGGGACATATTAGAGGTAAGCAAGCCCAAGTGTGTTGGGACCATGGTGTTGCGTGTATTAACAACATGGACGTAGAAAGCTTTCAGGATGATCAAAGGAGGTAGGCGGAGGGTTCTGTGGACTGAATGTTTGTGCCCCTTCAAAATTCATGTGTTGAAACCTAAACCCCAATGTGATGGTATTAGGATGTTTGGCCTTTGGGAGGTGATTAGGTCCTTAGGATGGAGCCCTCATGAATAGGATTAGTGCCCTTATAAAAGAGGTCCCAGAGAGCTCCCTCCCCCCCTCGGCCATGTGAGGCCACACAGCAAGAAGACGACCATCTGTGAACCAGGAAGCATGCCCTCACCAGACACCAGCTCTGCTGGTGCCTTCATCTTGGACTCCCCAGCCCTCAGAACTGTGAGAAATAAATGTTTGCTGTTGAAGCCAGTCAGGCTATGGTATTTTTGTTCTAGCAGCCTGAGCAGACAAAGATGAGGGGGAAAAGGGTCAGATGTTAATGCTCTTAAAAAGAGTCAAATAGCCAACAACTATTTTATAAACCCAAGTGATAACATGGATGAGTTTCTTTGAAAAACAGTGTCAAACAGTGACACTGTGACAAATAGTAATTGAGAGTTTATATTGATTAAAATTAGGGAGAAGAGAGACCACGATGATTTCAAAGAGGATTGGTCACTAACGGAAAGGATAGAAGAAAGGCCTGGAACTGGCAGTAAGGAGTGGAGTGCATGCTCATTCTTCCATCACAGCCAGATGAGATATGAGTGGCAAAGGGCCTTCACTGGAGGGCTTGAGGGTCATGGTATCATCAAGGGACAAGAGTTCAGTACCAATGAACAACCAGGAGTGTTTGAGGAAGACAAAATTGGTCAGAATGAACATAAGTTTCAGAGGCATCAGGGCATTAGTCACGGAAGCAATGATGGTCAGTGGTCTGGGAAGAGCCAGGGATGAACTGGGTAGAGACCAAGGGACAAGGAAGTGACTAAGGAGCTGACTATAGGGGTGAAGAGCCCCATACCTTAATAAAATACTGATGCTGAGGTGTGGCCCCCAAACATAGCAATGAATCAACAAGAACCTCCTAGGATTCAAAGTGCCTGCAACATGGCCTGATCATGAAGTGCTAATGATTACTGTCACTATCATTCAATGTGTGTGACTTAGCATCCATGGATCCATACCCATTTATAGCCAAATATGCTATTCAATACACATATATTATTTATTATCTGTGGTATGTCTGGATGTTCTCAACATTTCCCAGGCACAGGGGAGAAACATTTGTCAGTTGTCATACAGGAACTCATACGAATGGTGTTAAGGTTTTCACAGCATTCAAAATTATCAGCAAATGAGGAGATGAAGTGTGCAAATCTCTCCACGCACTTTCCCACATGGTACTACATTCTCTGACTAGTGATATAATAGGAAGATTTACAGAGGAAGAAGAATTCTACCAGGAAATCTGTTTCATTTCACAAAGTCACCATTAACAGCTTGGCATTCACTTTGCATGTTCGGAAGAAAAGAGTTTAGTCATGGAAGAATAACCACAGAAATACTTTGGAAAAGAAAACAGGGCAGTTACGGCGCGCCTTTATTTTGGTCTTCTGAGACTTGCCTTGGTTTTCTCGAAGTTGGCCTCCTCGGTCATCTGCAGAGCCTGTTTCACCTGCTCATAAGCACTGGCTTCTCTTCGCTGCCCATCTGTCAAGCTGCTCCTGACGGAGACCAGCGCAGACATTAAGTCATCCCTTTCCCTGTCAGCACAGAAAGAACATTCAAAACAAGACATGGTCAAACGATCCTGTATTCATAAGTGAGGAAGAGAAAGGCATTCGCACACGGTGGAAGACGAGCCGGGGGGGCTGGCTCGGCACATGGTAGAGCACGCCAGGAGAGAGACCCTCTGCCCTCCCTTGGCGAGGGCCAGGCAGAGCAGCCAGGAAAGCTGGACATTCATGGCAGGGCTCCGTCTGCGTGGGACAATAACCTGTTGTGTGGAGGACGGCCCCACTGTGGGCTGCAGAGTAAAGCCTAGAAAAGAGGAAGTTCGTTTAAAAATTAGAAGGGTGGGGGCTGGGAGAAAAAAGGAGTAAGACAGAGAAGGCGGGAACTCTACCTCAAAGTGGAAGTTAACATGTTCAGGGGCTACTAATGTCTTATCTACACTGACACCCCTCTCGTTTGTCTGAACAAATAGGTCCTTGCCTGTTTGTCTTCCTCCACAGCCCCCTTTTCCACCCTTCTCTTTCAATTAAATTCTTTCACCTACTTATGAACACATTTCTTCTTTCAATGGGGAGGACTGCTGAATCACTCAACTGCCCTGGTCATGCAGAGAACACTCAGGATTTAATAAAATCTCATCCCGCTGGTTTGATCGCTGCCTGGCCCCACACCCTTGTCAGCAATTCTCAGAAGTCCTCTAAGCTAACTATTTCTTAGGGATAGATGCAACCAGATGCCAAAACACTTTGGCATGTAAACTAGCAAAGATCCAATCTCATGAGTTAAATAAATCCCGCAGAAGATTTTAGAGTATTTGGAATTTATCCATTAGATAAAAACGATCACTAGAGCAAAGAGAAAATGAAGTGGGAAACTTTCTACACACACACAAAGCAAAAAGAAGAAGTAAGTCGGACGTCTGTCTCTGCTTTCCCATGCTTTGTTAAGAGCTCAAGTTCTAAACTGTGGTCTCAAATTCAGTTCAAGTAACTGCTTGCAGTTTCCTTTTTTTTTTTTTTTTGCCAAGTCCTAAACTACCAGGAAAGAGCCAACTCTGATTTTTTTTTTTTTAAGTTTAGCAACCTTGAAGGAGAAATAATTTCAAAGGTTATAATCTGAGCTTGAGTTGCTTTCAGAATTAACCAGTGACATGATTTAAAAAAAATTTCTTTTTAGATTTTATTTATTTATTTGACAGAGAGAGAGAGCACAAGCAGGGGGGAGCAGCAGAGGGAGAGGGAGAAGCTGGCTCCCCACTGAGCAGGGAGCTCGACGCGGGGCTCGATCCCAGGACCCCGGGATCATGGCCTGAGCCGAAGGCAGACACTTAACGACTGAGCCACCCAGGCACCCCTAAAAAAATCTCTTAAAGATAAAATAATTTAAACTATTTGTGGTATTTGGAAAGCACTCATATTTTAAGAAATATGTAATACTGAACAAAGTTATAATTATTAGTAGTTTCATAAAAGCCCGTTTTGTTTAAAAAAAAAAAGAATGGCTTCAACTATCATAAAATTCATGAGAGCACAGTGATCTTCATTTTAGAATTTGCTGGTGTGTTTTGAATTGAGAAAAATAATTTACTCTTTCTTTTGTTCTAAAGGAAATGAAAAAAGGAGTTAATTATTTTGATCAAATATAATCAAACACAATGATTATGTGAAAGAGTAGAAGAATCAAAGCAAGGTTAAATCACTCTCGTTATGTCAAACACAGATTACTTGAAGGCAAAGTGAATTTATACTTATCTGCATTTCAAAAAAGCTCTAATATAAAAGAGTACTAGCTTCATTGAGAATATGCAGTCCAACTAGAATGTACGACTCTAGAAAATAATTCGCTCTTTAAGGACAACAAGTCAAAATGGGCATCAGACCATCACCTTTCTTAGAGTTGTAAGTCAGACTGAGAAAGCATTCAGTGATGCTCTGACCTCTTTGGGATGCCATGCCTCACTGAAGCCAAGGTTCCAACTAAAAGAATTAACAGAAAAGCTCAGTGTTGATAGTATGCTGACAGATCACAACAGGATCAAAATCGAACAAATCTGTTTCTTACAGGAGACTTAACGCTTAATATATTTAATCTCTTTTCAGTATGTCCTCTTGCTGAGAAGCGTTTGCCACATTAGCAGATACTCAGTGGAATAAAGGACAAAAGACCAATCGAACAAGTAGTGACTTTGCTATAGGAGGGCATCAAAAGAGGTAAAGTAAAACTCCTCCCAGTTCTAATACCTTAGGATCTAGATTTAAAAAGTCACTAGGCTATTTAGAATTGGAGACTAAAGAGTTTAGGTGTTCTGGTTCAAAAACTTTTCAGACTATCAGCTCATCAGGTTCAGATGACAGACAATCATCAAAGATAAACACCCCCAAATACTGATGTCTTGTTAACCTCATCATTCAACAGCGAGCCCATGAAATGATGATACTAAACATCTGTATGGCCACTGGACTGACACACTCCAATTTTCTGGAAGAGAAATGTACCCATGCTTTAAGGCGGTCCTCAGACCAGCTGGGAAGCTCCAGAGAGATGCTTAAATTGCACACACACTTACAGGTGCAGGAAGCCATCTTGATAATTTAGGATTATCCACTCAGTCCCTACATTTTTTGTTTTGCTTTGTTTCAACTCGGTCAGCCCATATCCAAATAGCAAGCACTTGAAACAGACGCAACTCTGGGCATGTTAGCCCTGCCTTCAACACGAGGCCTTGCTTCCAGTCCCATTCCTAGGTCACCTTCTTGATTTAGCTCCTTTTTTAGCCCCAGCCCCAACCTACTCCACATTATCTGGCCTTCAGGAGCAGTCAATCTCGGCCACCCTGGAGAACTACCTGGGCCGCTGCAGGCCTGCTCCAGAGCTCCCAATCCCCAGGCCCAGCCCAGAGCCAGACCCCAGTGCACCTCTCCCAGTGGGAAGCTGTACAAATACATATGACCTACCAGTGTGGGTGTGAGGTGGCATTTCGCCAAATTACCATCTGCAATGGCCAAAGGTCTGCGAGTGCTTCAGGAACACCATCTAAGTGTCATCAAGGAGTTTTTCGAAGCAGAGCAAGCAACACGGCATCAACACTGCCACATTCCACGATCAAAAGACCCTGAAAGAGCAGCCAATGCACAAGTCGAGGCAAGGAGCGGGTGCGAGTTCTGGGATGAACCAGCTAATGAGCGTGGAGTATTTAAGGAATTTAGTGCAACAATCAGAGCGACAAGGGCCGAGAAAGTCCCTGAATAATCTGGGTCAGATGTTTAAAATAAGGAAAAGGGAGAGTTGGTCTGATATATGAGCATGAGCTTCATCTTGAAAGATAAAGTGTCTAAGAAATGCCTGAAATTTCTCAGCTATTCCACAGTGAGTACCAGTTTCAAGCATCATTAAGCATCATTAGTGTTATTCCTGTCTTTTAAAAGCAAGTCTAGAGGGCTGACTACAACATTTCCTTGTTCCTCATTTCTGGGAAGTTCCTGCCATAGTCTTTCAAAGCCAACTATACACCACATTGCCAAGACCCACTCAAAATTCACAAGCTGGACTAAAGTCCCAGGATAGTATAGTAGTAATCACTTCTCCTTTCTAAACAGCATTCTGAAACTTCTCCAAGACACTAGGAGCTATAGAAAAGAATCGAATTACAAAGCAGTTCCATCTTGATTATCATTTGAAGGTGTTTTGATCATTACTCAAGAAAGAGAGGTCACTGTCTTCGCTCTTACTTACCTCAAGGCATAATGAGGCCTGAGTGAAAGGCAGAAGTTCAGAAACACTAGGAGGACTTCAAAGCAACTTTTAAAATGTATCCAATGTCATCAACAGTTGTTAGGTATACTCTCCAAAAAGTCCTTATGGTCCTAACACAACACCACAAACATACTGGTGGTTTGATCTCGAGGTCATGCCCAGTCCTGTCCCTTTCAAGAGCTCGAGGCACTCCCGTCATATAGCCAATACAGTCTGTGCTAGAAGTTCAACAAAGGAACTTACAGCTCATGTCACAATGCCACATTTCAAGTAGAGGCCAGGAGATTCTTTTGATTCATCATATTTGGGATATAATTTTTTAAAATTCCATCTTAGAGTCCTGCAGGAAATTCTACAATACAGCTTACTGAGGGTCCAGGCTACTAATTATGCAGAAAACTAGAAATCCAGACCTAAAAAGTGCTGGCCACTCTTCAAAGGCAGCATAACACTCAATATTCAGCCTTCTGCATTAATAAGTTGAAAGAAGCTGAACACCAGCTGAGGCCAAAGGAATCCTATAGACAAAGGTTTCATTGACAATAAAAGCAGGAGCCTTCCACTGTACTCTGTTAGGAAAGCAGAACATGAGCTCATGATATGCTGACAAAGCAGAAAATTGAACAGAGAAGGCTGACATTTATTTTAAAAGGCTAAGAGCTAAAATGTAGAATAGTCACAAAGGAATACATAACCAAGGAAGAATCTAATTTCTAAATGACTGCCAGCCTTGAAATCAATGTAAACTTTGTAGCTTCCTCTTAAAATATTTTCCTCATGACCTATAAGGATAATATGAAAGGCAATAGGGGGAAAAAAAACCCTGTCTTTTATTTGTTGGTTTGGCTATGCTAGATCACTTAGTTAAACTCTGTTTCTCTTCATCTGTGTGACTTTGAATATGCTTTTTGCCCTTTTTAAATGAATTTTTCATTATATTTTCCTTGTAAATGTAATTACCAACATGGGTAAAGACCCACTTGACACCTACTTTCGATTTTGGTGCCTTCCTCCCCCTCTCCAGGGGTAATCCCTGTTAAATATCGGGTGCTTATTCTTTCAAACCTTTTTCTGTGCCTATGTATGAACCTGGAGAAAATATATAGTATGGCTGTGCATGGGCTTTTTTTAAAAAATAAAAATACAAATGGGTTTCATTTCAGACGTGTTTTTTTCATCTTTATTTTTTTCCCTCAACAACATATTGTGGAGCTTAGTCCCACATTAGTACATGTAGATCTACCTCACTCTTTTTTTCTTTTACTGTGCATAACATAATTTATCTAAACCTTTGAAGGATATTTAGGTTGTTCACACCTAAAAGAAACACTTCTTTTCCTCCAGTTTCTGTACTCACAACACTTCTGACACCTTATGTGTGCATTTTCCACACCAAGCAATTTTCTAATTCTCAGTTGATACTAACTCAATTGGGACATTAATTTCCTGGAGTCAGCACAGACCCCACAGGTTAGTGCTCAGTCCCATAAGACTGTCCCCCACCTTAGGTGCCAACTGCAAGTCCCAGATGGTCACCTGTACTTCTGAGCAACTGGCCATAAGTCAGGGGTTCTCATGACCCCTTCCTCAGCCTTGACAATTTGCTATGACAGCTCACAGAACTCAGGAAAGTGCTTTACTTACTATTTCCCATTTACTATAAAGGTACAAGTCACAAAGGGCTAAGTGGAAGAGATGCACAGAGCAAAGTGTGTGGGAAGCAGAGTGGAGCTTTCATGCCCTCTCTGGGCGTGCCACCCTTCCAGCACCTTGATATGTTCACCAAGCCAGAAGCCCTCCAAATTCCATTGTTTAGGGTTTTTAGGGAGGTTCTTTAGGCATGATTGATAAAATCATTAGCCACTGGTGATTGAACTCAATCTCCAGTCCCTGCCTACTTCCCAGAGATTGGGGAATAGGGGCTGAAAGTTCCAATCCTCTAATCGCATGGATGGTTCCCTTGGTGACTAGCCTCCCCCATCCTTAGTGGGTTTCCAAAAGTCATCTCATTAACATAAACTCAGGTGTGGCTGAAAGGAGCTTGAAAGAATAACAAAAGATGTTCCTTTCACCTTGAAGTTTCAGAGCTATTTCAGGAGCAGGGGACAGAAACCAAATATAACAAAGGATGTTCCTATTGTTCTTATCATTTAGGACATTACAGGGGTTTTAGGAGCTCTGTGCCAGGAACTAGAGATAAAGACCAAAATATGTATTTCTTATCCTATCACACTATCACAACACCAATTATAAGTAATGTTGCAAAAGCATTCCCTAGAACGGCCCCATTGTGCACATACACAGGTTCTCTGGGGTAGATTTTGAAACATGTAATACACAGTTCAACTATGAATGGATAATGCTAAATTACCCTACAAAGTAATATCGACTTACAGTTTCCACCAGCAGTGTGTGAAAATATTCACTCACTCATGGCCTCCCCAATTCTTGTCACTATCAATCTCCTTAATTTTCACCAACTTGAAGGGTTTTTTGAAAAATCTGTATTTCCCTCAATAATAACAGAGTGAATACCTTCTCATACATTGACATCTTCCTATTTGATTGCTCACCAGTTCTTATTCTTTATCCACATTGCAACTGGGCAGTTTGTCTTTCATGTCTGTTTCAAAGGATGTTCTTGAGATAGTGCACCAATTTTTTGTTATGTAACATGCAAATATTTTCCCCAGTCTTTTAATTTCAATTTGTATCATGATATCATAAGAAGTTTGTTTTTAATGAAGTTAAATGTATATATTTTTTTCCTTTATGGCATTCATTTTCCATACCATGTTCAGGACTTGACCTAGCCAAAAGCCATAAAGATAATTTTCTATATTTTCTTTTAATGCTTTTATAGGCTGAATTGTATCTGGGTCTTTAAACCATCTTGAATTTGTTTTTGTGAAGTATAGTTCTATTCTTTTTTTTTTTCAAATGTAAACAGGCAAATTTTTAATTCCTCTGAGTCTCAGTATCTCTAGCTGCAAAATGGGTGTAATATTCACCTCATACATGCTTTACTAAGATTAAAAAAGATTATGTTTTTAAACTGCCTGGCAGAGTCCTTGGTATATAATAAATGTTTGCCACATGGTAGTTGGATCTGGAAATATAGTTAATATATATTTAATAAATTTTATAGCTATGTGAAATATATAAGAATAATTTAATAATATATTTAATTAATATAGTATTTAACAAAAAGCAGGACCATCAGCTCAGATCATAAAAACTACCAGTCAGTCCATACTGGAGAAATTCAGTTTCTATATAACAACCAATAGGTTAGTTATGTATGGAAACCATGGCTACCAGACATTTTGATTGCTTTTGGAGTAGGAGAGGTACAGAGGAGTTTTAATATTTATAGAGCATTTATTATTTGGCAGGAACTGTTTTAAGCACCATATAGGTATTCTTTCAAAGAACCTTCAAAATAACGCTATTAAGGTACTTTTATCTCTGTTTTAAAAATTGGGAAATTGAGGCATGAGAGGTTAAGTAACTTTCGCGAGGTTACATGGGCAGTTACTAGGAGAGCCAGAATATGAGTCGAGGCAGTTTGTGCTCTAGCCACAAGGCTAAGTGCTCCAGTAAAATCCCAACATGTAGGTATTATTCCCTCAAACAAGAAAAGTCCAGACTCAGAGAGGTAAAGTAATTTGTGCAAAGGTCAAAACACTGGGGTAAAATTAGTCTGACTTTAAGGACTAAATCTTTCCATTCTCTACACCAGTTCCAACTGGAGGAACTCTGACTGCCAAAATGCCTTGTCCTATGAACAGCAAACCTTCAGAGTGTCTACCGCAGGCCAGGTCCTCTGCCGGAAGCCAGGGACACAGAAATAAACACATCACAGGTATCACCTCCAAGTATACACAATCTACTATAAAATCATAGAAGAAAGGCGCCTAAGTCGGTTGAGGGCAAGATGGGGTGAGGTTGGTGAGAGAATACTTCTTGGAGGCGGTGATGTCTGGGCTATTTAAATAAGTCCAAACAGAGAGGGGTGATCTTCAGCATACAGAAGAGTAGGGGGCACGGAAGAACACACACTATAAATCACCATTGGATGGTGTATTAAATAACAATTCTCAAATCCCACAGGATAACTTTTTCACAGGAAAAGGCTTCCCTGGAACAGTGAAGATAGGACAAAAAGGATGTATATAGAGAACTGTAGTATTTCAGCCTAGATGAAAACTTCGACTGCATGAAAGCTCATTTGGAAATTGTCCTTAGTCCATCTTCAAAAATTGATAGTGGATCTAAGGGTCGTTCTTCTGATGCACTCCCAATATTCCTCACAGCAGGCACGTGATGAAGATGTGATAAAAATTCACTCTACCTAAACTTCAGCTTGGAAATCCAAGACTTGGCAAAATCAAGAGAATTCATCTCAGGGACGCCTGGGTGGTTCAATTGGTTAAGCGTCTGCCTTCGGCTCAGGCCATGATTTTGGGGTCCTGGGATCGAGCCCCACATCGGGCTCCTTGCTCAGCGGGAGGCCTGCTTCTCCCTCTGCCTCTGCCGCTCCTCCCAACACCCCCCAACTCATGCTCCTTGTCCTCTCTCTCAAATAAATAAATAAAAAATATTTAAAAAGAGAATTCCTCTCAAACTCATTTTTGTTACAAATAGTGCCGGATTTGCAATTATAGACTCGTAGACATGAACAGAATTGTAATGATTATCTACTTCGATTCTCTCCTTCAAGATGAGACTGAGGCCGAGAGAAGTAAAATTACCTGTCCCAGTGACCTGGTCACACACAGCTGGCAGAACCCACCTGTTCCATCTTCAAGAAAGCTCCGGTGAAATAAAATAAAATCCATTTTATTTGAAGCTCAGCATCAATCCCACATGAGACAGCACGGGGATGAAAGAACACAATGCTCCTTTAAAGACACAGTTTTCCATGTTATGGAGCCTCCGTGTGGAGAAGCTACTTACTTAGTCAGTCTTTCAATGGTCTGCATGTGAACATTATTATGGGTTTGGGAGAGAACAGCTTCGTGCTGAGCACATTTCAAACAAAGGCCACCAACACAGTTAGACATATTAGCAGCGAGAAGAGACTCTTTATGCTTCAGTCGCTCCTTAAGATCTTCACAATTTTTCTGATATTCAGCTAGGTCTTTCCTGAAAAGAAGGGAAAGAAAGTTCTAGTAAATGACCATGTACACTACGTCACCTGTATCATCCCACAGATAACTGCTACTACTACTTACGAGTGCTTAACTTATGAGGTGCTCTGTATACAATACCTGATTAATTCCTCCCACAGCCCTGAAACGTAAGTGTGATTACCCTAATTGACACTGAGTAAAATGAGACTTGAATATATTAAATAATTAGCCCAAGTTCTTGTAAGATTTTAACACAGATTAGTCTGCCTCTTGATACCAGCTCTCTTTTCAAAGGATCCATCTCCATTATGTTATATCGTCCACCGATCAAAAATAAAACTCCAAATACAAATCCTAAGTCATTTCTCCTAATAAAAAGGCGAGGCAACGTAACACAACATCCTTGAATTGAGGGAAATACCCTATTCCAAGTGTTAACCCTTAAAATGTGTAGAGTACCTTAGAAGCTCATGGATTTCATCTGTGAGTCATTTATTGTTGCCCATTCTTCTTTAGGAAGAAAAAAAACTAAAAAATCATTGAATCACAAAGTTCTATAAAGACCTATTTCAAAAGAAAGTGGGCTACTCTCTTCTTTTAGAAAGAAGTTATATAGAATTTACCATTCATAAAGATTCATAAGCAGCAGCTATTAGCGGGAAATAGGCAGTCTGCTAAAAGAAAGGGCTGAGGAAGTGTGTGTGTGTGTGTGTATTTACTTTGTTTGTTTTACTATGTGAGATAGTCCCTGGATGAGGTTCTCCATGCTGACTTTTTAAGGATAAAATGACCAGTGTATGGGTTGTATTCTCGCCCCCACCCCTTCCCAGTAAAGCTTTGGTAAAGCCAACTGGGACAACTGAGCTTCCTTGCACACTTCCTTTCCTACTGTATATTTTATATATAAAAACTTCCTAGCTTTCAAAAGAGAAAATAGCCCTTAAATACCTGGACTACTGAAAGCAGGCACTTTATCTCCAGCTCAGTCAACTCTGCTGTCAATTTCTATTATACTCAGAGAGCTACAGCTATCCTAACTTGCTATCACAGAAGAGAGGTCAATAATAAGATGCCTGGCTATCACACACTACCTCCACTCTGGGATGTGGGGGCTTTCAGGCAGCCTTGAGGAGGTAAGAAAGATCTGCAGGCAATCTAAGGGTTAAAAAAGCTAAGCTAATGATAGTCTGAAGTGAAAAAAAAAAAAAGGAGCTGTTTTTGCCCTATGCCTGAGATAATATCTCCAATGTAATAAGTTTTCTTTTTAAATATCATATAGAAAAAGTCTGACTTTCAAAGGCTTCGTAAAAAGAACTTTGGAAGCACATTCCAAAATCAAAGGGTCTCCATTACTATTTCTGTCAGTTTCAAATTCCAAACAGTTAGGTAGATTTGATTACTCGAAATGGCAAAAAAATAAAAAAGAAATAGATACCAGAAAGCCAGAGCTTCTGAGAATGGTGGTTTTATCTCTTTCTTAAAGAAAATGCCTCTTTAAATAATCTTAAGGTATACTAAAGGGAAAAGAAAGATGTAGAAGGTGCAGGGAACAAAGCCTAGTTCATTGCAAAGTGGTATTTTAATGTAATTAAAGATGGCACATTTGACTTATGAATAAGACAAAATAATCACATTGCCATTAGTTTAAAAAATGAAGAATCAGGGTGTCTGGGTGGTTCAGCCAGTTAAGCAATTGACTCTTGACTTTGGCTCAGGTCATGATCCCAGGGTTGTGGGATTGAGCCCCACGTCCAGCTCCACACTCAGCGTGGAGTCTACTTAAGATCCTCTCTCTTCCTCTGCCCCTCCCCCACTCGTGCTCGCTCGTGCTCTCTCTCTCTAAAAAACAAAAACAAAAACTGAAGAATCAAAACACAACAGAAATCAAAATAAAGACTTAGATAAAAAAAAGCAAGAAAGCAAAAATTAGGCCACTTTTTAAACGTTAGGTTTCTTCATGAAAAAATAAAAGTCTCTACAGAAATCCTAAAACTAATCAGGCTAAGGTATAAAGTGAGTAAGAGCGTATTAAAAAATGAGCACGAAAGCCACGAGCTCTGGGTCTGGGTATTATTATTCTGCTTATGTCTCCAAACAATATGTGGCCTGAAGATTTTAAATTTTATTGCAAATTAGACTTAATAAAATTATAAAAAGTATTTCAAAGTTTGTTTGATTGAAAAATATTTCACTGCCATTATTTAAAATAAGCTTCAACACCCCAAAAAATTCAATTCCTGGTATCTTTTTCTGCCCATAGTATATAATAAATCACTAATTGGTTAATCTGTAATATATAGATTTTATTGGGACTTCTAAAAAAACATGTCAAAAAGTACATGAAAACTTATTGTGTATACAGAAATCCCCCCCAATCCACAGTTTCACTTTCCATGATTTGAGTTATGCAGGGTCAACCAAGGTCCAGCAGTAGATGATCCTCCTTCTGACAGATCATCGGAATGTCAGTGGTAGCCTAACAATACGTCACAATGTGAATATCATTCCCCCCTACTTCATCTCACCCCCTGGGGATTTTAGATCTCCCATCATCTCAAACAGGAGGATCAGCCAGGACAATAAGATATTTTGAGAGACCACATTCCCATAACTCTTATTACAGTATTTTGTTATAACTATTCTATTTTTAGTTACCACTCTTAATCTCTTACTGTGCCTAATCTCTTACTAAATTAAACTTTACCATAGGTATGTACGTACATGAAAAAACAATATATATAAGGTTCAATACTATCCACAGTTTCAGGCATCCACTGAGGGTCCTGGAACATATCCCCCATGGAGAAGGGGAGACAGTATACTCATATTCATCATATATAGAAAAATACTCAAACTATTATTGTTATAATTTTAGATAAAAATACCTATAGAGAAAAAAAAATGCTTATAATTTGAAAACTAGAATGTTTATTTTCAGTATTTTATTTTAAAAGCATAATTTCTATCAGAGCAGCTAGTGATTCTTAATTTCTATGATAAAACATGAATATTTCATAACTAATGAAGGGATAAAATTTATAATTTAGCTCATAGTTCTTTGAAATGGGACTTCACAATTTTATGCCCCTGCTCCTTTAATAACCTGAGGATATTTCTTATATTGAACATAAAATGTCATCAAGTAATTCTTAAGTTGAGTAAAATTGGCGTGTCAGCAAACATTCAAATACATTTTAAGATCATTATGCTTTTGCTATAATTTTTAAATGGACAATGATACTTTACCTCAAAAACTTCAATTGAGATTCCAGGATCTCACCCTTTTCTTCATAAGTAAGTTTTAGCCTCTCCTTTAGAAGAGAAAACAAAAAGTGTACATTTTCTCCATGCCCTGTGCTTTATCAGCAAGTTTTAATTATTAATATTAAACTCAATTTTTGTCCTTTTACCCAAGAAGAAATATAATGCGTCCTCTCAAGAAACACTTTCCCTAGTTCACCCAAATTTTGTACTTTTATTGAGTGTATACCCACTCTTTGTGGACTGAGTCATAAAATGGTTATTACTGCCCCCCTGCCAATTTTGTTCAAAAATGCCTACATTAGATCTTACTTTTAAAAGCATGACTCTGAGAAGAACCAATTTTCACCTATAAGGTTCATGAGGGCAAGGATCAAATCTTACTGGAACCCCCCCACTGTGATTGCTGTGTATTCACATACAATAAATGAGTGCTGGATCAATGATAAAAGGAAAGTTATAAATCACAATAAATAACAGACCAAATGGATGTACTAGCTACAATGCTGGCATCCCACTATTCTTTCATTCAACAAATATTTATTGGGTATCTAAGATGAAGATGCCTTTAACCTCCAGGAGCTTATATTCTCAGAAGGAATAGAAAAACACAGGGACAATTTCAATTATATATTTCACTCCAGGGAGGTATATAGAAGGTAAACTGAAATCAGGCAGGAACTTGTAATTCAGCTTAAGAGAAATAAAGAAGGCTTCCTGGAGGAAGCGCTAATACTTAAAGGATTAACTTCCAACAGAACAAAAGGCACAGAGGCTGGAGAAAACATGTTGCACGTTTGACCAGTGAGTGGATCTGTATCCACTTACAAATACAATGCTAGATGGAAGAATGGATAGAGATGGGTGAACAGGTGAGAATAGGCCATGAGAAGAAAAAATATACAAGACCTTTACCCAGACAACTCTTGTAATCTCCATGTAGTAGAGGCATTGGGTGGACATTGAAAACTTGATCAGATTTGAATCTTAAGTCACTCTGAAGTGTGGAAAAGAGAAGACCAATGAAGTGCATTGCATCTACATAGGAAAGAGATATGCCCCTACCCACCCCTGCTTGTGCTCTCTCTCTCTCTCAAATAAACAAATAAAATCTTTAAAACATAAAGGATTAGATGATATAATATCATAAAGCTATCTTCAGGATGCCTGGGTGGCTCATCGGTTAAGTGTCTGCCTGCCTTTGGCTCAGGTCATGATCCCAGGGTCCTGGGATCAAGTCCCACATCGGGCTCCTTGCTCAGCGGGGAGCCTGTTTCTCCCTCTGCCTGCCGCTCCCCCTGCTTGTGCTCTCTCTCTCTCTGTCTCTGATAAATAAATAAATAAATAAATAAATAAATAAATAAATAAATAAATAAATATCTTTAAAAATAAATAAATAACGATATCTTCTCCCCCAAGTGACTTCTAGCAATCAATCTCCATCAAAAGACAATCTCAATCAAAGCCTCATAATGGCTTTCTGGAACTTGACAAATTAATTCTTTAAAAAAAAAAAAGATTTTATTTACTTATTTGAGAGAGAGAGAGTGAAGAGGGTCAGAGGGAGAAGCAGACTCTCTGCCAAGCAGGGAGTCCGATGTGGGACTCAATCCCAGGACTCCAGGATCATGACCTGAGCTGAAGGCAGTCACTTAACCACTGAGCCACCCAGGTGCCCAACAATTTATTCTAAAACGTATTTGGAAATACAAAAGGCCAGACATAAGACACTTTTTTTTTTTAAGATTTATTTATTTATTTTAGAGAGAGAGAGAGCATGAGTGGGAGAGGCAGAAGGAGAGCGAGAGAAAATCTCAAGCAGACTCTAGGCTGAGTGCAGAGCCCAACATGGGGCTCAATCTCACAACCCTGAGATCACAACCTGAGCTGAAACCAAGAGTCAGATGTTCAACCAACTGCACCACCCAGGTGCCTCCAGAAATAAGACACTCTTGAAGATAAAATACAATGTTGGAAGATGTGGTATGTAGTCTACCAGGTATAGAGCTGTAACAATCAAGAGAGGATGATAGTAGCACAAAGACCAAAGAAATAAAACACAGAGCCCAGACATATATATATGTTGATTTATAACAAAGATACCAGACAAAGGACTGTCTTTTTGACAAATGGTACTGGGATATAGATAAATAACCATACGGGAAAAGAACAAATTATGACCCCCTACACAACACATCATACACAAAATAAAGACTGGTAGATTGTAGATTTAAATGTTGAAAGCAAGACTATGAAGTTTCTGGAAGATAATGTAAGAGAATATTTTCATGACCCGGGGCAGGGAAACATTTTTGATAAAGGATACAGAAAGCACTAAACAATAAAGGGGGAAAACTGAGATTACATTAAAATTAAGAAATTTTAGTCATGAAGAAAGAAGAAAGAGAGAGAATGAAAACTATCAGGATAATTATAAGGCAAGCTCCAGAATGGGAAAATATATTTACAATAGACATATTGTAAGGGTTTATACCCAGAATACATAAAGAATTTAAAAAAAAAAAACATGTCAAATAACTCAAAATAATGAGTAGGATGTTTGAACATGTACCTCACAAAGGAGGACACCGATAAATACATGAAAAGATATTCAATCTCACAACTGAATCATCAGAGAAATGCAAATGAAAATCACAATGAGATAGCACTACAAGCCCACCAGAAAAACTGACAATATAATGTGTTGGCAGGAATATGGAGCAATAGTATCACTCCTATGGTGCTGTAGGAGTGTAAACTGATAAAATCCACCCAAAATGCTCTCCTTAACCATTCAATGTGAACATACACATACCTCAAGATCAACAATTCCACTCCAAGGTACACACCCAACATAAATGTGTGTCATGCACACCAAAGAGATATTAAAGAATGTCCATAGCAGCAATATTCACAATAGCCCCAAACAGGAAACAATACAAAAATCCATCAATAGTAGAATAGATAAGTGAATTGTAGTATATTTATACAGTAGACCCACCAGTGAAAATGAAAAACTTCTGCCACATGCAACAATGTGTATGAATCTAACAAATGTAAGGTTGAATGAAATAAGCCAGACACACAAAAAAAATACATACTGTGTGGCCCCATTTATACAATGTTTAAAAAAATAGGCATGTATCAACTAGAGGCTAGAGATCCTGCTTAGGCAATTTTCATGAAAGTTAAGTGATTAGCTCTAAGGGAATGAGAGGCAGGGATTGGGAGGGGGCACAAAGAGGGCTTCTGGGACAGGGCAGTGCTACACATCTTACAGGTGACAATCACATTTGAAGATAAATCATTTGAAGATAAATCATTAAGCTGCACATTTTTGTTTTGCATACTCTTCTGAATTTATGTTAAATTGGGTCATTAGACAAGTAAAGGAGGATAGCATGAGCAACTAACCAACATATTATAGAATGCTGCCACAAGGTTCAGGAGGATGAGGACTGATATGTGGAGGTCATTAATGACCCTGAAAAGAACAAGTTTAGGTCAATATAAGGTCTAAGCTCAACTTAAGTATAAGAGACAAGGGGAGGTGAGAAATGCAATCGTGAATGTGGACAACTGTTTGGGAAGGTTTTGGTATAAAGGGGAGCAATACAGTTGGGTGATAGTTTAAAGGGAATGTATGGTTAAAAGAATATATTTTGTACTTGTTTGCTTTAAGATGGGAACTATAGGTCATAATCTCAGGATTGTGAGATTGAACCCCATGTTGGGCTCCATGCTGAGCATGGAGCCTGCTTAAGATTCTCTCTCCCTCTTTCTCTGCCCCTCCCCATTCCCCACTCGAGCACTCTCTTTTTCTCTCTCTTAAAAAAAAAAAAAAAAGGGAGATAGTAAAGCTCATATTCTGGTGAGAATAACCCAGTCAAGAGGGAGGAAAGACGTAAGAGCAAGAGGAGGTAAGTCCAAGAGTGAAACCCTTGGAAACAAAGAAAGATTTGGGACACAGGGCACACAGATGCAGGGACTGACCTTTGACACAAACTGGATACAAACGAATCTCTAACAGTTATAAACACAACACTGAGAGGAGACACAAGAGAGAAATTAATTCTAATGTGGGTAAAGGAAAAGTGGAAACATGTAATCCAGGAAGGTGGAATGGGAGGGGGCGTCTGAATGAAGCCTTGCAGGCTGGAAACATTTTGGTAGGTAGAAGATAAGGAAATATTTTAGGTCAGGAGGTCTGCATAAACCACAGCTAGGAATGCAAAAAGAAACGGAGGTGGGTAATAAGTTTATGAAGTAACTAAGGAGTGAGTGGTCTGTGTGTCTGCAGTAATACTTGAAAGACTGACAGAAAACAGAAAAAAACTATAACACCTAGAGATGATAATGAGACTGAATTATAATGCATCCTATTTTCCCATGGCAAGCTCCATCTACAGTGTCATTTTTACATTTCCATCAATGTTGATCAATTCTGCCATGTCAAATTTATTGCAAAGAAAACTTCAGACTAGAGGAAGAAGAAAGGCCTGTTACAGAGATCAAAAGATTGGAAAGTATCATTTGAGCGGAAAATAAATTGATTTTCAACTCTAGGAAGTGAGGACATTCAAGACCAGCTGTGTATATAAGGGAATTCAGAAAGCCACAAGCATGCCCAGGGAAGACACATACTCAGTCCTGAGAGGACCTTAAGCTGATCTCTAGGCTCAGAGCAAGCCCAGCTACAGGGTGAAGGAATGCCCCAGCACAGAGCCAATCAGCAAAAACTGGCAGACATGGCTATTCTTTTTTGGTTTTTTGTGCAGGTGTTTTTTTGGTGGTTGTTTGTTTACTTATTTTAGCTCCTGGCATTCAAGGAAATTCTGTCAAAATTAGCTGAACATGAGCTAATGAAACAGAGACTTCAGTAATCACACACAATAAGGAATAATCTACAAAAATAATTTGGAAAAGTCTCAAAACGAAAGGACAATATAGCCTTCAACAATAAAAGAGAGAAAACCCATGGGGAACTGGGCTATTGGATTTCCAGAGTTACCACAGTATAATAGTTCATTTCAATGTCTACTTTTCAACCAAAAAAAAAAAAAATAAATCACAAAACCTACAAAGAACCAGAAAAATATGGCCCACTTAGAGGTACAGAATAAATACAGAAACCACCCTTAAAAAATCTATAGACACATGGGGTGCCTGGGTGGCTCAACTGTTCAGCGTCTGCCTTCAGCTCAGGTCATGGTCCCAGGGACCTGGGATCGAGCCCCATGTTGGGCTCCCTGCTTAGTGGGAAGCCTGCTTCTCCCTCTCCCACTTCCCCTGTTTGTGTTCCCTCTCTCGCTGTGTCTCTGTCAAATAAATAAGTAAAAATCTTTTTAAAAAATCTATAGACACCAGGCCTACTAGACAAACAGTTTAAAACAATGGTCTTAAATATGCTCAAAGAGCTAAGAGAAAACATGGCCAAAGAACTAAAAGAAATAAGGAAAATAACTGTACACATGAAACTAATATAACTCTATGTTAACTGGAATTAAAATAAAAACTTAAATAAAGAAAATAAATTATAAAAGGAACTAAACACAAATCTGGAGCTGAAAAGTACAACAACTGAAATGAAAAATTCCTAAAGGCATAGAAGAGCAGATGTGAGCAGCAGAACAAAGGATCAGCAAGCTTGAAGATAGGATAGTTAAAATAACTGAGTCTGAGGAGCAGAAAAAGAAAAGAATGAATTACCATATGATCCAACCATTCTCTTTCTGGTTATATGCCCAAGGGAAGTGAAAGTAGGGATGAAAACAGATACTTGTGCATTGATGTTCATGGTAGCTTTATTCACAAGAGCCAAAGGGTGGTAACAAACTAAAAGTTCATGAGCAAATGAATGGATAAACAGACTGTCGTATATATGTAAATGGAATATTACTCACCCTTAAAAAGGCATGATATTTTGATATGTACTACACCACAGATGTACCTTGAAAACATTATGCTAGATGAAACATGCCAGACACAAAAGGACAAATATTGTTTGTTTCCATGTGTGTCAGGTACCTAGACTAGGCAAATTTATAGAGACGGAAAGTAGAAGAGGTTGTCAGGGGTTGGGAGAGAGGGGAATGGAAGTTATTATTTCATGGCTATGGATGATAAAAATTCTGGAAATGGATAGTGTTGTGCACTGTGATTGTATTTAATGCAAATGAGTTGTACACTTAACGATGGTTAAATGTAAATTTTAAAATGGCAAAAACACTAAATTTAATAGTACGTATATCTATCACAATAAAAAAAGTACAAAAAAAGTAGATGCATAAGAGAAAAGCAGCCAAATTCTCACCAGTTCTAGCTTCCATTTCTCAGCCTCACCAGCCGATGGACCTTTGACAGTATCTGCATTGTCCTGGGAGAATCGCCACTTGGCAGCTTCATCCACCCCAGAGTCTTCACCTGTTGTAATCCAAGAATTCTGCAGGTTTCCCTAAAATAAAACGTACGAGTAATTATAACTGGCATCTAACTTTAAATCAACATACATGCTTTACAAATGGAACACTGATTCTCATCTGTGATGAAAGGAAGACGAGAGCAGATGCTTCTAAACTACACATCAAGAATGATTTTACACTTTCATGCTATTAGGGTCATATTCCACAAGTGTTACAAAGTCAGAGTCCTACAGGCACAGGTAATAATGTAAATGAGCAAAGAGGGCTGGCTGCCAGTGTTTCAACAAATGAACTTCTCTCTTACTTCTCTGGAGACATATATTCTTAAAACACACAGCCCTCTCTTGGTTTCATTTTCTACCTTTCATAAAGGCATGACTAATAATAATGTTAATACAGATGGTATTTACTATGTGCCAGACACTGTTTATGTGCTTCACATATATTAACTCATTTAATCACTATAACAACCCTATGAGATAAGTTTCATTGTTATCTCCATTTCATAGAAGAGGAAATTGGGGTGCCTGCGTGGCTCAGTCAGTTAAGTGTCTGACTCTTGATTTTGATTCAGGTTATGATCTCAGGGTCACGAGATCAAGCCCCTGGGCTCTGCATTCAGCGGGGAGTCTGTTTGAGATTCTCTCTCCCTCTCCCTCTGCCCCACCACACCGTGTTTGCTCACTCTCTCTCTCTCTCTCTCTCTCTCTAAAATAAATAAATAAATCTTAAAAAAAGAAGAGGAAACTGAGTCACACTGAGTGACTACCTGAGTAACTTGTAAGAGTCACAGAGGTAGGAAGTAGCTAATAAGCAGCAGAGCTAGGATCTGAACCCTGGCAATCTAGTTCCCCAGGCCATGCCCCAAACCATTATGCTCTCCTGTCTTTCCAGAAAAATATTTATCTTCAATAAGAAAAACAGTGCATGGTCCCCCCGTGGGAAGCGGGGGCTGTCTTCCTTCCTTTCCCCAGGACCAATAAAATTTCTAAGCAAGAAAAAAAAAAAAAAAAGAAAGAAAAACAGTGCATGGAGATAAACAGAACTGACATATAGCCTGCACGTCAGGGACTCAGAAAGGAGTGGTAGGGACCATGACAAACGGTCTGAAAGTTGCAGCCATTACTCAGTTCCAGGCAATTGCTGCCATGTGTGAATGCAAACTCATATTACAAAAAAAAATCTTCTGATTTTTTTAAAAGATAAGCCAGATATCTGGCTTTTCATCTGAAACACTGTTAAATACTGGTTTATTGTTCATCAAACAAACAAAACATGCCTATAGACCACATCTGGTGTATACCCATTGTGTTTGCACCTCTGATACCCTCTCAACATTCAGTGAAATATGCAGCCCAAAGATCTGGGTAATTTGTGTGTACAAGGACTGAAATATTAATTTAATTCAACAAATAATTACTGAACTCTTGCTAAGGGCCAAAGGATATGGTAGTACTCACAGGAGAGGACATGTCCCAAACACAGAACTACACTGCAGTGCCATATCATGCTAGAATGAACTAAACTGCTCATTCACCCCAAGTAGTATTCTGAGGGCCTATTCCATATTCTTCTGGAAGTTCAGTTTAATGCAAACATTTGTGTATGTTAGCTCCTATGTTCAGGCACTGTGCTAAGAGCTTGGGGGATAAAAATGAACAAGACCAATCCCATCCTCAAGACAAACCCCTAAGCAGATAATTTCAATTTAATAAGGTAAGTGCTAGGCCAGAGGTGTGCATGGGGAGCTATGGGAAAACAAAGGAGGGGCACTGAGAACAAGAGATTCAAGGAAGGTTTTTTGGGGAAGTGTTGACATTGGTGTTATATCTTGGATGAGAAAGAGCAAGCTAGATGAGAAGAGCATGCCAAGAAGAAAACATTATGGGGAAAGTCACAGATGTGTGAAAAAGTCTGGTGCCTACAGGGGACTCATGCAATTCAGAATTACTAGAGATTGAGGCACAAAACAACAGATATCAAAATGTCAAGCTAGAGAGTCAAATAAGGATCTGAAAAATATGGTATAACAAGCTTGGACTTGATTTTCTAGTAAGGACAAATCAAGATCTTAGTGCATTCAAAGTTGCCTTAGAGAATTGTGAAGAACGGCAGCACTAACTTCCTACAGAGAAATTGGAAAAAGTACATACACTATACATTGCTGATTTATGAAATAAAATATTGTCATTCTTTGGAAAGAAGTGCTAGTCTAATTGACACTTTGTGTTTCACAGATAACATTTAAGAATTTGAATGGTATTTGACCAAAATTTAAAAAATATAATTACATTTACATCCCTGGAGATCACCGAAAACCTTTGATTACTTAATTGAGGGGAGGGGTAGTAGTGAGGGGATGAAAGTAGACATGAAAGATATGACTCAGAAATGTTCTGCTTTTAAAAAAATCTCTGAGATCTTTGAATGAGAACACATGCCAAAATTTCTTTTTTCTTTTTTTTTTTAAGATGTATTTATTTATCTGAGGGCAGGGAGGGGCAGAGTGAGTCCCATGCAGACTCCATGCAGAACACAGAGCCCTACTCAGAGCTGGATCTCACAACCCTGAGATTATGACCTGAGTCGAAACCAAGAGTTTCGCTCAGCTGACTGCGCCACCCAGTTGCCCCCAAAATTTCTAATAAATAGCATATATTTTGATATTATTATAATTTTTTGAACTCTGGAGAGAAGCTCTCCATGAAGAGAAATTTCACTTAAAAAATGATGAAAAATGAAGATGGAAATGGTTGTAATTTTTAAAAAATAACCTGCTTGTTTCTTCAACCACTGGGTCATAAAGTAGTTAAAGCACTAAACATCATGTAGGCTACCATCCAAGTCCAAGGCTAAAACTCAAGAACAATAAAGAGGATGTTCCTCTCTTGTGGGGAGAATCGTCTACCCCATGGCAAACAAAGGTAGTTTGGTTAAATACTGACAAGCTATTCCTAACTTATGCAGAAAGTCTAACTCAAGGCTAGGCAGATGGATCTGGGGAGTCAGACAGTCCCATGTTTGAGTCCTAGCTTTGCCATTTTCTAGCTTTGTGACAGTAGTAGTGTTGCTTTGTTTACTTAACTGCCCTGTACCTTAATTTACTCATCTGAAAACAGGCATAACACTCGCCTTCCTTTGCTACTATAAACCTAAAATAATTGAATGTAAATAAAGTGCTTGATATACTGCCTGCCACATCGTAACATGTAGTCATCAGTAAGTATTAGTCATTGCTGTATAATTATTTTAATTATTTTTCAAAAGAAGGCATTAAGAAATACTGAAAATCTATACTCAAATCCGCCAATAGCTTTGGCAAGATCTACCATCAGCATGGTAACAGACTCAGTAAAAAGAGTTCAGAAAAAAAAAGAAAGATAATGTCTCTTGATGTGTTTATATTTAAGATATTCTAAAAAGTTTCATTTACATTAAAACTGAACACAGCACTGAGCATACATTGCTGAAATGCCTCAATTCACCTACACAAGCAGAAAGCAGTAGGGTTAGTAATTCTTTTTTAATTTTATTTTATTATGTTATGTTAGTCACCATACAATACATCATTAGTTTTTAATGTAGTGTTCCATGATTCACTGTTTTCGTATAACATCCAGTGCTCCATGCAGTACGTGCCCTCCTTGATATCCATCACTGGGCTAACCAATCCCCCTTGCCCCCCTCCCCTCTAAAACCCTGTTTGTTTCTCAGAGTCCATAGTCTCTCATGGTTCATTTCTCCCTCCGATTTCCTCCCCCCCCTTCATTTTTCCCTTCCTTCTCCTAATGTCCTCCATGCTCTTCCTTATGTTCCACAGATAAGTGAAACCATATGATAATTGACTTCCTCTGCTTGACTTGTTTCACTTAGCATAATCTCCTCTAGTCCCATCCATGTTGATGTAAAAGTTGGGTATTCATTCTTCCTGATGGCTGAGTAATATTCCATTGTATATATGGACCACATCTTCTTTATCCATTCATCTGTTGAAGGGCATCTCGGCTCTTTCCACAGTTTGGCTATTGCAGACATTGCTGCTATGAACATTGGGGTGCATATGGCCCTTCTTTTCACTACATCTGTGTCTTTGGGGTAAATACCCAGTAGTGCAATTGCTGGGTCATAGGGTAGCTCTATTTTTAATTTTTCAAGGCACCGCCACACTGTTTTCCAAAGTGACTATACCAACTTGCATTCCCACCAACAGTGTAAGAGGGTTCCCCTTTCTCCACAACCTCTCCAACATTTGTTGTTTCTTGCCCTGTCAATTTTTGCCATTCTAACTGGTGTAAGGTGGTATCTCAGTGTGGTTTTGATTTGAATTTCCCTGATGGCTAATGATGAAGAACATATTTTCATGTGTCTGTTAGCCATTTGTATGTCTTCTTCAGAGAAGTGTCTGTTCATGTCTTCTGCCCATTTTTTGACTTGATTATTTGTTTTTTGGGTGTTGAGTTTGAGAAGTTCTTTTTAGATCTTGGATACCAGCCCTTTATCTGTACTGTCATTTGCAAATATCTTCTCCCATTCTGTGGGTTGCCTCCTTGTTTTGTTGGCTATTTCCTTTGCTGTGCAGAAGCTTTTTATCTTGATGAAGTCCCAAAAGTTCATTTTTGCTTTTGTTTCACTAGCTATCTCCAAAGAGATGTATCTTGAAAGAAGTTGCTGTGGCCAATGTCAAAGAGGTTATTGCCTATGTTCTCCTCTAGGATTTTGATGGATTCCTGTCTCACATTGAGGTCTTTCATCCATTTTGAGTTTATCTTTGTGTGTGATGTTAGAGAATGGTCAAGTTTCATTCTTCTGCATGTGGCTGTCCAATTTTCCCAGCACCATTTATTGAAGAGACTTTTTTCCATTGCATATTTTTTCCTGCTTTGTCGAAGATTATTTGACCATAGAGTTGAGGGTCCATATCTAGGCTCTCTATTCTGTTCCATTGGTCTATATGTCTGTTTTTGTGCCAGTACCATGCTGTATTGGTGATTACTGCTTTGTAATATAGCTTGAAATCGGGCAACGTGATGCCCCCAGCTTTGTTTTTCTTTTTCAACATTTCCTTGGTGATTCGGGGTCTTTTCTGATTTCATACAAATTTTAGGATTGCTTGTTCCAGCACTTTGAAAAATGTCATTGGAATTTTCATCAGGATGGCATTGAAGGTATAGATTGTTCTGGGTAGCATAGACATTTTAACAATGTTTATTCTTCCGATCCATGAGCATGGAATGTTTTTCCATCTTTTTGTGTCTTCTTCAATTTCTTTCATGAGTGTTCTATAGTTCCTAGAGTATAGATCCTTTACCCCTTTGGTTAGGTTTATTCCTAGGTATTTTATGGTTTTTGGTGCTATTTTAAATGGAATAATTTCTCTAATTTCTCTTTCTACAATTGCATTGTTAGTGTATAAGAAAGCAACTGATTTCTGTGCATTGATTTTGTATCCTGAAGCTGTTTCAAAAAATAGAAACAGAAGGAAAGCTTCCAGACTCATTCTATGAGGCCAGCATTACCTTAATCCCCAAACCAGGCAAAGACCCCATCAAAAAGGAGAATTTCAGACCGATATCCCTGATGAATATGGATTCCAAAATCCTCAACAAAATCCTAGCTAATAGGATCCAACAATACATTAAAAGGATCATCTACCATGACCAAGTGGGATTTATCCCTGGGATGCAAGGGTGGTTCAACATTTGCAAATCAATCAATGTGATAGAACACATTAATAAGAGGAGAGAGAAGAACCATATGGTCCTCTCAATGGATGCAGAAAAAGCATTTGACAAAATACAGCATCCTTTCCTGAATAAAACTCTTCAGAGTATAGGGATAGAGGGAACATTCCTCAAGTTCATAAAATCCATCTATGAAAAACCCACAGCGAATATCATCCTCAATGGGGAAAAGCTGAGAGCCTTTCCCTTAAGATCAGGAACACGTCAAGGATGCCCACTCTCACCACTATTGTTCAACATAGTACTAGAAGTCCTAGCAACAGCAATCAGACAACAAAAAGAAATAAAAGGTATTCAAATTGGCAAAGAAGAAGTCAAACTCTCTCTTTTCGCAGACGACATGATACTTTATGTGGAAAACCCAAAAGACTCCACCCCCAAATTACTAGATCTCATACAGCAATTCAGTAATGTGGCAGGGTTAGCAATTCTAAACAAAATAACACAGAAGACTGACATTAAAATAGATATCAAGGTCTCCTGACATGTGCAACAATCATTTTGTTGTTTGCATTATATTTTAGTTCATGTGTTTTTTTTAAAAAGAAACACTCTACAACTTGTTTTTTCCATAACTATGGCTGTAATTTTCTTCAGCAAGTTTCCTTTGTTCCTATAGCAAAGCATGTGTGTTGGTACATTGTTTCCTTCCCCTTCGGTATTACTCACTTCTCTTGCCCTCTGGTTCACTTGTCTGCCTAATTTCCTCACTTCACTTCCCCTTCTTCCACTTCTTTGTCATTGTACAAATACCGAAGTCTATGAATAATTGAGTCACTGTTTGCTAAGTGACTACATATTTGGAAGAAAAGCAAAAGAATATATTTTTAAAACGAGCTACTTCGAAGTACTTTTTATATGGCTCTATCATCTTCAAATTGACATTAAAATAATAAGCAACTAAGATGGGATTTTTAACTTGTACTAACATTGATAATAAATAATATAATATAAATATTCAAAAAACTCTTCTGGTGAAGGGAAAACAGCTGGACACAAACTGAAACATACTTCAGAAAAATAAACAGAAATACTGATCAGCCCACTTTGCCATTCAGATTTAACACAATCAGCTACTTCTAAGTAGGAAATTCTAACATAGAACTCAAGGATTACAAATGAGATATCAGGTCAGGTCAACAAAAAAAACACTTCAAAATAAAAAATTAGAGGACACCTAGGTAAAACATTAAGGCACTCATATTTTTTCTTAACAGAATGGATTTACCAATGACAACTAAGTCAAAATCACCAAAATCCATTGTAAAGTAAAGCTGCAACAGGCAAATATTAACACTTCCCCATGGAAATCTGAATTTGTTTCAAAAAGCAGGACAAGCTGTGATTAACTGTGTCCTATAGCAAAAGAGTAAATAACATTTTTAAGGCAACAGTATCTCTGACAAGTCATAAGGAGACATTAAGTTTAAACACTACTTAAATATCATCACAAGAATTTTGTGTTGTACAATTAAAGACATCATCGAATCCACTGTTCTTCAAAATGTGGTGCATTGATACTAGAAGCACTTAGGCAACTTGTTAAAAATTCATATTTTTAACGCAAGGACTTAACCCAAACCCACTGCATCAGACTCTCAGGGAAGGGAGCTCAGGAATCTGCACTATCAACAAGTATCCCAAGTGACTGTTACATTAAAGAGTAAGAACAGCTAATATGGGTGAATCTTCTCAAATTGCCAATAAGCAGAGGACATGTGAGGTTAAGCCACGTTTGCAACATTACTATTGTTACTATTGTTAACATTACTCGTGAAACACCCCACTTGTTAGGGACGACGGGAAACTAACATGCTGATCCTGGTACCCTCAGGCCAGTGCTCTCTATGCTTCCCCATGCTGCCGATTAGACTTATTAGGATTCAGAGTGCAAGGACAATTTAGAGGAAGACAACAGAAATCTAAGCTATGGTTAGAAAGTTTCTGGATTTACCAAGTGTTTCCTATTTGATCTGCTTCCTGCTTCGGACCTGCTCTTTCCATATGGAAAAAACATAAATGGTATGTATGCTCAGAGAGGAAATCAGCACAGATATTTGGCATCGCTACATCATTGCATTTGAGGATTCATTCCACCATGGTGAATCTTAATTTTTGAGGCCCCAAGTGAGTAATAGCACAGTACATTTGCCAAACTTCAAGTCAAGAATTTCAGCAGTTCAGAAGGCTGGGGGAGAGGGTAGGAAGGAACATTCAAACTAAAATATAATTTATGGTTTGAAAAATGCTCACAGATGCATCCAGAAGTGTTTGTTCCCTCATTGCTTCCTCCTGTCTCTGAGATTTCAGCTCTTGCTGGAGCCTTTCATTTTCAAGCACAACTACTTGTACCCTATTTTTCATTCCAGAGAGTTCCTCCTGTAAAAAGCAGAAACAAAAATACCAACTATATTAAGCATTTTTAAGCAGTGTTAATCACTGATTACTAGATGACCCAACATGATACAAAGCATGGAAAACATGCTCTCTATTCATTTTCTGAAATATTGTAATTTTACTTAGACAAATGAAGCAACTCAAACATTAGCTAACAAACAAAAAGAAGCATGGGGGATATAGTAAAGAGCCTGCTAATGGCCATATCACAGAAATGTGTGGTTTCTGACAGTTTTTTTGTAGGCTTCCAGAAAGACTTTAATTTAAGGGGTTATCTAAAAAATTTTTAAGAATAAGGTAGACTTTTAAACAATAGGGTGAGATATATTATTACTCCTACTCAAATGCCGACAACCTGTTGAACCTAACAGAGGATTAAAGGGATAACAGAGGACTCTGAGATAGGCATGGAAAGTTAGAATAGTTATCCACTGACTGGTAGCCAGATGGAGGGAAATTATGAGTGAGATAGTTTGGTGGAGAGTTCTCAAAGAGTGCTTGTCTGTTCTTGCAGGCATAAGATAAGGGAATACAATAAGTAACAATTAGAATAGCTATTGGGTGGTGTCTCACTCTCTGAAAAAAGGTAAAAAATATCAATACATTGATGGCACAATACTTCATTACCAGTGTAATAAAAAACTATTAAGCAATATATGCAAGTTCCATTTCAATTATTTCATTCAGAAAAAAGCCAAAACCCAAGTCTATAATTGAAAGCTTTAACTAAAAAAAATGTTGCAGGCTTCCAATTTTTGGTCTGGAATATAATGAGCTTGGAAGACAACATTCACAACAAGACAAAAGCTGGACACACCAAAAAATCAACCACTCTTCTTAAATCCAAAAGAGAATTGAGGTCACAGGGAAAACTGTCATCCCTTAAATTGGACAGACAGGTGTTCCTAAGAATCACAACCTACCTGAGCAGAAACTTCCAGGGGAACCAGTCCTGGGAAGGAAAAGGTAAAGTGTAATTGGCAGTTCATGGCAGATAAGTTTGAGGGTTAAAAACTCCAGAAGAACCATCTTAAAGGGATTCCTATATTTTGTGAGTTTTATCTCTAGGACACTACCAGGTTCTTAGAGCAAAGACTAGAGAAAAATCCCTTCCAGCTTCCTCTAGTACAAGAGGAAAAGTAGCCACTTTGAAATATGCCCAAAGCATTTCTGTTCTTAAAAAGGCCTGCCTCAAGACAAAGTATTTTACCAGAGCCTAAATAGCTGGGGTTTTTCACAACCTAACTGCCCTGCCCTCAAAAAGGGAAATATCCAACCCCAGCTCCCTCTAGGCTTCCCACCTCACTTACGGCGACAGGGTGACTGAGAAGCGCTTGTGAAGGTAAAAGCTAATGGGCATAGACTCCCTAAAAGACTGAGACCTAATCATAGGACTATAAAATGCTTCCCCTGCTCTCACACCCACCACCACATCAAAAGGGCGCCTATAAAATAACAAGGGAATACACTAAAATAACTGCATATCTCAGACTATAGTTAAGAAGAATTTTCAAGGGAAGCCCAAAGACAACAGGGGAAACATAAAGCAGGACACTAGTGGAAATTTTAGCCTCTGACAACTGTAGTAACACCAAACAGTAAACATAGCCTAACTCCTACCACAATAAACATAATGTCTCACTCTAAACAGTTCCTTTTACCCACTACCTTGTGGCCAGCACTCAACAAAAAATTAGAAAGCACACTAAAAGACTTAAAGCACAGTTTAAAGAGATGAAGAAAGCACAGAACCAGACTTTAATATGGCAGCAATGTTGGAATTATCAGATTGGGAGTTTAAAATAATTATGATTAATATGTTAAAGCATCTAATGGAAAAAGTGGACCACATGAAAGGACAGACAGGAAATATAAGCAGAGATGGAAACTCTAAGAAAGATTCAAAGTGCTGGAAATCAAAAACACCATAATAGAAATGATGAATGACTTTGATGGGCTCATTAATAGATTGGACACAACCAAGAAAAGAATCGGGGAACTTGAAGAACTGCCAATAGAAATTTCCCAAACTAAAATGCAAGGAGAAAAAAGAATGAAAAAGAACAGAATATCCAAGAAATGTGGGACAATTATAAAAGGTGACAAAGAGAAAGTGATCTCTAGTTTAATTCTACTGTGGTCTGAGAACATACGTTTTATGATTTCTAAGGTGACAAGAAGAAATATTTGAAACAATAATGACCAAGAATTTTCCAAAATGATAACCACCAAACCACAGATCCAGGAAGCTCAGAGAACACCAAGCAGTATAAAATAAACAAAAAAATCTAGCCCTACATCAGGCTCCCTGCTCCACAGGAAGCCTGCTTCTCCCTCTCCCACCCCCCCTGCTTGTGTTCCCTCTCTCGCTGTGTCTCTCTCTGTCAAATAAATGTTTAAAAAAAAAATCTATACCTAGGCATATCATATTCAAACTGCAGAAAATCAAAGACAAACAGAAAATCTTTAAGAAAGTCAGAAATCAGGGTTTTCTTCAGAAACCCTGCAAGCAAGAAGACAATGGAATGAAATATTTAAAGTATTCAAAAGAAAAAAACTCACCAACCTAGAATTCTGTATTCAGGCAAATTAACTTTCAAAGGTAAGGGGAAAATAAAGACTTTCTCAGATAAAAAAAAAAAAATTGAGCAAGTTTGTCTCCAGTAGACCTGCCTTGCAAGAAATGTTAAATGTTCTTCAGAAAGGAGGAAAATGATACAGGTTATAAGCTCAGAAGTACACAAAAAAGAAAGAGCATTAGAAAAGGAATATATGGTGATAAAACAAAATACTTTTTTTTTTTAATCTTAACTGATCTAACATATAACAGTTTGTTCAACATCACGGTAGCAGCGCTATATATAGTGAGTATAGCTTATGAATAATTGAAATGAATGACAGCAATGTTATAGAGGACAGGAGGGAGGGATTGGAAACACTCTCTCATAAGGGACTTGCCCTACCCATGTGGTGGTATAGAGCTATTTGAATGCAGACTTAGATTACTGATCAGTGTAATTGCAAACTCAAGGACAATCACTTACAAAAGTAAAAAAAAAAAAGTTCAACTGCTATGCTAAGAGAGGAGAAAAACTGCAATCAAATAACAGGATCACTTAAAGCCAGAAAAAGAGTAGAAGACTGAAGAGAGAGAGAGAGGGGGGAGAAAGAAAGAAAGAAAGAAAGAAAGAAAGAAAGAAAGAAAGAAAGAAAGAAAGAAAGAGAACGAACGAATGAGGGCAATGAATAGAAAACAGTAACAAACATGGTAGGTATTATCCAACTATATTGATATCCAAGCATATCAATAATAACTTTAAGTGTCCATGGTCTGAATACCCCAATAAAAAGAAAGAGACTATAAAAATGAATGACAAACATGACACAAGTATATGTTGTCTATAAGAAGCCCACTTTAAATATAAAGACACAGATAAATGAAAGGTAAATGGATAGAGAGACATACCATGCTAACATAAATAAAAAGAAAGCTGGTGTAGCTATATTAATTTCAGACAAAGCAGACTTCATACCAAACAAAAATATAAGGGATAAAAAGAAGCATTACATAATGATAAAGGGGTCAATTCTCCTGGCACATAATGATCCTTAATGTGTATGTGCCTAATGACAGAAGATCAAAATACATGATACAAAAACTGATAGAACTGTACAAAGAAACAGATGAATCCACTATTTCAGCTGGAGATTTCAAAACCCCTCTGTCAGTAATTGACAGATCCAACAGATCTTGCAGAATGGCAAAACATTGGTAGGTACATAGTTGAACTGAACAGCATCAGCCATCGAATGGAACTAAATGGCATTTATAGAATATTTTATCCAACAAGAGAATACACATTCTTCTTAAGCTAAAACAGAACATTCACCAAAACATACCACATCCTGGGCCTAAAAACACACCTTAACAAATCAAAAAGAATAGAAATCATAAAAAGTATGTTCTCAGACCACAGTAGAATTAAACTAGAGATCAATAACAGAAAGATGGCTGGAACACTCCCAATATACTTGGTGATTAAAAAATAGTTCTAAATAACATACAGGTCAAGGACAAAGTCTCAAGAAAAATTTTAAAATATTTTGAACTAAATAAAAATGAAAATACAACTTACCAATATTTGTGAGATACAACAAAATCAGTGAAAAACATCAGAAAAGAAGAAAGATTCCAAATCAATAATCTAAGCTTCTGTCTTAGGAAACTTAAAAAAAAAAATGGGGAGTAAGTTAAATCCAAAGTAAGCAGAAGATACAATAAAAATTAGAGCAAAGATCAAAGAAATTAAAAATAGAAAAGCAATAGAGAAAAGCAACAAAACCAAAAGCTGGGTCCTTGAAATGATCAATAAAACTGTAAGACTCTAGACTCTAGCCTGGCTAACTAAGAAAAAAAGGGAGAAGACACAAATTACTAACATCAGAAATCAAAGTGGAGTCATCATTACAGATCCCATGAACATTAAAAGGATAACAATGGAATACCATGAACAACTCTATGCCCATAAATTTTGTAATTTAGATAAAATGGACCAATTCCTTGAAAGACACAATCTATCAAAACTCACAGAAGGAGAAATAGTCTGAACAAGGCCTACATCTATAAAAGCAATTGAATCAATTATTAATAACCTTTAAAACAGAAAGCACCAGGCCTGCCATTAGTCCACTTGTGAATTACACCAAAAATTTAAGTAACAAATTATACCAATTTTTTACAATGTCTTCCATAAAATATCTGAGGGAATACTTCCTAACTCATTCTTGAGACCAGCATCACCCTAATACCCAAACCAGGTGAAGACACTACAGAAATGGAAAACTAGAGACCTATAATATATCTCATGAAGATAAATACAAAAATCCCCATCGAAATATCAGCAAATCAAACGCAATGATGTATAAAAAGAACTATACAACAGGACCAAATGGAATTTATTCTAGGTATACAAGGTTGGTTCAGTATTTGAAAAGGCATTAATGTAATCCATCACATCAACAAACTAGAAAAATAATTTATGATCATACCAATAGACAGAAAAAGCAAGTGACAAATTCCAGTAGCCATTCAAGATAAAAATTCTCAGCAGACAAGAAATAGAGGAAAACATCCTCAAATTCATAAACAGCCTCTATAAATAACATATAGCTAATGTCATACTCAATGGTGAGACTATAGATAGTTTCCCATTAAGAACAAGAACAAGGCAAGGATGTCCCTTCTCATCACTCCTACTCAACACCATACAAAAAATCCTAGCTAATGCAACAAGATAGGAAAAAGAAATAAAAACCATATATACTGGAAAGGAAGAAATACTTTTTAAAAAGACATCTGGTTTTGTTATTTTGTGGATATTTACTAACTGATTTTAATTCATATAAAGGGGCAAAAGACCCAAATACTTAACATCATAATGAGAAGAACAATATCAGAAGATTGACACTACCCAACTTCAAGATTTACTGTAAAGTTCCAATAATCAAGACAGTATGGTATTTGCAAAAGAATAGACCAATAGATCAATGGAACAGAAAAATGATCCCAGAAGTAGATTCAAACAAATATAGTCATCTGATCTTTATAAAGAAACAAAGGCAATTCAATTGAAACATTCTTTTCAACAAATGGTGCTGAAACAACTGGATATCCACATGCAGAAAAAAGAAAAGAAAAGAAAAGAAAAAACAATCTAGACAGAGATCTTACACCTTACATAAAAATGAACTAAAAATGGAGCATAGATCTAAATGTAAAACACAAAATTATAGAAGAATGGGGAAAATACTGATGACCTTGGGTTTGGCAATGATCTTTAGATAGAATACCAAAAGCAAAATCTATGAAAGAAAAAATTGATAAGTTAGACTTTACTGAAATTAAAACCTTCTGCTCTATGAAAGACACTGTTAAGAGAATCAAAGACTAGCCACAGACTAAGAGAAAAGAATTGCAAAAGACATAGCTGATAAATGACTGGTTTCCAAAATATATAAGGAACTCTTAGAACTCAATAATAAGAAAACAAACAATTCAATTTTAAAAAAGAAAGTATATAAGTGGAAAATAAGTACAGGAAAATCATATCCAATATTATATGTCATCAGGGAATTTAAATTAAAACACACCTCAAGTACATTAAAATCCAAAACACCAATGACACCAAATGCTGGCAAGGATGTGGAGCATCAAGAACTCTCATTCATTGCTGGTGAAAAAGCAAAATGGTACAGCCATTTAGGAAGACACTTTGACAGCTTCTTACAAAACTAAAAATACTCTTTATCGAGTGATCCAGCAATTGAGTTTCTTGGTATTTACTCAAATGAGTTAAAAATTTATATCCACAAAAACGTGCACATGAATATTTATAGCAGTGTTGTTCATAGTTGCCAAAACTTGGAAGCAGGAAGCAAGCAAGATGTCCTTCAAAGGATGAATGGATAAACAAACTATGTTATACCCATACAATAGAATATTACCCAGTGATTAAAAAAAGGCTACTGAGCCATGAAAAGACATGGAGGAAACTTAAATGCCTATTCCTAAGTCAGTGAAGCCAGTCTGAAAAGGCTACAAACTATATGATTCCAACTACATGACATTCTGAAAAAGCAAAACTGTGCAGACAGTAAAGAGATCAGCAGTTGCCGGGATTTGGAGGCTAAGAAAGGAGAGATGAGTAAATGGAGCACAGATGATCTTTACTGCAGTGGAACTATTCTCTTTGCTACTGTAATGATGGATACACATCATTATACATTTTTCAAAAGCTGTAGAATGTATGACACCATTAGAAAAGAGAACTATAGGCCAATATCCTTGATAAACATAGATGCAAAAATTCTCAATAACATACTTGCAAACTAAATCCAACAATACGTTAAAAAAATCATTCACCACAATTAAGTGGGATTTATTCCTGGGTTGCAAGGGTAGTTCAATATTTGCAAATCAGTCAACATGATACACCACATTAATACAAGAGAGGATAAGAACTGTATGATCATTTCAATAGATGCAGAAAAAGCATTTGACAAAGTACAACATCCATTCATGACAAAAACCCTCAACAAAGTAGGTTTAGAGGGAACATGACTCAACATAATAAAGGCCATAGGTCAAAAGCCCACGCTAATATCCTCAGTGGGGAAAAACTGAGAGCTTTTCCTCTATGGTCAAGAACAAGGCAGGGATGTCCACTTTTGCCACTTTTATGCAACATAATACTGGAAGTCCTAGCCACAACAATCAGACAACAAAAAGAAATAAAGAACATCCCAATTGGCAAGGAAGAAGTAAAACTTTCACTATTTGCAGATGACATGATACTCTATATGGAAAACCTGAAAAACCACCAAAAAACTGCTAGAACTTACACATGAATTCAGTAAGGTCACAGAATACAAAATCAACGTACAGAAATCTGTTGCATTTCTATACTCCAGTAATGAAGCAGCAGAAAGAGAAATTAAGGAATCTATCCCATTTACAATTACACCAAAAACAATAAGATACCTAGGACTAAACCTAACCAAAGAGCTGAAAGACCTGTACTCTGAAAACTATAAAACACTGATGAAAGAAATTGAAGATGACACAAAGAAATGGAAAGACATTCCATGCCCATGGATTAGAAGAATATTGTCAAAATGTCCATACTATCCAAAGCAATCTACATATTTAATGCAATCCCTATCAAAATACCAACAGCATTTTTCACAGAGCTAGAACAAACAATTCTATAATTTGTATGGAACCAAAGAGGACCCCCAAATAGCCAAAGCATTCTTGAAAAAGAAAAGCAAAGCTGGAGGGGGAGGAAAAGATGGCGGAGGAGTAGGGGACCCTATTTCCAACCAGTCCCAGAATTGAGCTGGGTATCTACCAGACCACTCTGAACACCCACGAAATCAGCTTGAGATGTAAGAATATATATCTGGATCTCTACAAACAGAATATCGCAGGCAGTTGGTTTCAAGGTATGAAGTGATTCTGCGGGCAGATATCGGAAGATAAACGGAAGGGGGAGGGAGCCATGGGGATCCTGCAATGCCGGAGCGTGAAAGCCTCCCGCACTGGGGACAGGGCACGGACTCGCAGACTGGTAGCGGTGGGGAAAGGACTTTAGGGCAGCCCCCACTCCGGACTGAAACCTGGAGCAGCAGGGCCATGTGTGTGAACTGAGAGTGGCTGGTGGTTTGTTTTTTTTTTAAGATTTTATTTATTTATTTGACAGAGAGAGAGACAGCAAGAGAGGGAACACAAGCAGGGGGAATGGGAGAGGGAGAAGCAGATTTCCCGCTGAGCAGAGAGCCCGATGCGGGGTTCGATCCCAGGACCCAGGGATCACGACCTGAGCCAAAGGCAGATGCTTAATGACAGCCAACCAGGCACCCCCAAAAATACTAATTCAAAGGGACACATGTACTCCAATGTTTATAGCAACATTATCTACAATAGCCAAATTATGGAAAGAGCCCAAGTGTCCATCAAAGGACGAACGGGTAAAGAAGAAGTGGTATATATATACAATGGAATATTACTCAGCCATAAAGGAGAAAGAAATCTTGTCATTTGCAAAGACATGGATAGAACTACACAGTATTATGCTAAGGGAAATAAGTCAGGCAGAGAAAGACAAATACCATATGAGTTCACTCATATGTGGAATTTAAGAAACAAAACAAATGAGCAAAGGGAAAAAAAAGAGAGAGAGAGAGGCAAACCAAGAAATAGACTCTTAACTATAGAGAACAAACTGATGGTTACCAGACAGGAGGTTGGTGGAAGGATGGGTGAAATAGGTAATGGGGATTAAGGAGTGCACCCGTTATGATGAGCACTGTGTGTTGTATGGAAGCATTGAATCACTATATTGTATTCCTGAAACTAACACACTGTATGTTAACGAACTGGAATTTAAATAAAAACTTAGGGGCACCTGGCTGGGTCAGTTGGTAGAGCATGTGACTCTTGATCTCCAGGTTGTGAGTTCGAACCCACATGTGACAAGTTTACTTAAAATAAAAAAAATAAAATAAAATAAAATTGGGGGTGCCTGGGCGGCTCAGTAGGTTAAGTGTCTGCCTTTGGCTCAGGTCACAATCTCAGGGTCCTGGGATCCCAGGAACCTGGGTCGCCGCATCAGGCTCCCTGCTCAGCGAGGAGTCTGCTTTTCCCTCTGCCCCTCCCCTCACTCGCTCTCTTTCTCTCTCTCTCTCAAATAAATAAAATCTTAATAAATAAATAAATAAAAATTTAATAAGAAAATAAACAAAAACTCTTAAAAGTAAAAAATAAATGTAAAAAGGATATAAAAAATTAAAAAGTTTTTAAAATTAAATAAATTTTTAAAAAAACTAATAAGCTCTTTCTAAGCCCTTAAATGTTACTTTTATTCTATTATTCTCTTGTTTTTTGGGGGGTTTTTTGTTTTTATTTTTTTAAGATTTTATTTATTTATTTGACAGAGAGAGACACAGCGAGAGAGGGAACAGAAGCAGGGGGAGTGAGAGAGGGAGAAGCGGACTCCCAGCAGAGCAGGGATCCCGATGTGGGGTTCGATCCCAGGACCCTGGGATCATGACCTGAGCTGAAGGCAGACACTTAACGACTGAGCCACCCAGGCGCCCTATTATTCCCTTGTTAAAATGTATAAAATATATACTATGTCTACCTTTCAAGGCTTTTATAATCTTCCATTTTCCTAGTTCAGCATCCCTTTTAATAATTTTTTTAAGATTTTATTTATTTATTTGACAGAGAGAGAGAGAGCACAAGTAGGCAGAGTGGCAGGCAGAGCAAAAGGGAGAAGCAGGCTTCCAGCTGAGCAAGGAGCCCGATGCAGGGCTTGATCCCAGGACCCTGAGGTCATGACCTGAGCCGAAGGCAGACACTTAACCGGCTGAGCCACCCAGGTGCCCTTAATAATTTCTAACAGACATCCTCTACTGCAGGAATTTAGAATAGATGCCTTGTGGCCCCCATAAATAAAACATTCATCCTGAATATGTCCTTTCAGTGTTGCTGTTTTCTCTATGGAACTCTTTCATCCTCCTTCTGCTGATCTAAACAATCCTGCTCCTTTAAGATTTTCCTCTCCCAGAAAAACATCCTCCAAAACTCCAGCTTTTAGTACCCTTCTACTCTTATTATAATTTTAGTTAATACTACAGAACGCAGACTACATCATATTCTCTATAGTGTTACTGTGGTGCTCATAGGCATTAGTACTCTCTTCTCAACTAGATGGTAAGTTTATTTTATTTTTTTAAAAGATTTTATTTATTCATTTGTCAGAGTGAGAGAGAGAGCACAGGCAGGGGAGCAACAGGAAGAGGGAGAAGCAGGCTCCCTGCTAAGCAGGGAGCTCGATGTGGGACTTGATCCCAGGACCCTGGGATCATGACCTGAGCCGAGGCAGACACTTAACTGACTGAGCCACCCAGCCATCCACAACTAAATAGTTAAGTTTATTACAATTTATATTGTGGTAGAATCTGCCACCCCAAAATATGCCACTTTGGAATAAGAATTATTTTGAGCTAAAAGCACTTAAAAAACAGCAGATACAAAAAGAGTGACCTTCCCTTTCTTCCTGGAAGCAGGAGATAAAATTCCCATGTGAAAGATGTCCTCCCCATATGAGGAAGAAAGAAAACATTCTTTTTTTTTTTTTAAAGATTTTATTTATTTATTTGAGAGAGAGAGAGAATGAGAGACAGAGAGCATGAGAGGGAGGAGGGTCAGAGGGAGAAGCAGACTCCCTGCCAAGCAGGGAGCCCGATGCGGGACTCAATCCCGGGACTCCAGGATCATGACCTGAGCCAAAGGCAGTCGCTTAACCAACTGAGCCACCCAGGCGCCCGAAAGAAAACATTCTTATCACCAGAGATAGGGAGTGAGGCTGAGAGATTTCTGTGCAAACAGACCTCATTAAAATAACTCATCTTCCTTTAGCCTCCCCATATATTTTAGTTATGTTTCCACATTGCCTCTCTTTGCTCAACATAGTATATATAAAAGCATTTTGGTTTTGCCATTTCTCTGAGTCATCATTTCCTTATGAGAGTTCCCATGTCACATAAAACTTGTATTAAAACAATCCCATTTACAATGCACCAAAAGTAATAAAATACCTAGGAATAAACCTAAACAAGGAGGTGAAAGACCTATAGTCTGAAAACTATAGAACACTGATGAAAGAAAATGAAAAGATACAAACAAATGGTAAGATATACCATGCTTATGGATTGGAAGAATAAATATTGTTAAAATGTCCATACTACCCAAGGCAATCTACAGATTCAATGCAATCTCTATCAAAATACTAATAGCATTTTCCACAGAACTAGAATAAATAATCCTAGTATTTGTATGGAACCACAAAAGACCCTAAATAGTCAAAGTAATATTAAAGAAGAACAAAGCTAGGGGTATCACAATCCCAGATTTTAAGATGTACTATACAGCTATAGTAATCAAGTATGGTACTGGCACAAAAACAGACACAGATCAGTGGAACAGAATAGAAAGCCCAGAATAAACACACCTATAACGGTCAGTTAATCTATGACAAAGGAGGCAAGAATATCCAACGGGGAAAAGACAGTCTTTTCAATAAAAAATGTTGTTGGGAAAACTGGACAGCAACATGTAAAAGAATGAAACTGGACCACTTTCTCACACCATACACAAAAATATACTCAAAATGGATTAAACAGCTAAATGTGAGACCATAAAACTTCTAAAAGAAAAAATATAGGCAGGGCGCCTGGGTGGCTCAGTCGTTAAGCGTCTGCCTTCGGCTCAGGTCATGATCCCAGGGTTCTGGGATCAAGTCCCACATCGGGCTCCCTCCTCGGGGGGAAGCCTGCTTCTCCCTCTCCCCCTCCCGCTGCTTGTGTTCCTGCTCTCACTATCTCTGTCTCTGTCAAATAAATAAATAAAATCTTTAAAAAAAAAAAGAAGAAAAAACATAGGCAGTAATCTCTTGGATCAGCAACATGTTTATGGATATGTCTCCTCAGGCAAGGGAAACCAAAATAAAAAGTTTTTGCACAGCAAAGGAAATCACCAACAAAAAAAAAGGCAACCTCATGGATGGGAGAAGAGATTTGTAAATGATATATCTGATAAGGGGTTAATATCCAAAGTATATAAAAAACTTGTACTACTCAACACCAAAAAAAGTAAATAATCTGATTTAAAAATAGGCAGAGGAAAGAACTTATCAAACTCAACACCCAAAGAACAAATAATCCAATCAAGAAATGGGCAGAAGACATGAACAGACATTTCTGCAAAGAGACATCCAAATGGCCAAGAGACACATGAACAAGTGCTCAACGTCACTCGGCATCACGGAAATCCAAATCCAAACCTCAATAAGATACCAGCTCACACCAGTCAGAATGGCTAAAATTAATAAGTCAGGAAACGACAGATGTTGGCAAGGATGCGGAGAAAGGGGAACCCTTCTACACTGTTGGTGGGAATGCAAGCTGGTGCAGCCACTCTGTTAAACAGTATGGAGGTTCCTCAAAAAGTTGAAAATAGAGCTACCATACGATCCAGCAATTGCACTACTGGGTATTTACCCCAAAGATACAAATGTAGGGATCCGAAAGGGTACGTGCATCCTGATGTTTATAGCAGCAATGTCCACAATAGCCAAACTGTGGAAAGAGCCAAGATGTCCATCAATGGATGAATGGGTAAAGAAGATATGGTATATATATACAATGGAATATTATGCAGCCATCAAAAAAAAAAAAAGAAATCTTGTCATTTGCAATGACATGGATGGAAGTAGAGGGTATTATACTAAGTGAAATAAGTCAATCAGAGAAAGACATGTATCATATGATCTCACTGATATGAGGAATTCTTAATCTCAGGAAACAAACTGAGGGTTGCTGGAGTGGTGGGGGGTGGGAGGGATGGGGTGGCTGGGTGATAGACATTGGGGAGTGTATGTGCTATGGTGAGTGCTGTGAATTGTGTAAGACTGATGAATCACAGATCTGTACCTCTGAAACAAATAATACATTATATGTTAAAAAAAAAAGAGATAGTAGGAAGGGAAAAATGAAGCGGGGGGAAATCAGAGGGGGAGACGAACCATGAGAGACTATGGACTCTGAGAAACTAACTGAGGGTTCTAGAGGGGAGGGGCGTGGGGAGATGGGTTAGCCTGGTGATGGGTATTAAAGAGGGCACGTATTGAATGGAGCACTGGGTGTTATACGCAAACAATGAATCATGGATCACTGCATCAAAAACTAATGATGTAATGTATGGTGATTAACATAATAAAATTTAAAAAAAATAGGCAGAGGACCTGAACAGACATTTTTCCAAAGAAGACAAACACATGGCCAACAGACACATGAAATGATGCTCAACAACAGTAATCATCAGGGGGAAAAAAATGAGGTATCACCTCACACCAGTTAGAATGGCTAGTATCAAAAAGACAAGAATTAACAAGTGTTGATGAGGATGGGGTAAAAAGGCAATCCTCATGCACTGTTGGTGGGAATATAAATTGGTGCAGCCACTGTGGAGAACAGTATGGAGGTTCCTCAAAAAATTTAAAAACAGAAATACCATATGATCCAGTAATTTCACTACTGGTATTTACCCTCCAAACTGACACAAATCCAAAAAGATCTATGCACCTCTCCATTTACTGCAGCAGTATTTACAGATTTACAGATATGGAAGCAGCCAAATATGCACCGATACATGAATGAATAAAGAAGATGTGTGTGTGTGTACGTATACATATAAACAAATATATATGGAATAGAATATTACTCACCCATAAAAAAGAATGAGATCTTGCATTTGTGACAACATGGGGTGGACTTAAACGGTACCATGCTAAGTGAAATAAATCAGACAGAGGGAGACAAATACTGTATGATTTCACTTGTATGTGGAATCTAACAAAATAAAAGAACAAAGACTCAAATATAGAGAACTGGTGGTTGTCAGAGGGGAGGTGGGTAGGGAGATGGGTGAAATAGATAAAGGGGACTAAGAGGTACAAACTTTCAGTTATAAAATAAATAAATCACAGAGATGAAAAGTACAGACAGGTAATATAGTCAATAATATTGTAATAACGTGTATTCTGACAGATGGTAACTACACTTATTGTGGTGAGCACTGAGTAATATATAGAATTGTTCAATCAATATGTTGTACACCTAAAATTAATATATTATCAGTTATACTTCAGTAATAAAATAACCAAATAAATGTGTATATTTTCATCCTGTTAATCTGTTTTATGTTAATTTTTTTTTTAAGATTTTATTTATTTATTTGACAGAGAGATAGCACAAGTAGGCAGAGCAGCAGGAAAGGGAGAGGGAGAAGCAGGCTCCCTGTGGAACAGGGAGCCCGATGCAGGGCTCGATCCCAGGACCGTGGGATCATGACCTGTGCCAAAGGCAGACGCTTAACGACTGAGCCACCCAGGCGCCCCTGTTTTATGTTAAGTATAAGTCACAGCCAAAAGCCCTAAGAGGGTAGAGGTAAAACTCCCCTACAAGGTCTTTTAAGTTTTTTCCATAGCATCTTAGAGATTAACAGGAGCTTGTTAAGGGAATCAATCCTAGGATATTATTTCAGCCTTTTTGGTAATCCAAGAAAACTTGTGCAATAACGATTGTATCCTCCAAGAACAAAGACATGCTAAGATCGGGAACTTCTTGGAAACGTCAGAACCATGAAATGTCTAAAGGTTTCTGAAGTCTTGCACCTTTGAAGAGGAACCAAAATGTAAAAAATATGATATATTGATACTGAATAAAAAAAGGAAGGAAAACCAAAGCACGTAGTTGGGAGAGGCATAAAGGCTCCAATGGCATTAAGGACCTTACTAAACTGCCTCAGTTGAGTAAGTAAACATTATGAGCCTCTGGTGTTACAAGCTGCAGAGGACACATTTGGTTTCTTGATCATTGTTATCAGTACCCCCATGGGCCATTCTCACTCAAACCTAAGGTAAGAACCTTTGCTGACAATGGAGTGGATTTTGTCAGCAGTTTAGAATTGCTGGTTGCTGTAGGAGAGCTTCACTAGGTTGACAAGTGTGGGAGAGTGACTGGTATTACCATTCCAAAGCATTCCCCATCAGCTGGGCTAAAGAACATGGGGTGGAAAGCAAAAACTCTGAAACAAGAGAGCATATTATCAAAATATTAGATTAGACACAGTTATGGTCCACTGGGAAATGAAGCAATCAGAAATGGCAAGGTCAGGAGTATCATTCCCCAGCATGGGAAGCCCCTGTAACATATCAGTCTTTTCAAAGATGTAAACATGACAATTGTCAATGTTTCACAATACACATGAAGACTAATAATAGCAAGTTTTCATATAAGGTATCATTAATAGAAACTTTAATTTAGTTATGGTTAAATTTTTAATGAGAAACTTACCTTGCAGAACTTGACTTCTGCCTCTAAATGATGAATGTATTGAGACTGGTCATTGATGATAGGAACGAGATTGTATACAGTAGGGATACTGGCTTCCTCATACTCTGATGACCTCTAAGGCAAAAAACAAAAACAAAAACAAATTAAGCATGTTTGGATTTAGCAAAGAATCAGGTAATACCACCATAAACCACCTCCATATTCAATTTAGTACTGATGTCATATAAACATAGGGTAGATCACATTGTGGCCAATAGTATTTATTTCTCTATCCTATAAATTCCACAGACAGAGAAGATTCAGGGATATGAATATCTTTTTTTTAAAGATGGAAAGTGAAAGTGATTATAAAAAGTTTGTGGCTAATGGAAAAATGCTGGGGTAGTCTCACTGGCTTGGGATGAACTGCCTATCAGAGCCATCTGGAAATGTGACACCCCAGTCAGCAATGGGGAGATAAATGGACAACTCTCTTCAAGAAACCACCATGTGGGAGCACTGCTAGCTAAAATTGCAGAACAGCTGCCTACTGAAGGGTTTCTTTAGACAAGGGTTTGCTGCCAGGTGTGTCCACGAGGTAAAATTCTATCCACAGGGCGCCTGGGTGGCTCAGATGGTTAAGCGTCTGCCTTCGGCTCAGGTCATGATCTCAGGGTCCTGGGATCGAGTCCCGCATCGGGCTCCCTGCTCCTTGGGAGCCTGCTTCTCCCTCTGCCTCTCTCTCTCTCTCATGAATAAATAAATAAAATCTTAAAAAAAAAAAAAAAATTCTATCCACAAAGGAGTATGTTAGCAAAGTGTGGTTTTTGATTTTTGACCCTAGGCAATTTGAGACTATGCTGGTATGGAGCACAGAGCCACCAAGCCTAGGGTGCTAAAGCAGGACCCTCAGGAAACTGGCAGCTATCTTGCACCAGGAGTCCAGTGAATAGACCTCAGAAAAAGTGTTAATTCTCTGTACCTCTGCAGCATTCCTGCATTGACTTTAATGTACGCCTTACTTTCTCCTCAAATGATTATAACGTGGTTTCTAGAATCATTTATCATTCCATGATATTTTTTAAGGAAAAGAGGAAATCAGGGAGGAAGAATGAGTGTCAACCAGTGAAATGAACCCAGAGAAAGCTCGAGATGAGACACCTGATCATTGTTTCTCGGTCTGCTAGAAATTCCTAACAACAAAGGACCAGCTCTCGTGACAGAATAATTTATTTTTTTATTTTTTTATTTTTCATTTTTTTTAAAGATTTTATTTATTTATTTGAGAGAGAGAGAATGAGAGACAGAGAACACGAGAGGGAAGAGGGCAGAGGGAGAAGCAGACCCCCCGCTGAGCAGGGAGCCCGATGTGGGACTCAATCCCAGGACTCCAGGATCATGACCTGAGCCAAAGGCAGTTGCCCAACCAACTGAGCCACCCAGGCGCCCTCGTGGCAGAATAATTAAGTAGAGTTTTGTTTTTTGGCATATTTAAGAAATTTAAAAACCAAAGTAACTTTAATACAATGGATTTTCTACAGTGAATAGAAAGCAATTAATTATAATAATTTTATATTAATAGAAATGGGTCCAGAACATAGGCAAATAAGAATTAAATATTACTGTGGGTACATACAGGACAGTCTATGTAAAAAAACAAAACAAAAAAAACAAAAACCATAAGCTAATACTGAGTGGAAAATGAAATCACCTGTATATATTTTGAAGGGTTTATTATAGTCTGGATAGCCACATTTCAAAAACATAAGTAATAATACGTGGCTATGTTCTCCATCTCAACAGTGTCTCAGTTTCACTGTCAACAGAGCCACGTGTTTCGGGTATGTCATATGTGTGGCTCAGTCAGTGGGCGTCTGACTCTTGGTTTCAGCTCAGGTCATGATCTCGGGGTTTTGAGATCGAGCCCCAAGTCAGCTCTATGCTTAATGCAGAGCCTGCTTCAGATTCTTTCCCTCTTCCCTCTCCGTCCCCATCTACTCTTCCTCCTGCTCACATGGTCACTCTCTCTCTCTCAAATAAATAAATAAAATCTTTAAAAAAAAGAAGAAAGTGCATTTAAAGTGTTTCTAAACCATCAAACACTGCTTATTATCATTATGGCTTGTAATCATTCCGTGTGGGCTATACACATTCAGAGTCTAAGTTGCATCCCTCCACATAGCTCCATATAAACAGACCTGTAGGGGACTTGTAAAGTATATACTGCATATGCTGAACTGATGATGCTCTTGGTAAGCCTCCCCCTGCTACCCAGATTCAACCAGCTCTGTAGTATCACTGCTTGGTTGTATCTTTAAAATGCTAATGAGCATGCCTGAGCATTCGACAGATACAGCAACTTCATCTACTAGTCTTGAAAGTACTCTACCCACTGTGTGCCAAAGAGCGTTCTAGAAGCCAGGTATTAAAATTATAATTGATAGCCACATAAATATTGAACATGGGTATGCAGTATATGTCTCTGAAGTGGGAATCAAGCATGAAAGTATGTGTCAGGCTGGAATGAAGTGTTAATATGGGGGTATGGTTATGACATTTCAGCTGTGAGTAAAGTGACATGTCTCCACAGTTTCTTCAATGGAGCCTTGGCATCTAAGTGTTGCACACATTGAAAATGCAAGGTAGTTACTGCTACTATGACACATTAGATTTGTGTCAGATTGCGTTGTTTCTAAAGAATTTTAAGTATATACTCTTATCTTATTATTACAGAAACACTGTGAGGCATAATATTCTTCTAGAAAGTAAGTAATAGGCCCAGATAGACCTAAGGCCTAGACCATTATTTTGATCATTTAAACCTGGCCAAATCCTTCCCTCATACCTATCCCCCCTCCTATCTATCTCAGGCTTTAGCATACCACATCGCTTCAGTTGGGAATAATTCAGTCTGTCAAAGCAATGGCAATAAAAAACAACTTCAGAAAAAAATATAGCTTCTCACATTGTGCATTTTTGTAACCATGTATTTTAAAATGCAGAACAAGATTATATACTTTGGCTTTGACGTTCAAAATAAATATTACAGAGGACAGCTAGAAATAATTATAATTAAGTAAATTCTAAAAATGATAGGATATCGATATGACCCCGTAAAAAAGAAACAGCTACTCTTTTCCATAGAGTATTCCTTTTCTTTTATATTTGCTAACAGTTGCAAAGTAAATTCTGCAAACTGTTTCCTCACCTGCATTTTTCAAGTGAATGATAAATTTAAAACTCAGGATTCCCTTTGCTATGGAAGTCTCTCTTCTTCAGCCAAAATAATCAGAAGGGAGATCATTTCTTTTAATGCTTTATGCTATTAGAATGTCCTGCTCAGAATTTGTCGGGAACATATACTACTGAAACGACACTGTAGAGTTAAAACATACTTAGAGGGGTACCTGGGTGGCTCAGTCGGTTAAGCGTCCGACTCTTGATTTCGGCTCAGACCATGACCTCAGGGTTGTGAGATCAAGCCCCGTGTCAGACTCTGCACTGAGCGTGGAGTCTGCTTGAGATTCTCTCCTTCTCCCTTTCCCCCTCCCCCCATTCATGCCTTTTCTCTCTAAATAAAATCTTAAAAAAAAAAAAACATAGTTAGAAAGACAATGGTCTTGTTAGGTTGCAAATGTTGATACACACCAGAGGGGACACATTTCGTCTTCTTGATGGAGACACCTCACTTTCCTTAGTTGCCTGTTGGCGCAACAAAGCTTTGAGTTGATTGACTGCAGAGCAAACACAATGGGTTTCATTAGCCTTCCCATGGATCCATGGCTTATCATCACCCATTCATGCTTCTATCCATCTAACAAACATAGTGTAAACATGTTTTATGTATCAACAACTGTGCAATGGACTGGGGATCCAAAGGCAAACATGAGAAAAGCTCTACCACTTAAAGGCCAAGAGAGATACACTGACAGATATAAAACTATGTAATAAGTTCCCATGTAGATCTACAGCTATCCACAGTGCTATAAGAAGAGGAAGCACCTAATCATGCCTGTTTTTACATTACAGAGGAGTTAACACTGGGAAGGATGAACAGAAGATTACCAAGCAAAAAAGGATGAGAAAAATCCCAGTTAGAAGGGATGGCATAAGCATAGAAGCCGGGCGAGTAGGTTGCTATGACTAGAATGTGGCTGGATAGTGGGGAGGAGGATAGAAATATGAGGCTGGAGAGGTAGCTTGGAGCCATCTTAAGAAGAAAGAAGAAGAAATATTGCTATGACATACAAAGGATTTTGGACTTCAGCCTATAGGCACCACGAAGTCAAAGGAAAAATATTCAGCAAGGAAGTTGTACCAGCTGATTTGTGTTTCAGGAAGAAAATCCCACCTGCAGAGCAGCGGACAGCCTGGAGTCCTTACTCTACGGAGGAGCTTAAAATAGTCACAGTGTGTCATTCAGACTAGGACTGACATCCATTCACACTCACCGGCATGGCTGTGTTGAAGTTCATGCCAAGCCATCCCAGGGTCCTCATTTTCCACACCATTACCACACGTGGCATCCAGGGCACCTTCTCCAACACTGACATCACCGTCTCTCAGTGCACACTGCAGTTGGTGAATGCTTCTATTCGCACGTTCTGCAACAACAATGTGATGAAAATCAGGGCCTGTGAAGTCTGAATGGCTATGTGGACACTTACTCCAAAGGGCAGTGCCTAAAGGAGAACCAAATGTGTCTTATACTTTATGGAAAAAAGCAGAGATTTGTTTCTAGCTTGCTGAGGACAGTGCTGAGGAAGAGAGATGAAGTTCGTGGGTCAGAGGTGAGACCTGATGATCTCTAAGTTCCCTGACACGTCAGTGGGGGATAGTCATCATCTACAGCTTCTGCCAAGGAGGCTAGAATAGGAGAGCTCCTCCCCAACCCACCCTCCAAACACTAACCCCACCCCAGAAAGGGCTCCCTTTACCCTCCTTGAGATACTGGGGTGGTGGGCAGAACTAGCAAGAGAGACTCCACCACACCAAGTTCCCGCCCAGGGAAGCCTACTTGCCCCTGTGAGCCAAATGTCCCTCCTTGACTGAGAGACAGCTGACCGCCTGGCCTAGTTTTGATCAAGACTGGAAGGGCTGAATGAAGTGCTTTTAGTACCCGCCTCTGCAGTGTAGTCCTTCCTATGTCCTGCTGACTGACTACACACTTGTAGAGATTCTTGGTTAGTGGACCTCACCACCCCTAGAATTGAAGCTTAAACTCACTAGCACTTACTCAACAGTACAGCCTAAAATGAAGTATCTTACGGTATATTATACTATAGTAGTTCATCTCTCCAAATAGTGCCCCCCACAACCCCCCCGGCCCCTACCCTTGTCCCCTCCCAAGTTGAAACTAAGTTGGGTAACTTGCAAAGAGAACACAGGAGAAGTTACACCATGCCAGACCAGGTTTCATTTTTTTTTTCTTTACATTTATTTATTTATTTGAGAGAGAGAGCAAGCATGTGCACGAGGACACATGTGCTCATAAATGCCCACCGTGCACATGTGAAGGGGGAGGGGCAGCAGGGGAGGGAGAGGGACAAGCAGACTTCCCGCTGAGTGTGGAGCCCACTCGGGGCTCAATTCCATGACCCCAAGATCATGACCTGAGGAAACCAAGAGTAGGGAGCTTAACTGACTGAGCCACCCAGGTGCCCCCAGGCTTCATATTTTAAATGTCTGGTAGCTTCCGCTTCCTCCCTCCTGGAATGCTTGTCTTTATGATCCCTAAGCCACTAAGTAGGAAGCCTGCCTACCCTGCTGGAGAGATTGTGGCAGGGCCATGTGGCGAGGAGAGGCCCTGAGAGCACATGGGGAAGGAGAGAAGCCCAGCACCGCTGACAGCCCAGGGGAGCGTCCAGATGGCCTGAGGCCATCTCACTGCAAAGGCATGAAAGAGACAGGAAGAACTGTCCTGCTGCGTCCAGTCAACCCAAATGCCTTTAGCTGTTGCTGTCAGCCACCAGGCTTTACAGTGGTTTGTTATGCAGCAACAGAGAACTGAAATAATTATCCAGCGAAATACCCAAAAACGTTTTCAGCAAAGGATCCAAGTCTTACATTAAAAACAGAACTATACTAATGACACTGGTGATGGCATTACTGAGAATTCTATCCTACTTTATGGATATTTTAACATGTCTAACAGCCGGAGAGCCCGGCAATCAATCGGTAATTTCATTAATCAAGGTCCATTTATTTTTTTCCATTTAAACTTGTTGTTTCTGCTAATCTCTTAGGATTAAATTCACTGGTTCCAATTTAGAAAACATTAACTATAACAAAAACTGTTCCTTGCACGTTAGAGCGGGGACCCAGATTTCAGTCATGCTGTTCAAATTTTGACATCTGTATTTGAAAGTTATTTTTTAATTCACTCATTAATTTACCAAGCACCTACATATATCTAAGATGGAAATGTATGTTAGAAAAAGATGAATTCCCATGCAAATTCATCTACATCTATTATCTATTTATTTTTTAAATTTTTTTAATTTCTTATTTTTTTAAAGATTTTATATATTTATTTGAGAGACAGGGAGAGAGAGACAGAGTGCTTGAGCAGGGGGAGGGGCAGAGGGAGAAGCAGACTCCCTGCTGGGCAGCGAGCCCCATGCAGGGCTAGATCCCAGGACCCTGGTATCATGACCTGAGCTGAAGGCAGATGCTTAACCAACTGAGCCACCCAGGTGCCCCTATTTCTTTTCCTTTTAAAGATTTTATTTATATATTTGAGAGACAGAGAATGTGCACATGCATGAGTGGAGGGGGGGGGACAGGGGTAGAGGGAGAAGCAGACTCCCCACTGACCAGGGAGTCTGACACAGGGCTAGATCCCAGGACCCTGAGGTCATTACCTAAGCCGAAGGCAGACACCTAAGCGACTGAGCCACCCAGGTGCCCTATTATCTATTTCAAAATGGACTCCATTGAAACAATACTTAAGATCTTCAAGGGGAGGAAATGGTACTTTCCCTAAGAAGAACAATTCAAAACAATGATGGCCAATGACATTCTTGCTCTTCTTGCTCTTCTTTGACAACTTAGGTCTATTTCTTCTTGTGTCCTCAGGAGAAAAGCTCCTCATCTTTGCTACCTATATGGGAACCCTAAGAAAGCTACAAAACAACGATCTTTTCATTACCAGTCATGGATGAAAATATATTTACAAACATATATTCTACAGGACCTTGAGAAACAGATTTTATTTTCTCCAAGCTCATTAATTTCAAAGTTTAGAACAGAAAAAGTAACTGTAACTCAGTAGAAAAAAATATACTACTCTATGCTACAAAGTATCTGACATAGGTTGTTCACTTAGAGCAACTCCTTTCATTTCCTGATTAAACTAAAGAAAACCGGTCTTTCAGGTCAGGGTTCAACAGTGAAATTTTATTACTAACTACACAAGAGACTCACTGAATTTATCGCTACATTTCTTCCTACACACCAATCCTATTTCCACACAGACGTTTATCTGACAGGCATTTGGAGCTGAATACTAACCAAGCGTGGCCTCCTCTTAGTCATCATGAGTTTTGTTTTTTGGGGTGGTTTGGTGTTTTTTTGTTTTGTTTTTACTCATCATGAGTTTAAGAAAAACCCAGATAAGACACATTCCTGGTTTTAGCAAAATAAGAAGTAGCAGTAGTTTTCCAACAATTTAGTATTTTCTAAAGAGATTTGTTAATGGAAAAGGAAAATCAAAGTGTTACATGATAAGAAATTTAGTTCACAGAGCTTTAGATTTACACCCGTAAATCTATGAATAAAGCACTTATCTTTACTACATCCATTAAAAAGGAAATAGAGGGCTTGACTAACATTAAAAGTATGCTCTGGAGCTATGAAATGATTTTACTTCTAAGATAAAGGATAATTATTTATTTAAAACCCCATTTGACTAAAAGCTAATAAGCTGTATTAGGAAAAAGAAAGGAAATCTGGAAAAAAATTCACAGTTGAAGATCTCTATATGTAGAGTTCTTTTATCAGATTACAATGATGGTAGAGTTTCATGAGCCCATTTAACCCCTTTTTCAATATTCTTCTTTACTCTTTTAGCATTTATGACATTCAAAGACTACGTGTTAAAATTACACTATGAAAACAGTTACGTGAAATAGTGAGATACTGAAACCAACAACTATCCCGAGGAAAAGTTAACTTCAGTTAACTAGGATCAGAGAGGAAGACAGGGAATTTGCAAGAACTGTGTCCTAAAACTAAAACTAAGGAGGTAAGTGATATTTTTAAGTCATTTCAATAGTATATTTCAAAACACTCTAAATGCTCTTCAAGTGTATACATAGCAACATAATTATACACTGTAACAGACAAACAGTTAATCCTGAGGAATAATAATGCTTAGATGGTTCAAAACAGATGAAACCCTATTGCTCTTCAGCTGGAACCACTGCAACTGAAGGCCTTACAGTCCTTACAGAGAACACTACACCCCACATGCCATTATCTGCTACAAACCGGATTAGACAGGAGGTTTCTAGTTATCATTTCCTATCCTATTGCGAGTGGGCAAACTTTATCCGTCCATAGCCAAGAGACGGAAAGAATACTCATTTTCCCTTCTCTCCAGAGAGCACAGTAAGAGTAGTTCACAATGCATCCTGATTTCTTCTCCCCAGCACCAACCACGGCCTGAAAATAAACTTAATTATCATTACAAACCCAAATAGGATCTCTGAGTCCCAAAGCATCACAGGAACATAAAGGTAAGTAAATAATATTTCTGGAGGTCCACTATCCGAACATCAATCAGTACAATGAGCACCAAAAGTGAGCAAGCTGCTGACTGTTGGCCCATTTCAGTCTGTCTTAATCATTTTTGTAGTCCAGTTCTCCCCCTTCCCCATTCTCTCTCCCAGGTCACCATCAGGCCTCTCTTCACCAAGGGTTTTTGAACAAAAGACAAATATGTCCCAGTCCAGGTAGTATCATCACTTATATACAGACCGTGAATTATTCATGTCTCCATTCTCCATCTGCACGGGAGATGTGAACAAGAATTACCCTGGTGTCTGGGTGGGGGAAACACTCCCCAGGCAGCGCCCAGCTGTCTCTGAGAAACCATGCAATACCTCCCTAGGCTGAGATGAGAGAGGCACCGCAGTTCTTAAAACAAGCCGAGACCAGGGCAGACAAGCAGGAAAATGACACCGCAGCAAGATAAGAGATATATGTGTCTGTCCACACTTGACTGGGCCTCAGCTAGTTCAGAAGATTGCTGTCACTGTTTACTAGGGGACTGACAGCTAGGACAACCAAGATAAAAACAGTCTAATCTGAAGTCAGACGAAGCCAGCCTTGGAAATGACAATTACAACAGCGAAGGGGATTAAAAGTAATGTGCAGAAATGAAAAAATCTAAAAAAATTCTATCATAAAAGAAAAGACTCTAATAGCCGAAAAATGTGCTAAAGAGGTTGGCGCCGGGAGTGAAAGATAATCTGAACAAGAATGTCAATGTCTTAAGAAAGCAGTGGCCGGAAGGTCATTGAGGATGTGTGGATGCTGGCAAATCAAGGAGATGGGCTATATACATTACGAAGGATACACTGGGTATGTTTTGGGCACCAACTGGAAGGATTTATGCACCCGTCACTTTCCACTGATAAAGAAGTAATCCTAGCCAGACTGGCAGAACATGGGTAAAATCACCAGCCAGGACAATCAGTATCCTTAACTGTAATTACTCTCAAGTATGATTCTTGTAGAACAAAGGTTATGAGCAAGGCCTTGCTACTTCTAGATCGTGGTTTCCCAACCTAGCACTCTTGACATTTGCACCCAATAGTTCTTTATTGTAAGGAGCTGTGTTGTGCGTATATAGCAGCTTCCCTCGCCTCTACCCACTAGATGCCAGTAGAAACCAACCCCCCCCCAACCAGTTGTGACAACCGAAAATGTCTCTGTACATTACCAAATGTCCCCTGGGTGGAAAAATCAACCCTGGTTGAGAACCAGTGATTTAGATAAATAAAACAGGATAGCTAGTGTTCAGGTTTGGATGTTTTTTTTCCCAAACTTTTATTTAATTTCTAGTTAGGTAACATACAGTGCAATACTGGTTTCAGGAGTACAATTCAGTGATTCATCACTTACATACAACATCCAGTGCTCATCATGACAAAGTGCCCTCCTTAATACTCATCACCTATCTAGTCCATCCGCAACCCACCTCCCTCCATCAACCCTCAGTTTGTTCTCTACCTTTAATTATGTCAATTGCACTACTCGGTATTAACCCAGAGGATACAAAAATACAGATTTGAACGGGTACATGCTCCCCGATGTTTACAGCAGCATTATCGACCATGTTCAGAATTGAGGAGAGTTTCCCGCATTACTACACTGTAACTACAGCCACCTCTTAATGAAAAATGGGCAGGACAGGGAGCTGGTCAGCCACAGCGCACAAGCCACGACCATCACTGCCATGAGGGGGCACTTCTGATCCAGGTGTTAGGAGAAAGTGTTATACCTGCTGTAATCAAGAACTTGAACTTCATATTTAGCTTCATACTGTTTCAAGGCCTAACACATGAAGCAATAGTTACCCTTCAAAGCCCATCTTTCAGAGCCACCTTAGGTGATCGTCCCTATAAATATTCTAGTGGGTCTTGATGAAGAACACCCCCTGCCCGTCCACCCCGCCCATCAAGATTGCTTTGGCCAAGTGCACGAGCCCATTACAAGCTACTTTCTGTACCTTTTGACCCTGAGAGGAGTATCACTAAGTGAAAAGGTGGAAAACCTCAGCACATACTGGGGAAGTGATCAGAGCATACATTTATAAACATCCCAAGAGAAAATATAATTATTCTCAGTATCTCAATAGCTTGGAATTAACTTAATCCCCTTTTCTGCCCAAGAACATGTGAAAATGCCCTTACAATTTCATAACACTGAACCACTGTTTTGGTTCTAAATTATTCCAAGGATGACTATTTACTTACAAAATCAGTTTTTACTGGCTTTTCTTTTGTGGCTGCTAAGTCCGGTCCTTTGCCTATTTTACCTCATCAGTAGTGGGGAAGGAAAAATGGGAATCTACTAGCTTTTGTTATTCTGGTTAAAAAATGGTCGTAACAGTTAAAACTACTAAGAAAAGCCATTACAGCAGATAAAACAAAAAAAATGAATATATGTAATCTAAATTTTATTAACAAAAAAATAAACTCAGCTGTTTACTAGTTTCATTTGCATTCCCAATCCTTATTTATTAATAGCCAAACCATTCCATTTCTTTAATTCTGAGAAGAGAGAGTTGTTGCAGTCTGCACTGAAATACCAAAATAATTTTCTCATTTCATAATGAATGCTTCCAGGGGCTTTAATACATTGTTGCCTGTCTTGGTCACAGTAAGGCTGATAGTAAAACAAACCAATAAGCAAACACTAGCTGTGGAGTATGTGTGTGCACACGCATGCATGTGTTTATGCACATACAGTGTACATGGCAAAGAATATAAAAACATTAAGAAAACACTCAAGAAAAGCAAAAACAAAAAGAAGAAATACAAGTTTGATAAGTAAAACTGAGAAAAAGAACTTTACTTAAATTGCACACGTTTTCTTAAGTTTATGGAAAGTCCAGATGATATCACTGCTGGCTAGCTCAGTGACTAAAGTATTGGCAAGTAAGATTAACGCAGGCCTTCTACGGATGTGAGCCCTTCCCTGGAAGGGAAAAAACAAAAAACAAAACCAAAACACTTTGTAGGATTTGGGTAGGTGTGTCAATCATATATAAATAAAATATATCAATATTATCTTTGGTTTTCTCAAACTAGGTCAATTTACAAAGAAACAATCACCCCTCAAAGTATACATTTTTTCCCCATATTTAAGCTCTTTCTTTTTTTTTTTTTTTTTATTCATGAGAGACAGAGAGAGAGAGAGAGAGAGAGAGGCAGAGGGAGAAGCAGGCTCCCAAGGAGCAGGGAGCCCAATGCGGGACTCGATCCCAGGACCCTGAGATCATGACCTGAGCCGAAGGCAGACGCTTAACCATCTGAGCCACCCAGGCGCCCTAAGCTCTCACTTTCTATGGACCTAGTTCCACTCCTTTCTCTCATTTTTATAAGATAGAAACATAACTTTTATCATTCACACGGTCCAATCAGCGCTGGTGGAAAGGATATTACAGATGCAGGAGTCTGAGAGAAATGCCTGGAGGGGGAACCAGGTTCTCAGGTGTATTTTGCTAACCAAGTGTGTGAGGAAGGGAGAAGAAAAAGAAAGAAATTGGAATGTTTTTATTTTATTTTATTTTTTTAAAGATTTTATTTGTTTATTTGAGAGAGAGAGAAAATGTGCGTGAGTGGAGGGGGCACAGGGAGAGGGAGAGAGAGGATCTCAAGCAGACTCTGAGCTGAGCGTGGAGCCCAACACAGGGCTCAATCTCATACCCCTGAGATCATGACCTGAGCCGAAACCAACAGTTGGACACTTAACTGACTGAGCCACCCAGGTACCCCAGAAATTGGAATTTTTTTTTTTTTTAAAGATTTTATTTGTTTTTTGACAGAGAGAGAGACAGCGAGAGAGGGAACACAAGCAGGGGAAGTGGGAGAGGGAGAAGCAGGCTTCCCGCTGAGCAAGGAGCCCGATGTGGGGCTCGATCCCAGGACCCTGGGATCATGACCTGAACTGAAGGCAGACGCTTAACGACTGAGCCACCCAGGTGCCCCAAAATTGGAATGTTTTTAAAGAAAGCATAAACTGCCCAGTTTGGCCATAGGCCTTACCATTCCCTAGTGTCTTCCATAGACTCCATCACAGATTTTGTCACCTGCTTGGGTCCTAAAGGCAGTAATTCTGTCACCTCCTCCAAACTTTTCCTTTTACAGACAAGGGAACAAGAATCTAAGAACAGTTTACTGACTTGCCTAAGGTGACACGGATGGTTATCAGTAAAGCTACAGTCAAATTTTAGTGGCCTGGCTCCTAGTTCCACATTCTCCGCTCTGACTCCACCATACTCTTACGCAAATTCGATCTAGAGCCCAGAATACCAAAATGTTGAAAGAAAAAGAGGAACTACATACAAAATGCATATGGAAAATAATGATGTATTCTTTTCACAGTCTATGTTTGTTCCATATTTCTTTATGCCCCCCCCTCCAAAGGTGGTTAGGACCTAGGTGAATAGACGAGTCACATACACAGTGTTGTTGATACAACTGAACCTATAGCTAACACCTGCAGCAATAAACTAGACATGATTCTGTTAAGAATGGGACACTACTTTTCCAACAAGTTCTCTCCTTTATATTATCATATTCCTACATTCAGGGCACAGAACTTAAAACAGCCTGGATTCCCTGTTACATTGGTTTTTCTGACCCTTTCTTGGCTGCATACTAGTTCATTTTATACCTCGTGGCCTTTGTACAATGATGTGTTGGATTTAAATGAGAGGAGGGGTATGTGCTACTCTCCCCAGTTCCCAATAGAGTTCTCAACCATTCTGTGGGTCTTGAATGCTAGCTGCCTACATTCACTATAAAGACAATGAACACCTAGCCATCCTGCCAGGAGACCTCCCAAGTCACTTCCACTTCTAGATTCAACTCCGTGATTCCCAGGGTACCTGTTTTCCCCACACTGGAATCTTTCAGATCATCTACTGTGAAGCAATAATATTATAGATCTGTGGGGCAATGAAGCCTTCTCATTTTTCTGTCAGACTGCTTACTCTGAAGGAGAGTCACGAAATCTCTCTAATTTCTTACAATGAGGGCACAAACAATTCAAAACAAGAGATACCCTTAGAGGGGATAAAGAGTGAATACATCTGGAAAGTGTAAGGAAGGAAAGGATAAGAGGGGAGTGCAAAGTATGCCAATGAGCTCCCTCTTTCCATGGCTGCTCTAGGATCACGAGTCAAGGAGAGACAAGAATTCCACTCAGGTTTTAAAAGAAAGAAAGCACGGGCGCCTGGGTGGTGCAGTTGGTTAAGCCTCCACCTCTTGGTTTCAGCTCAGGTCATGATCTCAGGGTAGTGAGATCGAGCCCCTTGTTGGGCTCTGCACTCAGCACAGAGTATGCTTGAGATTCTCTCTGCCCCTCTCCCTCTGCTCCTCCTCAACCTCTCAAATAAATAAATCTTTAAAAAATAAAAATAAAAGAAAGCAGCTTTGACTCTGCCTTTCAAATCAGAACTTCAAATTCTTGGGACACCTGGATGGCTCTGTTGGTTAAGTGTCTGCCTTCAGCTCAGGCCCTGATCCTGGGATCCTGGGATTAAGTCCCACATCAGGATCCTTGCTCCCTGGCGCTCCCCCTGCTTGTGCACTCACTCTCTCTCTCTCTTACAAATAAATAAAATAAAATCTAAGAAAAAAAACCCTTGAAATTCTTAATATACTATAACAGTACTTAAAATTACATTTAAAGTAATGAGGAAAAGCTATAAAAATGAGGAATTAGCATAGAAAACTGTGAAAGCATTTTGCATTTTTATGTGGCTACTTCCTGGCTGAATATAAATGAAGGGATATTAATAATAATTACACATACAGTTATTTAGGAACCAGAGGAATAACATGTGAGGAAAGACCAAGAATACTTATTAGCCTTTGTTGAAACATGAACTAGGCAAAATATTTTGGGGAAGTAATGGCAGATAGACAAAACCAAACAAAGCAACAAAACCAAAACAAGATAAAACAAAAGAATTTCAAATTACATTTTATCTGATTGTATAGTAACACAATTCTCAAGACATTAGGCACAAGCACTTAAAATAATGAAGTTCCACATGTAAAATAATGCCACCATACTTTGTTTATTCAGAAACACAAATTTTGACTTCAAAGGGAATTACCCTATTCAAAAGGGCTAATGTATATGTGTGAAGCAAAGACCTTCTGATTGTGCTTTAACTCAGGATTAGCTGTTTCCTTCCATAAGCTGTTATATAAACTAAGTAAACATAAAAGTTAAGATGCTACTAAATAAATAATAAAATAGGTCCTGAAAACCCACAAAATGACAGGTTCCATTTCCTGATTCATTGTTAAAGCCATCACTTAAAAAAAAAAAAAAAAGTTAACTTTTTTCTCTGCTTCATGTTTGCTTTTGATTATGTTTTTACTATCTTATATGGTTGTCACACTAAACTTAAAATTTATTTTAAAATATATCTGTGAATAAAAACTCTCCACTCTCTATATAAATTACTGAAAAGCAGCACTTGTTTGAAATTAACCACCTTATTGCATTAAAAAGCCCAATATTAAGCTCCCACTGCTTACATAAGGTTCAAAATAAGGTAAAAGGAGGCGAAGTATTTGCAGAAACTTGTAACGGAAAACAAATTTTTACCAGCCTCCAAAAATCACTCATTATCATTGTGCACAGCGCACGTCTTGCTTTCAAATGAAAAGTCAGAAGTGGTTATTTCTGTATCTAACAGCTCTTGAAACATCAGTAGGCTGATGAAAATATTCATCAAGACCAATTACTTTACTCTTGCAGTTTGAGTACTGAGAATGTTGACAGTTTATAACACTGTTGACAGATGGAAACAATACATAATAACGCTTTCAAAATCTAGAGTCACTAGAAGATAAACTTTCTAATCTCCTCGAAAAATCTTCACTTTGCTGCAAGTACCAATTATAAATAACAGCTAACATTTACAGAGTGCTTATGTGCCAAGCACTGATCTTTACCCTTATTCTCTATCATAGTAATCTGTAATTATTTTGTTTATTTTCTTTCTCCCCCACTAATCCAGAGGCTCCATGGTCACAGGGACTCTGTCTACTTTATTGTATCCCCAGCACCTAGCACGCCTTACACATAGTAGGCGACATTTTTAAATGACTCATTGTTCTAAACATTTATTTTTTTAAAAGATTTTATTTATTTATTAGAGAGAGAGAAAGCACAAGCAGGGGGAGTGGCAGGCAGAGGGAGAGAAAGAAGCAGGCTCCCCACTGAGCAGAGAGCCCCATGTGGGGCTCGATCCCAGGACCCCAGGATCATGACCTGAGCCAAAGACAGACGCTTAACTGACTGAGCCACCCAGGCACCCCTGTTCTAAACACTTTAAATGATTTTTTAAAACTGTTGGTCATGGGTGCCTGGGTGGCTCAGGTCATGATCCCTGGGTACTGGGATCGAGTTCTGCGTCGGGCTCCTTGCTCAGCGGAGAGTCTGCTTCTCCCTCTCCCTCTGCCCCTACCCCTGCTCATGCTCGCACGCTCTCTCTCTCTCTCAAATAAATAAACAAAATCCTTAAAAAAAAATAAAACTGTTGGTTATGATCTAGAGGGTTAAGAAAATGCAAAAGAATAGAGTGTATTATTTAGTAGAATATTCTCCAACGAAACTTTTCTATGTCCCATATAAAATGTATTTACCAATGGGTAACAGTAAAAAAAAAAAAAAAAAAAAAAAAAAGGCTGAAAATCACTGCTTTACGTGGATTATTTCATTTGCTCCTCACAATAACCCTGTAGACAATACCACAACTTCCTCTTTAAAATAACAGTACTGAGATTTCCAAGATAGTATGTATGATGTCCAAGATGACAGAGCTATCTATAAGTACAAACATCACTTCTATAAAGTCTCACTGATAGGGAACCACACTAAAAAAATCTGAATTAACCAAATGAGGTTTCAGTAATAATAACTGTGACATGATTCGTGAAGAAAAAAATAGGCTTTTAAGGCAGTCAGTCCTAACTAAATTTAATACCTGGTTCTGCCACTAACCAGCTGTGTGGACTCAACCTCTTTGCACCTTGATTTCTCCATGTGTAAAAGAGGGATATTCATAACGTTGCTATAATTTTAAATGATTTGATGTATGTAAATAGCCTAGGCCACTAAATGGAAGCTTTTGTGATGAAATAATTAGTATTTTCTTTTTCCTGGTCCGATAAATCTTCAGCCCATCACACCACTATCTGAATGTGTAAAAAGCGTGACTCAGGAATCTACTGGATTAAAGAGCAAATTATGGGAAGTGGGCAAGAGAGGACTAGAGCCACCCAAGAGTTTCTGCTGGCCGTGGGTCAGAAAGATGCCTAAGTCAAGCTCAGGGAGTTGGTTCAGGTAACCACGGGAATCAAGGGAAACAACTCTGCTTAACCGTAAATACAAACACAAACTATTTCATCTTGCTCAAAGATCACAGCACCATCCATCTTCTTCCTCTGTGTCCTGGCTGGGGCCGAACCAAGGAAACGCCCCTGGTCAGCTCCTGCCCACTAGGCCCTGGTATCCAGGGGCGAGGGCGCACAGCTTCGGTGCAACTCACCCCGGAGACTCCGTTGATACTGCCCCAGAATCTCCTCCAGGGTAGAGTTCTCCGGGGACTTCGCCATGCACAGAGCCGGGGCCCAGAGATGGGAGTCACGTGGGAAAGTGTCCAGTGTCGCCCTTCGGAGAACAGGAGGCCTTGGCGCCGGAGAAGCACCCGCCTGCTTCCAGCCGCTGCAGTCATTGGGGAGCGTGGAACCCCGGACGGAGCTCGCGCGGGGCCCTTCCCACCCAGTGGCCCTCATGCTGCACGTCGGGAGTTGTAGTCCGCAGGCTGCGGGCCTGCAGTCACGAGATTCCTAAAAGGCCCTTCCAACTATACTACAATTCCCAGAGGACATCGCGCCACAAGCTTTGGCGGTTTGGCGGCCAGATCCGGTTGCCAAGAGACTGTTTGGAGGCTCCGCCCTTTTTCTGTAGCTCAGGCTGGCTCAGTCCTGCCTTTATCCCATCCTGCTGTTTGGACCATCCAACCGACAAAAAGAGCTCACTGAAGGCCTTGACTCTCCTAAGTTTGGTAGTTTGCGGTTGGTCCTTGAGTCTTCTCAAGGACACAAATAACAAGTTCTCCACCCTTCAGCCGCGACACTTGCCAAAATGCCCAAATAAATTCTCAAGAAAAAGAAGCTTTAAATCTCCCAAACAGCCAAGGTTTTGAAGGCATCCGACACTACAAATCCTAGCATGCCCAGCAACCAGACCTCCGCTTGGAGTTGGCGCACTGCCCTCTGGGAACTGTAGTCCTTTTTAGTTGCGGTCCCGGCTAACGCCAGAGTCCTCCTCATTGTTCAAGCTAGTCTTTGGAGCACGCCTGCGCAATAGGCAGCTGGCGAAGGCTTTGGGTGAGACCCTCCGCACAGCCCCTTTTCATTGTCTGCGTTTGGCGTCTGCGCAGTAAGAGATCGTTGGGACTGGGCCGGCGGAGGGGATAGGGCCGGGTTCCTCGCCTTTTCCTCAGGCGCCTGCGCATTGGGCGGCCGCTTTTTGCCGTTACCGCTATGTGCGGGGCGTGTGTGGAATAACGTTATTGCCTAGCGGAGCTCGGGGCCGGGAGCTCGACCGTAGCGGCAGCGACGACGACAGCGCCGACGAGGACGACTGGGTGGGGGTAGGACGGCGTGCGAGAGACTCACGGGACGCGACGCGCCCCGCCTCCCCCGTCCGGTCCCTCTCTCAGCGGTGAGGGGTAAGTGATGCGCTCAGCTGCTCGGGTAGGCGCTGTCCCTGCCGCCGCCGCTACTTCCCCACATCCTCCTGGGTTTGCAGCGGGGGCTCGGGGCGCGGCCGGGGGCGGCCGGGGTGCTGGGCCGGGCGGCGAAGGGGGCGCTTCCCCGCTGCTCCGCGCGGCGCCGCCACCTCCCCCCCCCCACTCCCCCCGCCGCCGGCACCCGACCCGGGGCTCGTCGGGGCCGCCCCTCCCCTCCCCCACCCTGCCCCCAGCTCCACCCGCTGTCCCTCCGGGCCGGTGGCCGCCGCCTCTTCCCGAGAAGGTCTTGAATCATTTCAGCCCTCTCTCGGCTTTGTGCAGCCCTCCCCCCTGCGCCGTAGCAGCTTGCTAGGGGTGCGGGCGGAGCACTGGAGGGAATGGCTGCGTTGCCGCTGGGGAAGGGATTTTTCCCCGATCCGAGCAGCTAACAGTGCGGGGCCTTTTTGTTAGGTTGGTTGGGGATGTGGGGCGGTTTGGAGGAGGTGAGGTCAGGCGCCCTCTGGACGCGGTTGGAGGGCGTGGAAGACGTGGTGTCACGCACCCTGCCAGGCGACTGCACCCGCGCTGGCTCTGGCTCCGTAGTAAACCCCGGGGAGGAGACAGCGGCTTCCTGTCGGCTTCATTGTCCTAAGATTCAAATGCGGGGTTTTGGTATGCTTCCCTTCGTTTTATGCCTGACACAGGGCGGGAAGACGTGGGATTCGTGTCCTAAGTTATGGAATTTCTGGGGTTTTTTTTTGGGGGGGGGTCGTGTTTAGTAGGGCTTGGGGGATTTATTTGAAGAATGTAAGCCCCTGAAGACAGGGACGGTGTCTGTCCAAGCATTGCCAAGGTGATCATCGATAGGAAATTACTAGATGGCGATGAAGACTGGACTTAGAAAGAGCCCGACGGCGAGGCTGTTGTGTAGCAGGGAAATGAACCAGCAGAATTGTTTTTTCATTGGGTGGGTAACGCGTTCGCGTTCCTAAGGGAATAGATGAGGCCACATCTTTCAGTTTTGTTTTTTGAGCAGTCAAAACAAAAAACAGGCCCAGTACATTTCTGTTTCTGATTTTGTTTATTCATACTTCCATTCTCTTAATGAAAATTAACTCATTTGGGAGAAATGTGGTGGGGCAGATGATCGTTGATTCAAAATGCATCTTTTAAAATGATTTCATCTTAAGCTTTCAGTGCTTACAACCGTTTGCTGGCGTTAAAACAAGCGGAAGAAAGAATGAAGCAGGATGGGGAGGAGCAGGTGGAGGGATAATGGGAGAGGAGAGAGTTACATTGTGAATACTGTATCTAGATCTTCGCTGATACAACCCTAGCTGTATAGGCTTCAAAAATTTAGTAATTCAGTTCTGGAAATACTACATTGCAAGGTACAAATAATTTTTTTTTTAAGATTTATTTATTTATTTGAGAGAGAGAGACAGCAAGAGGGAACACAAGCAGGGGGAGTGGGAGAGGGAGAAGCAGGCTTCCCGCCCAGCAGGGAGCCCGACGTGGGGCTGGATCCCAGGACCCTGGGACCATGACCTGAAGGCAGACGCTTAACTGACTGAGCTAACCCGTGCCCCTTTCTACCATTATTTTTAAAAAAGTAAAACCCAAGGCTGTTTTTCGTCCTTCCTCACTTTGTAGATATCGTAGGATTTTGGTGTTTTAAAACTCAAGAATCTAAGTGGACTTGACATAAGAGGAAGATACTGAAACTTGGAAAGTTAACTGAATTGTCTGTCCAAGTGTCACTGCTAATGAAAGGCAGAGCCAAATAAAACCAAGATCTGTTCCTGCAGTGGGCTCTTTTGGTGTTGTCCCTTAGTCCCCCTGCCCTGTGAAAATTTATGGAAAGCTTCTCTACATGCTCCTTGAGTTGTCTTTAACAATCAAGTTCATTGACACCCTTGTTTTATTAATCTAGTCCTTTTCCTTGTGATGCAAAAATAATTCTACTGAAGTGGAGCTTTAGTTTTATAAATTACCTTACAATATAAGGAAAGATGCTCTAACATGGGCTTTTCATAAACAACAACAACAACAAAAAAACCTCTTGGAAGTTTTTCCCTACTACTTATTAGTAACCATATTTTAATATTATTTCCTGATATTCAGTAGTATTTTATGGTATGATGAGCTATAAGCTATAAGCTTGGTTAAAAATAAAATTGCCATGTAACAAGAATGTGGAGAAGAATGTCTCCATTTTATATTTAATTCTGTAATTATGGCCTGAATGTAGTGTAGTGAAATTATCCCTTTCTTAATTCAATGTGAAGTTCATTTTTCTTCAATTAATGAATTATATTATTTTCAACTTAACTCACCTTGAGAAAAATATCGAAATTTTTATCAAAATTAAATGTATGTTTTTTCATTGAGTTGCTTTTGACAAAGTGCTATTTTTTCTTTATAATCTTACCCTTTAATTCTACAATGCATTTTAATAGACTTTTTAAAAGAATTTATTAACTTGCCCTTTTAAATTTTAGCTTACTTAGAGATAATCTAGTTAAATTCAGCATGTGGAATTATATTAAATCAAACTTTAAATGTATTTTATTGGTAAATTTCATTTTTCTCAATTACTTTGGAAATAACCATCTTCATGTTTTCTATCTTAGCATTAGAATAATGAAATTTAGACTGTAAAATTATCATACATTATGCCCATTAATGCAAATATCAGTGTTTTTAAAAATTCTATGCTTAGTGATTTGTTTTACTTATTCCTGGTATCAGGTTTTTTTTAATCACTGAAGAAATAACTAGTTTTATTGTTGCATCTGATAGTAATCAGATACCACTCATCTAGTACTGAATACTGCCTGTGTTTAAACTTGTTAATGTTTTTTATTCAACAAAATTATACTCCCTTAAAATAATTTTTAGTATTTTAATTTGTAATGATTGATTTTGAGCAGTGTCCTAGTCTAATAAATATCTAACAAACAGCAATGTACTAAATTGCCAACTAATCTGTACAGTTGCAAATTATAACGGAAGTATAACAAAAGAGCAATTAGATACCATCTGAAAAATCCTTGGTGGTTATATAATAGGAGAACGTTGAGTGTTGCTGTATTTCAGTAAGAAATGAACTTCTTCTTATGGGGAGAAACCTCAGACCATCTTTATTTCATTAATTTTTGTTAATACCCAAGATTTCCAATAATCAACTACACTTGGTGAAATGGGATTTAATTTATTTACTTAAATATTTTTTGAGGGAAGTGCTCAGCAATGAGTTAGCTGGTGTGGGCAATACAAAAGAATAAGACATCTGTCTGGTAGTAGAGTTGATTAAACTAGACATATAGTTTAGTTAAACTAGACTGTATGTCTAGTTTAATTGAATGATTATGCAACAGTATATCTATATTATACCTTTTTTTTGGCCAAAATGAATGACCTGGTCAATATATACTGAAGGTAAAGCCCTCTTTTATGTCAAACAAAGGTAGAAAGGAAATGAACAAAAGCAAGGTTAAAGAAAACCCTACAAAAATTACTTACATACAGATAGGGATTATACAAAACATGGAAGTGGAAAGAATCTCAAGTATGCATTGCTTAGGTTTGAGAAACTATGAGACATAGCAGAGAATAAGTCATTATTTGAGTATATTAATAAGCAGTAAGTAATATAGAACATATTACCCTTTAGGACATGATATTTATTGACTAAATAACTAATATCTACCACGTATTGAAACCTACTATGTATCAGGCAGTGTATGTGTGTGTGTGTGTTTGTGTGTAATTCATGCAACAGTCTTGTATATAAGGTATAAATTTACACACTTAAATTTGAGAATATTTGAAGCCTAGAGTTAGTGAATAATTTTGCCTCTGTGTCATGGCTCTAAGTGGTAGAGCCTATAACTGAACCTTTGTCTTTTTGACAAAGGCCCAGATTCTTTCCATTCATCCTTTTTGGTAAATTAAGAAAGCAAACTGTACCCTTTACCCTTTTCTGATTCACAAAATTTTAGAATTACAGGAGACTTTAGAGTCATCTGGTATAGTGTGCCTTCTACTACTCATATCCCTGAGATCTTACTGAGTCCAACTTCTCCAAGAACAACACTTTCATGAACAAAGAGGCATAGGATGTCTCATTTAGCTTTTGGAAAGTATAATAGGAAGATTTTAATTAAATGGGGCTGGTATCTGCTTTACTATATAACTTCTCCCCATTGGTTGTAGTTCTGTTATAAGAGTAAGATACAGTAAGGTATTTCTTTGCTCAGTTTTCTCTTTTCTAAATTAAATATTATAACCCTTACAACTTCATATGATACTGATACTGTTTCCTTTACCTCTCATCTCTTGTCAGCTAGATTGAGTTTTGTCAATACTGTTCTTTTTGTTCTGATCTATCTATCTATCTATTTATTTATTTATTTATTTATTTATTTATTTATTTTTATTCTTATACATTACATCATTAGTTTTAGATGAAGTGTTCCCTGATTCATTGTTTGTGCATAATACCCAGTGCTCCATGCAGAATGTGCCCTCCTCAATACCCACCACCAGGCTAACCCATCCTCGCATCGCCCTCCCCTCTAGAACCCTCAGTTTGTTTTTCAGAGTCCATCTTCTCTCATGGTTCGTCTACCCCTCCGATTTCCCCCGCTTCATTCTTCCCCTCCCGCTACCTTCTTCTTCTTCTTTTTTTTTTTCTTAACATATATTGCATTATTTGTTTCAGAGGTACAAATCTGAGATTCAACAGTCTTGTTTTTATATTTAATTCTGTAATTATGGCCTGAATGTAGTGTAGTGAAATTACCATTTCCTTAATTCAAGCTATACACTTGTGTTTACGGTCTAAAATTTTGTTAACTCTTTAATAACAGTGATATCTTTGCTAGTTCTAAGCAAAGAAAAATGAGAGAAAAATGTTATATGACTTTTCAAGTTATTGTCATGCAATTCAAGGGATTTGAGTTTCTGTATTTCTACCTTTCTAATGTTAAAATGACCTCTCTTTATGAAATGATAGTTTTAGTCTGTGGTAAGTTTCTTTTAATATTTGCCTTGGGTTTTTTTGTATTGGTTTGATTCTTAAATGAACAATAAAAAGTTGGCAAGCTTATGTTGTTTTTCATTTTGTTTTTTGAAAATTTGGAAACCACTGATGTAGTCAACATAAGCCAGTGTTTTTTTTAAGATTTTTCCCATTCTGTATGTATCCATCGATGATTTTTTGAAACAGTGTTAAGCTTTAACCCTTTCAGATACCATCTCCTTGAATATAGCTATAGTTAAAACTTATTGAGATCTTCTCGAATCATGATTCTGTCATCCAAGGGATTAGCTTCCCTTCCTGGCTTTTAGACATTTATAAATTTAACAAGCCAGCCCTCTTATGTCTTCATCCTGGCCATGTACTGGATATAGCCGAGGACACAGCCATGCAGATTTATAAATAGAGTAAATGTAACATAAATAAAATATCCTTGAGAAAAGAGGCGACACAAAGATAATGAAAACCATTTGAATGTTTTTTGTTTTTAATTAAGGAGAAAACCATTATATTCTCCAGTACTGAAGGAGTTGGTTAAAGCTTACAGTCTGTTGGGTGATACGGATAATTACACAAATAGTGAGTCAAGTAAGCATAGGTGCTATGAAGAAAATGTGGAGTAAGGGGATAGACTGTGATGGAGGACTGCTATTTTTCATTTAAGTAGTCCCTCAGAATATTCAAATGGTTCAAAAAAATCAAACTATTTTAAAAACAACTATTGTGAAAAATCCTCCTACCCCTCACCTTGTTTGCCAAGTTAGCACTTTCCCTAATCCAATAAGTAACGTTTTATTATTTATTCTGTATCATTCCAGTGAATTTTTTTTCAAGTTAAGCAAATATATATACCCACCGCCCCTCTTTTACACAAAAAATAACCTCTTAAGACAATATGCTGCACCTTGGGAGTTACCGTTTTAGGAGCAGTTAGGGAATACTGCTCTGTGAGGAGATGATGTTTAGCAGAGACTTATATTAGGTGAGGAGGTAAGCCATGTAGGTGTGTGGTTGGACTGTGCCGTGGTCCTGAGACAGGAATGGGATGCGTGAATTCGGAGAATAAGGAGAGTACTGGCTGGAGATGAGAGAGCAAGAAGAAAGAATAGAAGGAAATGAGGTTGGATAGAAATTGGAGGGTTTTTAATTTCAAGTGTTTTGGGAGTTCATTGGAGGGTTTTGAGGGGAATGACAAAAGAATTGTATTATATTTTTAAAATATAGTTCTGACTGTTTTGTGGAGAACAGACTGGACAGGAAAAGGGGAACAGGGAGATGAGCTAAGAGTGATCTATATTAAGTTGTTAATGGTTTCGACTAGAGTGATAATGGTGGAGATAAAGTTACAAGGTCTGGTTTTAAAAAATCAAGAGTTTTGGATATGTGAAGTTTGAAATGTCTGTCAAACATCTGAGTGGAGCTATCAAGTAGGCAGTGGAATATACAAGTCTGCAATTCAGAGAGGTTCAGGCCTGAAGATTCTTAAATCTTAAGCATCACCAGTAGAACGTATTTAAAGCCATAGGACTGGAAGACATCACTTAGTTTGAGAGTTGGTTAATTAGGTTGAGAAGAGGTTCAAGAGTTGAGACCTGATACTGTTCAACAGTGAAAGGCTTAGCAAGAGAGAAGAGCTATCCAGAAGGATTGAAAAGAAGTAGTAAGGGTATGCTGTCCCAGAAGCCAAGTAATTTTTAGAGATAAGGGATGTTGAGTCAAACTATACCACCTTTAATCACCTGAACACTCCTTATAAACTGGATGAGAACCTTTTGTTAGACGTCTCTTTCTTGATGGGGATGTTCACAGAAACTGCTAAATCTAAAGCCCTGAACAAAGTTTGATTTGTAAACCGGCGCCTGCTGTTTCTTGGGTGGACGGCTGTGGTTGCTGCTGGTGCCCCAGGGCTGAACAGGAGAGACAGTGCTCCTCAGTTAGGAAAATTTGCTGTCAGGGATTGATTCATTTGCGACTTGTGTGATCTTAAATGTGTCACTTCATTTCAGAAGTTCAGTTTCTTCATCTATAAAGTAAATCTAGTGATAGTCCGTTTACCTCAGAGGTTTTTTTTGAAAAGCAAATGATGTAAAAGACAAGTGAAAGGTATGATTGCAGGTACGGATCTCCCATCGCCCCAGATGTGGTGCCCCTCGCTAGGGTTATGTGTGAAGAAATGTTTTGTTTGGGGTGATGAATAGAAGTATTTTTTCAGTATGACACTGTAGGAATAGTTTTCTGCTTCTCCTGCATTTCATCCCCATAAGGCAGTTTTGCACATTATTTTAGCGTTCTTGGGAGTGGAAAAAAAGACATGATGTGGGAAAGAGGCTTTGCGATAATAACTTTCTCCAATCCTAAACTCATCCTTTAATTCCAAGCAGTGTCTAAATGAGAATGAAGTCAGAAAAATTTTTCTAAGCAGGCCAGCTTACTTTTTTCCAGGCCAACCAGGAAAATCTTCCCTTTTTAACTGGCTTTTTTTTCCTGGAAGGTGTCTTACCAGATAAGGGTTTGTCACATCTTATGTGGAATAGTAAAGTACAAATTCAAAGCATAGGGTTTGTTAAGGGTCTTGTACTCAAGGCAGCCAGCTAGAAACTGATTTGAGGAAACAAAGGACAAGGGCATACTTGATACAGAGGTAAAATATAAAATATTTATTTTGGTGAAAAAAGGAACATTGCAAATAGAGCACTTTGAGCAATAATTCTTAAGCAGTAAAGACTTTTTTGAGGCAGTGGGACTATAATTTCAAAATATCTATCTTGAGGACCCCATATATTATTTGCTGAGTTGCTCAAAAAACACTTCTCATGGGTAATCAATGCACTGCAAATTGAAGGCCACCTTATTTTTTCATGCTTTTTTTTTCATATTATAAAACTAATACTTGTCTGTTGCAGAATACTTAGAAGATACCATTACATCAGGAAGAACACTTTCTCGCAATCCCCCAGCCAGTGATGCCACTGTTATATATTCTTTTCTATTTGGGTTTAATCTGGTAACATTTTATCATGAAATTAAACTTTCTGACTAATTTTTCTTGAGGGTATAGGAGTCCATGTTATCAAACTTGTAATTTACTTACAATTTATGGAAATTAAGGGTATTTTTAAAATTGCAAACAACTGTGAATTTCTGTGCAAATTAATATTTTTCTTTGCCAGTATTTTAAAGATTTTTTTTTTTTAATTTATTTGAGAGAGAGAGCAGAGCAAGTGAGAGAGAACACAAGGGGGTGGAGGGTCAGAGGGAGTGGGAGAAGTAGGCTCCCTGCTATTTAGAATTCTAAAGCCTTTTCTAATTTTCTGATGAAATCCACCCCTCTGCCCTGGTCTTTTCCAGTATACACTTCCATCACTGGTATATGAGATTGTTGCTTCAACCCTACACCAATGCTGGATATTACATATCTTTTTAAAAATTTTGCCAATATGATAAACTGAAAACCTTATTTAGATTTCTCTTATCAGTAATATATCTGAAGAGTTTTTTAAAAATATGTTTGTTGGCAAAAAAAAAAGTTTATTGGCCATTGTATTTCTAATCTGAATTGCTTGTGTATACCCTTTTCTGAAGGAATGTTCATTATTGTATATACTTGTAACAATTCCTTTGTCACGTACGTTGTAAAATTTTTTCCCAGATTGTCATTTTCCTTTTTAAATTCGTTTTTACCCAACAAAGATTTTTAACTTGTGTATAGTCCAATATTTCTTTTCTTTTTCCTTTATGAAGTTATACCACTGCACAAAGTTTTATTAGATACATACCTATATTTATTCTCATAGAATTTATGATGTGAATATGTGCAAATGTGTTAATTTTTCTAAAATATGTTTAGGCCTATATATATTATAGCCTTCTGTCCCAGTACCATTTATTGCATAACTCTTCATTATCCTATACAATTTGAAATGTCCTGTTAATATGCGTAGGTTTATTTCTGGATCTTTTATTCCATCTACCTATTTCTGCACTGCTATATTATTTTTTTAAAGGTTTTTTATTTATTTATTTGACAGAGAGAGACACAGCTAGAGAGGGAACACAAGCAGGGGGAGTGGGATAGGGAGAAGCAGGCTCCCCACAGAGCAGGGAGCCCGATGGGGGCTCGATCTCAGGACCCTGGAATCATGACCTGAGCCGAAGGCAGACGCTTAACGACTAAGCCACCTAGGCGCCCCTGCACTGCTGTATTATTACCACGTTTTATAACATAGGTTTATAATATCCATTTGTAAATGGACAGACTGTTCTTCCTACACTACACTGGTTTTAACAGAATTTGCTTAGTTTTCCTCATATGCTTATTTTTTCCAGATGTGTTTTAGAACTATTTTGTCAGGCTCATTTGAAAAAGTCCTTTTGGGGTCTTGATTGAGATGAAGCCCAGTTTATTAATTTTTTTTATGATCTGAAACATGACAAGGAGATTCTGGGGTAGGTTGGGGGGCCTTATTTTTATTTGTTTCTTTTAATTCTAGTCTAGTTAACATCTAGTATTATATTTCAGGTGTACAATATAGTGATTCAACAATTCTATATATTGCTCGGTGCTCATTACAATTAGTGTACTCTTAATCCCCTTCACCTATTTCACCCATCCCCCACCAATCTCCCCTCTGATAACCACCTGTTTGTAGTTAAGAGTCCAATTTTTGGGGGCACCTGGGTGGCTCAGTCAGTTGGGCGTCTGCCTTCGGCTCGGGTCATGATCCCAGGCTCCTGGGATCGAGTCCCACATCAGGCTACCTGCTCAGTGGGGAGTCTGCTTCTTCCTCTCCCTCTGCTTGTTCCCCCTGCTTGTGCTCTCCCTCTCTCTCTATGACAAATACATAAATAAATAAAAATAATAGTCCATTGTATATTTGGGGTCTTAGTTTTGGTAATGTTTTCAGATCTATTCAACTTCCTGTTTTTTTAGTCAATTATGTCATTCTCATTTTCCTAGAAGTTTATTCACTTGAGATTTTCAAATTTAGAAGCATATAGTTGTAGTTATTTTAATAAATTTAAAAAATCATGTCTGTGGCTATATCTTTTTATTACAAAGCCAAGTGTTTATGATGGATGAAGAAAAAAATCTGCCAGGGATTTTAGTACTTTTTTTTTTTTAAAGAATGAACTTCTGATTTATCATTTTTATTTTTGTGTTTTTAAGTCATTAGCTACTTTTAAAATCTTTAATCCTTCATCTCTACTAGTTTGCTGGATAAGTTTATTTTTATTTTTTCTAGTTTAGTAGAAAACACTCCTAAGGCTTTAAAGTTTTTTCTCACTTCAGCTTTGTGGACATTCCTTAGATTTTATATAAAGAGTATTCTCAGAGGTTTGACTTTTTAAACTATTTTATTCTCTCTTTCACTCGGGTTAATTTATGAGATGGGTTGTTTTAATACAAAGGTCTGTGTGTATGTGGTTTATCTCAAATATACAGAGAAATTGAAAGAATTTCATAGTGAGTACTCACATACCCACCATTTGATTGTACTATTAACATTATATTTGGGTTTTTGTTTTTTAAAGATTTTATTTATTTGAGAGAGAGCATAAGCAGGGGGAGGGGCAAAGGGAGAGGAAGAAGCAGATTCCCTGCTGAGCAGGGAGCCGGATGCGGGACTTGATCCCAGAATCCCAAGATCATGACCTGAACCAAAGGCAGATGCTTAACCAACTGAGCCACCGAGGTGCCCCAACATTATATTCGTTTTTATCACACATCTGGCCATATATCCATTGTCTGTTCATCAGTGCATCTTACATTTTGAAGAATTTCAAAGTAAACTGCAGACGTGAATGTGTGTTTTTAAGAAAAGGGCTCTTAAATCATTTGAAATTGTTTCACTTTTAAGTTTTCTGAATATGCTACTGAATTATTTTCTAACAACTACTGGCAAACAGCAGTTGAAATATGAAATATATTGTTTTCTATCCCAGTAGTGTTACTGAACTCAATTTTTCTGTAAATAGCTAGCTGACAAAATTAACACTGACACTGAGCTATCCCTCTTGAGGGGCACGGTGTGTGTGTACTTTTAAAGAGGAATGGTAAAAGAGTTTTTTGTTTGTGTTTAATCTGAAGAGCTGTTGAAGGAAGCATACACTGTTTCTCTAATTTAGTGATCCTACTACTTCCTTCAGTAACAAATTCAGGAATGAAGTAATTACTGTCAGTTCTACATCTCACTACCTTCTGCTTCCACTATGTTAAGAATTCGGTGTTGTGCTATTCAATAAAAATAAGAGCTTTTGCTTGATGTGAAACAGCATGGTTTAAACCTGTGATTCTAAGTGGTGAGTAACAAATTCCAGAATGTGAAGGATCTACTGTACAGAATCAACAATTTTAAATTTCTAAAGTGGAGAGGTGGGAACAAATAGAATGCGATTAAATGAAGAGTAAAAGAATTAAAATTTAGAGATTTGTTTGGGGAGGGTGGGGACACGGGGATGATGGGGTTCTTTGGTATCCAGCAGAAGAATGTCTAGTAATTATTGTGAATAACATTCAGAACCTAATTCGTTAATAGAATCTTGCACCTTTTTGCTAATGGATTTTAGGCTAATTGCAAAGTAATATCCCTCTGCCCCCCAAAGATGTAAAATGAGGTATATAATAAGATGAATATTTCATCAAAGAATGCTGTCTTGACAACCATTTCTTTGATCTGCTCTTAGGTGTCTGTTTTCATCACTAGGATTTCTGTTGTCTGACTTATTCGTTCTTTTCTCTCTTTTTCTTGGGCCCAGTTTGTACTTTTCCCTCCAGTCTTGGCATTCTCAGTCAGCACATTATGTATTTCCTTTGCTCTAGTATCTTTTTTTGATTTCTTGTTCCTTAGTCTTCACAATTACAGTCCATTCCCCTTATCCCTGCTCTCCCATATTGTCACACCAGTCAGTCCAAACTGAAGGGGTCTTTTTGAGGAACTGGAAAATACAATTTTCATGATAAACATCAGTGACTTATCTAAGTAAAGGGAGATTGGGAAAGAGAGTACCTGGGTGGCTGGTAATGCCTATTCACCAAGATAGGGAAAACAAGAGGAAAGGCACCATACCCCATAGATTGGTCTTTAGTAGTGTGACATGATTTTATCTGTTTAGTACAGTTATAGGAAATCATTTTTCTGTCAAAAGTTGGAAAACTGCAAGGAAAAACTGGGGGTCACAGGAAGGCAGGAACCAAATTATTTTCTTTTGAGACAGTCCTTTGTATAGGCCTAAATTTGTTTTACAAACTAAAACACATATATCATTTTATTTAATAAATAGTGTCATCACTATCTGCTCCAGAAAAACCAGATGGCTTGTGTTCTGTCTCACATGACTTTTGAGGGTGTTTCCTGATTTTAGGATAAATACACACGCGCGTGCGTGCACGCTTTGTCAACGAGATGTAAATAAAAGAGTACTTTGCACAGGGAGTTTAGATCTCCATTTTAGTTTTGGCGCTATAGCTGTATAACATTGAACAAGTCTTCCACTGTTTCATTTTGCTCACTTGTAAAAATAAAAGGCTTAAACTATATTATTTCTAAGTTCACTCCCAAATTTTAAAGCACTATTGCGTATGTAAAAAATTCAGAATACTCTTCAGTTTTGTGCTTATGGCCCTTTTAGTCACAAAAAAGAGAGAGTCAAAGGACTGGGAGGACATTTGTGGTATGCAGTGGTACACAGAGATGGAAAAAAAAGGGGAAGAAGGTACGAGTGAAGAGAGACAAGGCATTTGGAAGGTGAACCCTTTTTTTTTTGACATATCGTCAAAAAAAGGTCAAAAAAAGAGTTATGCAATAAATGGTACTGGGACAGGAGGCTATAATATATATAGGCCTAAATATATTTTAGAAAAATTAACAACTTTATCTGTCCCAGGTCAAGTCAATGATATTTGACTCAGAGTATTATCTCCTACTAATAATTGTTCTTAAAAATACCAATAAGCTTTTAATCTTATTGTAGCTGCGTTTTTCCTCAAACTTGGAGAAGCTCTTCTCCAAATGAAATAAATGTCAGTAGGCATTCCTCTTTAGCTGTGTCTGGAGATTCCGCCCCTTAAAAGAATTGCTTTCTCAGAAATATTCACACTATAAAATATTTCCAGCAAATTATTACGTACCTAATGGCATATACCCTGGTAATAATGAACCTAATCACCTTAAGCATCTGTAGTCTAATTAATTATAATATATAAAAGAATAGACCTATAGTAACAGTTGAAATGATGGTTGCAAATTTTCAGCCGCAAGATAGGCTTTCTTGCTTATGTAACTTACTAATTTATATGAATGCTATATAGCTTTATAAATGAAAACATAAAGCTCTTTATGCTGTTGTGATCAGATCAAAATTTTTCTTTCCAACGTAAATTATTTTTTAGCCGCCAATTCTGTGTTTATATTCTATAGGTTGAAAGTATATAAAGCCATTCTAAATTAATGTAAATAATCAAGTGATTCCTCTTTGTGTAGAGCTGAGCAAACTAGAGTGGCCACTAGCAATATGCGAATATTTAAATTTAAATTAATTAAAATTAAATAAAAAGTTTTCTCAGATGCATTTGCTGTTCGTGTTTTAAGCATTCATTAGTTCACATGTGGCTAGTGGCTAATTTGTTGGACAGCGTAGATCTAAAACCTGTCCATAATCACAGTTTTACTGCATAGTATTGTTAAAGTTATTTATAGGCATTATAATTTTTCATGAAGGTGAAAAGAATATTGAATAATTTAGGATATTAAGTTGTTAGGCAATAAATAAGCACATATGTGATTTAAATATACCCTTGCTTTAAACATGCTCTAAGATTCTTCAGTTATTCTGCAGTTTGAAGTTTGATTTTGGTTTTCATGTGTTGTGCTGATACTGTGGTTCAATTAATTTATACCCACCTCCCAAACAGTTGATGTATGGCTAGTTCAAGGAGGAAGGTAGTAATCATGAGTAGGAACCGTTTTTAAGGGGCACATTAGGCAGTGATATGCTGAAATGCATTATAGACAGATGCCAGAAAGAAGAGAAATTGTTGTCAGCTAAGAAATTGTTGAACCAGGAAAGGTGAATCAAAAACATTTGGCTTTCATGGTCTTACAGACCCTTAGCTCATACTGCCTTCTTCCCACTGTCAGCCCCTCCTGTAGAGTCTCTTTTCAGTCCTTTGAGACAGCTTTGTGCACCTTTTCCTGCTCCTAGTGATACATGACCTGACAAGATTTTTCAGATCGTTGTTGTTCAGTGAGCCTAGAGATAGTTTACTTTTCTTTCAGATTCTAGGTTTCTGATTCATGCTGTACCCTATTTACAAAATTTGCCTCATTCCTCCAGATGAGTCAGCTGATTTTTGACCTGACTTTAGCATAAACTGATTGATTCTTACTTGTCTACGGACTTCTCGGGGAGGCAGTCTTGGAGCCTGTTGGTGGTCAAGCAGAAGGATAAGAAGAGATAGATTAAAAATAGACTGAGTCTTGCATGAACCTTAAGTGTTTATGGCTCAGAAAGATAGTGTCAGAGAATATGTTACCAGGTAAGAGTATATTTCTTTTCAGTCATATCCAAATTCTTAAGCCAAATCTGAGTTTGTAGGAATTGGCATCACCAGCATCATTTTAAGGTATGCTTGAGAAAAGTATGAAGGAGACTGTGGTTGAGGGAGCAGCCCAGAACTTATTACGTGAAAGCCCGGGTTTGAAACCAGATGGCTCCTGTTTACTACTACTAGATTTGTGACCTTGGGTAAGTCATTTAACTTCAGCTTTCTTGAGGGAAAAAATGATTCTCATGTGCTTGTTTTGGGAGTTAAATGAAGACAGAGTGTAAGCATTTAGCACAGTTACTGAGACAAAGGAGGTACTAATCTAAGTCTTTTTTTTTTTTTTTAAGATTTTATTTATTTGACATTGAGAGAGAGGGAGTCAGGTAGAGGGAGAGGGAGAAGCAGACTCTCCAATGAGCAGAGAGCCTGACCCAGGACTCAATCCCAGGACCCTGAGATCATGACCTGAGCCAAAGGCTTAACTGACCTAGCCACCCAGGCACCCCTGAATCTAAGTCTTAATTGATTTCTTGTAAAACAACAGATGTGTTTTAACAAAGTTGTGCAGTTCTACAAAAGAAAGCAAGTCAGACTGTACATTTTTCATAAATTGGCAAAGAAAACTTGGCAGGAATTTTTAATGCCTAGATAATTTATGGAAATATATAACTTGTTTTCTCAAGCATTTTCTTTAAGCACTTTATAAAATGATTTTTATGAAGAAATGTCTTATTAAATCACTGGCTTTTCCTATCCAAGCTAAGTCTTCTTTTGAAAATATGTAATGAACTCAGATATAGAATATATGGCCATTGATATTGGAATGTCGTCTTCATTTATTTTTTGTGAAAAAAATTTTCACACTTTAATAATGCCATTTTAGGTGAAAGTTGTAAATTACATTTTGTCTCAATACTTTTTTTCTCAATATTTGCTTTAATTGTTTTTAAAAAACATTTAATTAACAATGTATATGGCAGATAATAAAGGTAAAATTTAAAGAACTCATTTCAAAATAATCAGGAATATATGAAAACAAAAATTTTCCCAGTACCGAGTTTGTTCACATGAGCATGGAACAAGCATCTTGGTAAGTATCCAAAAAAAGCAGAGCTGTGGATTTATTGTTTTGGATTAACTGTACATTTCACATGGGGCTTTAATTTTTTCCCAAGAGTATATTTTTCATTATCTGTCCCAGGTCAAGTTAATTATACAGCAGAGATGAATTTTTGAATATGTTTTAAACGTATGTCACTTTCTCAGAGAGGTTTCCCCAGAACACCCAGCAGCCTAAACACCAACACCCTAAAACTGTTACATTATGCTGTTCTCTTTGTCTTTTCATGTTCCTGCCTTCTCATTGTCATTAAAGTTGTCTTAATTCATTTACTTAGCTCTTTGTCTATTTTTGCTTCTATGGGATAAGGAACTTTTTCTATCTTGATCATCACTCTCTCCCTCTTACCTATAGTGCTTAGTACTTAAATACTTGTGAATAAAAAAAAAATAGAGTAATTCATCTTAAAGTGCTCTATAAAATGGGGCCCTCATGTATAATTGGTGCATAATGTTTATGTCCATTTTCTAGAACTTACATAATTTTTGTAGTTAAAATCAATTTTGTGAGCATAAGTATATGAAAGAAGTTCTTAGAATGATATATGGTACATGGTCAGTAAATGCTACCTATTATAAAGAGAAGATTACAGATAATTATGTCTATTTGCTATTATAACATATGATCAATCATATCTATACCTTATTTGATCCTGAGTCTTTAGCTGAAATGCAACCCTAATTTTTTTTTTTTTCAAAAGGCAGAGGCTTTAATATTAAGAATATTTTCCACAGGGATTTTAGTAGGGGGAAAATGTGAAATAAGAATTTTGAATTTAGACATTTCTAAAAAATTTCTTCAGTTATCTTTTGGGTCCTTGGTATGATGGAATAAAAAAATACGGTATTAATAGCAGCTTGATTTCTAATTGCTGAAACTTGGAAGCAATCAAGATGCCTTTCAGCAAGTGGATGGATACATGAACTGTGGTAGATCCAGACAATGGAATTTGGCACTAAAAAGAAAAAGCTATGAAGTCAAGAAAAGACATGGAGGAACCCAGGATGTATATTAGTAAGGGAAAGAAGCCAATTTGAAAAGGCTACATATGAACTATATGATTCTAATTATATGACAATCTGGGAAAGGCAAAACTGGTGACAATAAAAAGTTCAGGGGTTGCAGTGGAGCAGTGAATATGCAAAGCACAGGATTTTTAGGGCAGTGAAAATAACTCTGTGATACCTTAGTGATGGATACATATCATTTTACATTTATCTAGATCCATAGAAGGTACAACACCAAGAGTGAGCCATAACGTAAACTGTGGAGTTGGGATGATAATGATGTGTCAGTGTAAGTTCCTCAGTTGTAAAAAATACATCACTATCTATGGTCAGGGATGTTGACACTGAGGGAGGCTGTGCCTGTGTAAGGGATGGGGTATTGGGAAATCTCTGTACCTTCTCCCTGAATTGTGCTGTGAGCCTTAAACTCCTTTAAACAAATAAAATCTTAATTAAAAATTTTTGGGGGGGGGGGCACCTGGGTGGCTCAGTCTGTTAAGCCTCTGCCTTCAGCTCAGGTCATGATCCCAGGGTCCTGGGATCGAGCCTCACATCAGGCTCCTTGCTCAGCAGGGAGTCTGCTTCTCCTTCTCCCTCTGCAGCTCCCCCTGCCTGCACTCTCTTGCTCGCTCTCTCTCTCTCTGTCAAATAAATAAATAAAATCTTTAAAAAAAAAATTAAATTTTTTTTTCAAAGGCATGGTACAAGTTCTGAAAGCCTGTATGGCAGGTGATGCAGCAGTTTAGTTCACTTTAATGAATAAGCTGTACTGTTGTTTTTTTTCTTTCCAAGCTTTTAAATTCCAGTTAGTGAACATACAGTGTAATAATTAGTTTCAGGTGTAGAATTTAGGGATTCATCACTTATATACAACACTGAGTGCTCATCACAAGTGCCTTCCTTAATGCCCATCACCCATCTAACCCATCCCCCCACGCACCTCCCTCCAGTAACTGTCAGTTTGCTTTCCATAGTTAAGAATCTGTTTCCTGTGCAAAAATTCTCACCAAAATACTAGCTAATAGGATACAACAGTACATTAAAAGGATTATTCACCACGACCAAATGGGATTTACCCCTGGGCTGCAAGGTTGGTTCAACATCAGCAAATCAATCAACGTGATACAGTACATTAACAAAAGAAAGACCAAGAATCATATCCTCTCAATAGATGCAGAAAAAGCATTTGACAAAGTACAGCATTCTTTCTTGATCAAAACTCTTCAGAGTATAGGGATAGAGGATACATACCTCAATATCATAAAAGCCATCTATGAAAAACCCACAGCGAATATCATTCTCAATGGGGAAAAACTGAGAGCTTTTCTCCTAAGGTCAGGAATGCAGCAGGGATGTCCACTATCACCACTGCTATTCAACATAGTATTAGAAGTCCTAGCCACAGCAGTCAGACAACAAAAAGAAATAAAAGGCATCCAAATCGGCAAAGAAGAAGTCAAACTGTCACTCTTTGCAGATGATATGATACTTTATGTGGAAAACCCAAAAGACTCCACGCCAAAACTGCTAGAACTCATACAGGAATTCAGTAAAGTGGCAGGATATAAAATCAATGCACAGAAATCAGTGGCATTCCTATACACCAACAACAAGACAGAAGAAAGAGAAATTAAGAAGTCGATCCCATTTACAATTGTACCCCAAACCGTAAGATACCTAGGAATAAATCTAACCAAAGAGGCAAAGGATCTGTACTCAGAAACTGTAAAATACTCATGAAAGAAATTGAGGAAGACACAAAGAAATGGAAAAACGTTCCATGCTCATGGATTGGAAGAACAAATATTGTGAAGATGTCAATGCTACCTAGAGCAATCTACACATTCAATGCAATCCCCATCAAAATACCATCCACTTTTTTCAAAGAAATGGAACAAATAATCCTAAAATTTGTATGGAACCAGAAAAGACCCCGAATAGCCAGAGGAATGTTGAAAAAGAAAAGCAAAGCTGGTGGCATCAGAATTCCGGACTTCAAGCTCTATTACAAAGCTGTCATCATCAAGACAGTACGGTACTGGCACAAAAACAGACATATAGATCAATGGAACAGAATAGAGAGCCCAGAAATGGACCCTCAACTCTATGGTCAACTAATCTTCGACAAAGCAGGAAAGAATGTCCAATGGAAAAAAAGACAGTCTCTTCAACAAATGGTGTTGAGAAAATTGGATAGCCACATGCAGAAGAATGAAACTGGACCATTTCCTTACACCACACACAAAAATCGACTCAAAATGGTTGAAAGACCTAAATGTGAGACAGGAGTCTATCAAAATCCTAAAGGAGAACACAGGCAGCAACCTCTTCGACCTCAGCTGCAGCAACTTCTTCCTAGAAACATCGCCAAAGGCAAGGGAAGCAAGGGCAAAAATGAAGGATTGGGACTTCATCAAGATAAAAAGCTTTTGCATAGCAAAAGAAATAGTCAACAAAACCAAAAGACAACCGACAGAATGGAAGAAGATATTTGCAAATGACATGTCAGATAAAGGGCTAGTATCCAAAATCTATAAAGAACTTCTTAAACACAACACCCAAAGAACAAATGATCCAATCAAGAAATAGGCAGAAGACATTTTTCCAAAGAAGACATCCAAATGGCCAACAGACACGTGAAAAAGTGCTCAACATCGCTCAGCATCAGGGAAATCCAAATCAAAACCTCAATGAGATACCACCTCAAACCAGTCTGAATGGCAAAAATGAACAAGTCAGGAAACGACAGATGTTGGTGGGGATGTGGAGAAAGGGGAACCCTCCTACACTGTTGGTGGGAATGCAAGCTGGTGCAGCAACTCTGGAAAACAGTATGGAGGTTCCTCAAAAAGTTGAAAATAGAGCCACCATATGATCCAGCAATTGCACTATTGGGTATTTACCCCAAAGACACAAATGTAGGGATACGAAGGGGTACGTGCACCCCAATGTTTATAGCAGCAGTGTCCACAATAGCCAAACTGTGGAAAGAGCCAAGATGTCCATCGACAGATGAATGGATAAAGAAGAAGTGGTATATATACACAATGGAATATTATGCAGCCATCAAAAGGAATGAGATCTTGCCATTTGCAACAACGTGGATGGAACTGGAGGGTGTTATGCTGAGTGAAATAAGTCAATCAGAGAAAGACATGTATCATATGACCTCACCGATATGAGGAATTCTTAATCTCAGAAAAGAAACTGAGGGTTACTGGAGTGGTGGGGGGTGGGAGGCTGGGTGATAGACATTGGGGAGGGTATGTGCTATGATGAGCGCTGTGAATTGTGCAAGACTATTGAATCACAGATCTGTACCTCTGAAACAAATAATACAATATATGTTAAAAAAAAAAAAAAAGCAGGAGGGGAAGAATGAAGGGGGGGAAATCGGAGGGGGAGACGAACCATGAGAGACGATGGACTCTGAAAAACAAACTGAGGGTTCTAGAGTGGAGGGGGTGGGAGGCTGGGTTAGCTTGGTGATGGGTATTGAAGAGAGTACGTTTTGCATGGAGCACTGGGTGTTATACACGAACAATGAATCATGGAACACTACATCAAAAACTAATGATGTAATGTATGGTGTTTTACATAACAATAAAATCTTTTTAAAAAAAGAATCTGTTTCCTGGTTTGCCTCTCCCCCACCCCACGTTCATCTGTTTTGTTTCTTAAATTCCCCTTATGAGTGAAATCATATGGTGTTTGTCTTTCTCTGACTTACTTCATTTTTTTGATGGCTGAGTTAATATTCCATTTTGTGTGTGTGTGTATAATATGTGTATATATGTAGATATGTATATATGTGTGTGTATGTATGAATGTGTGTACTCACCACATCTCCTTTATCTATTCATCAGTCAATGGACACTTGGGCTGCTTCCATAATTTGGCTGTTGTTGATAATGCTGCTATAAACATTGAAGTGCATGTATCCCTTCGAATCAGTATTTTTGTATACTTTGGGTAGTTTTACTGCTGGTTTAAACAACAATTTCAGGAAGTGAAATTTATCACTTTTTCCCTTTAAGTTTTCATTTAGTTTGTTATGAAAATCACATTTTCTTTTTCCTACTACTGTTATTGATTCATTCAGGAAACAGCGGTAGATAGGTATTGGGCCAAGCCCATGAAGATCATTTTCACCCTTACATGCCTCCTGGTCCCAGAAGACATGTTGTCACTTGGATTCATCAATAGATAATATTTTATTAAAATAAGAATTGCATACATTAGAGGAGAGCATTTTTAGCTGTGTAGATTGGTACACCAGTTATTTCTTACTGTGCATAGCAGGACTTGTGGGATAGGAGGAGGTTCATTCTCTGTAAAGCCATCTGGTGATGAATCAGCCAGCTGATTGCCAGAAGCATAAGGATATACTGCCCTTAACACGTGTTTGAGCTCAAGTAATTGCACACACTGACGATCATTTATAGAACAGTTTTTCTTCCTCAAACCTAATAATGTGAGGTAAACTGGTCTTTGCTGTTGGTTATGTTATCCGTTATTTCATAGTTTTGTTGTAGTGTTACTACATATCGAGTACACTATTGTCTATCTCATAGCATTCTAGTAATTAATATCACTTAGATTCTTGCCATTAGTCCTTTTAATTATAAGTGACTGGAAGCAGTGTTTTTTTATTTTTTTTTTTAAAGATTATTTATTTGACAGAGAGACACTGAGAGAGGGAACACAAGCAGGAGGAGTGAGAGAGGGAGAAGCAGGCTTCCCTCGGAGCGGGGAGCCTATTGTGGGGCTCGATCCCAGGACCCCGGGATCATGACCTGAGCCGAAGGCAGATTCTTAACGACTGAGCCACCCAGGTGCCCTGGAAGCAATGTTTTTTTTTTTTTTAATATAAATAAACAAAACCAGTAAAATATATGTAAGGTTGAAATTTACAAATGTAGTTGAAGCTGTGTGCTCTGCTGAACATCTGCAGTTTTTGTTTTGTTTTTTAGTTTAAACCTTAAATATTAACTTTTAGTACATTCAGTTATGAAAGGAGCTAAGATCTAACAGGAAAGGCCATTTTTTTTTTTTAAAGATTTTATTTATTTATTTGACAGAGAGAGATAGCGAGAGCAGGAACACAAGCAGGGGGAGTGGGAGAGGGAGAAGCAGGCTTCCCGCCGAGCAGGGAGTCCGATGTGGGATTCGATCTCAGGACCCTGGGATCATGACCTGAGCCGAAGGCAGGCGCTTAACGACTGAGCCACCCAGGCGCCCAGGAAAGGCCATTTTTAAAGCCTGTTATAGCTATCGGGAACATAGAAACTGGACTGTGATTCTGGGTCAGTGTTTACTTCCCTCTGACCTTCAAAGGTCAGAGCTTTAAACATTCGTCAGGTAGCTGTTGAAAACTATGTGACAAGGAGATGAAGAATATGGGGGAGACAACTGAAGGCAGGGGTAGAAACCAGAATTTAAGGGCTTTAATTGTATCAAAGGTGAAATGATACATTTCTCACCTTCTGTCCCTGGAGATTTCCAGATTATCCACTTCAGGATTTGCCACAGCTCCAGAACTACTCATTCATTCACTAAAAATAGCTTGTCAGACACTCACTAAAGGTGAAACACTGCATTAGGCTCTGGGGATACAGAGATAAACATCTCTGTAGTTCAGCTCTGCACTGACTTGTAAGGATACTACCCCCAGTGTCACCGTCCCAGGCTGGCGTAATGACAACCTCCTGTTTGTTCAGGTATCACTTTAGGCTTATCTCTGTTGTGGCATCTACTGACCAGCATTGCCCAAGGACTAAGTTCCTTGTGGGAAGATTTTTTTGTTTTGTCTTTGTACACCCTGTCTGCCCAGAGTGTTTAGATTTGGTAGGTTTCTCAATAAATTTACTGAAAGAACTGGGGATGGAAGAGGATAGGTTTTTCTTGCTTTCAAAGAGGTCACCAACTAGACACATAATAGTGCAGCATCATTAATGCTATAAATTACAGTTTAAATTACAGTATGAGAGATGTTTGAAAAAGTATTGTTGGGCTACGGAAAAAAAGATTGGTTTACTCTGCCATGGGAATAGATTTACAGAAAGGCATCTGTTTTGTACATTGTCATGCTCTGAGATTTCTTAAGTGCTAAAATTAAGCACAGAAGATAGAGACTAATATAATTTTGTATCAAGTCTGGTCTGCATTTCTAAGGCTGTAGGCTTTTAAAATTAAGTTGTTACAGTGTTAGAAAAGTCTGAGGATTGCTGGTATGGGAAATGGAAGAGTTTTGAGTTGCATTTTAGTTTTCTTGTTAATCATTTTAAATGAGGCAGGGAATATTGTATATTTTTCATTAATAGGCTTTTGGATTTGTAATTTTTTTTTTAAGATTTTATTTATTTCTTTCAGAAAGTAAGAGAGCATGAGTGGGGAGAGAGGCAGAGAGAGAGAGGGTAAAGCCAACTCCCTGCTAAGCAGGGAGGGGGGAGGGGCAGAGGGAGAGGAACAAGCAGACTCCACGTTGAGTGGGGAGACAGATGAGGGCTCCATCCCACGACCCTGATACCATGACCTGAGCCGAAATCAAGAGTCAGACGCTTAACTCACTGAGCCACCCACGCGCCTCTCTGTTTGGCTTTTTGAGAAACTTGCAGCAGCTGCACTTTGTTACATCCCCGCCAGCAATGCACAAGTGTTCCAGTTTCTCCACATCCTCATCAACACTTGTTTTCATTTTTTGAAAATAGATCACATACATCCTAATGGATGTGAAATGGTATGTGTCATTGTGGTTTGATTTGTATTTTTCTAATGATTAATACTCTGGATATTAATCCCTTTTCAGAAAAACGATTCTCAAATATTTTCTTCCATTCCTTTCACTGTTTTGATAGTGTCCATTGATGCACAAAAGTTGTACATTTTTACAAAGTTCGATTTATCTGTTTTTTCTTTTGTTCCCTGTGCTTTGGTGTCATCTGTAAGAAACCATTACCAAATAAAAGGGTCATGCAAACCGCCCCCCTTTTTCTTGTTAGAATTTTATAAAGTTTTAGCTCTTATGTTTAGGTCTTTGATCCATTTTGAGTTAACTTTTGCATGTGGTCAGCTAAGAGGCCAACTTCATTGTTTTGCATGTGAATATCCAGTTTTCCCAGGACTATTTGTTAAAAAGACAGACTTTCCCCCAATAAGTGGTATTGTCAGCCTTGTTGAAAATCAGTAGTCCATATATGTGATGGTTTATTCCTGGGCTCTCTGTTGTGTTCCATTGGTGTATGTATCTGTCTTTTGGCAATGTTCTAATTACTGTAGCTTTGTAGGAAGTTTTGAAATCAGGAAACATTGTGAGCATTTCAACTTTGCTTTGCTTTTTCATGGTTGTTTTGGCTCTTCAGGGTCCCTTGAGATTCCATATGAATTTTAGGATGGATTTCTCACTTTCTTCAAGTAGTGCTCTTGAGATTTTGATAAGGATTGCATCAGATCTGTAGTTTGCATTGGGTAGTCTTGTCATTTTTTTTTAAGATTTTATTTGACAGAGAGACAGTGAGAGCAGGAACACAAATGGGGAGAGGAAGAGGGAGAAGCAGGCTTCCCACTGAGCAGGGAGCCTGATACGGGGCTCGATCCCAGGACCCTGAGATCATGACCTGAGCTGAAGGCAGGCGCTTAACGATTGAGCCACCCACGCACCCCTAGTCTTGTCATCTTAACAATGTTACATCTTCAAGTTCTTGACAACGCAGTGTCTTTTCATTTATGTAGGTCTTCTAAAATTTCTTTCAGCAGTGTTTTATATTTTTCAGTGTATGAGTCCTGAGCCATCTCAGTTATATTTAATCCTAAGTTTTTGTTATTGCTGCTGTTATAAATGGATTGTAAAAAAATTTCCTTTTCAGATTGTTCATTGATAATAAGTAGAAGTGCAAGTGATTTTTGACTGGATTTTATATCCTGCAATTTTTCTGATTCCTTTCTTGCTGTAAATAGTTATCGGGGTCTCTTTTTTTTTTTTTTTTTTGTATAAGTTTTTTACATATAAGATCATGTCATCTTTGGAGAAAGGTGATTTTACTTCTTTCATTCCAATGAAAGATGATTTTACTTCTTTCATTCCAATTTTGATACCTTTAATTTCTCTTATTACTATGGCTAGGATTTCCAGTACCACATAGAATAGAAATGATGGAAGCAGACATTCTTGTCTTGTTCCTGATTTTAGGGGTGCAGGTTTCCCAGTTCCGTCTCTCATTGTTGAGTCTGATATTAGCCATGGGACTTTCATATTTGACCTTTATCATGTTCCCTTTTATTCCTAGTTTATTAGGTGCTTTTTTTTTTTTTAAATCAGAAAAGGGTTTTGAATTTTGTCAAATGCTTTTTTGTGCACCAGCTGAGATGAACATGTGTTTTTTTCTTCATTCTTCTTTTTCTTCATTCTTCATTCATTTTTTTCTTCATTCATTAATATGGCCTATCACATTGATTTTCCTATGTTGAACAATCCTTTTATTCCAGGAATAAGTTCCACATGGCTGTTGTATATATTCCTTTTAATATGCTACTGAATGGAATTTGCTAGTATTTTGTTAAAGATTGTTGCATCAATATAAGATAATTTAAGTCTGTGATTTTTTGGTAGTTTTTATGTCTGTGGTATCAGGTAATGCTGATTTCATAGAATGAATTAGGATATCTTTCTTCCTTTTCAAGTTTTTGGAAGACTTTGACAAAGATTGGTGTTAATTCCTTTTTAAATGTTAGATACAATTCAACAGTGAAGACATCTGGTCCTTGACTGTTCTTTGTTGGAATGTTTTGATTAGATTCAGTCTCCTTACTATAAGTCTATTCTGTTTTTCTGTGTCTTCATGATTTAATTTGTTTTGGTTGTGTGTTTCTAAGAATTTTTCGATTTCATTTAGGTTATGCAGTTTTTTAGCTTACACTAGTTTATAATACTCTCTTAAAATCCTTTTTCATTTCTCTAAAATCAGTAATGTCACCTTTTTTATTTTAGTGATTTGAGTCTTCTGTTTAGTCAGTCTAGCTAACGACTTTTCATTTGGTGCTCTTTCAAAGAAACAACTTTTGTTTTTTATTGATTTTTTTCTTGTTTTTTTATGGTCTTATTTTATCTTTATTCTTTACTATTTTCTTTTTTCAGCTTGTGTGTATTGATTTTTTTCTTGTTTTTTATGGTCTTATTTTATCTTTATTCTTTATTATTTTCTTTTTTCAGCTTTTGTGTCTAGTTTACTCTTTTCTCATTCCTTAAGGTATTAAGAATAGCAGGTTATTAACAATAACAGGGGATTAGCTTGAGATATTTCTTTTTTAATATATACATTCACAGCTATAAATTTTCCTCTTAGCACTGCTTTTGCTCTATCCTGTAAATTTTGGTATGTTGTGTTCTTGTCTTCACATCTCTCAATGGATTTTTTCATTCTCTTACGATTGCTTCTTTTACCCATTGGTTGTGTAGAATGTGTTGTTTAAATTCCACCTATTGAGAATATTCCTGTTTTCATTGTTATTGATTTCTAATTTCCTTCCATTGTGATTGGAAAAGCTGTTTTGCACTTTTTGCTCTTTTAAAATTTATTAAGTTTTATTTCATGTGTAACATAATGGGCTATCCTAGAGAATGTGCTTTGTGCGTTTGAAAAGAATGTGATTCTACTGTAGTTAAATTGAGCATTTTATGTATGTCTGTTAGGTATATTGGTTATAGTGTTGTCAAGTCCTTATTTATTGATCTTCTGTTTAGTTGTTTCTGTTTCATTGTTGAAAGTTGGGTATTAAGGTTTCTTACTATTATTTTTTAACTATTTTTTTTTAATATTTTATTTATTTATTCATGAGAGTCAGAGAGAGAGAGAAACAGAGGCAGAGGGAGAAGCAGGCTCCCTACCTAGCAGGGAGCCCGATGCGGGACTCGATCCCAGGACCCTAGGATCATGACCTGAGCCGAAGGCAGTCGCTTAACCATCTGAGCCACCCAGGTGGCCTGTCTATTTTTTAAAATTCTGTTCATTTTTGCTTCATATCTTTTGGGGCTCTGTTGTTAGCTACATATGTTTACATTTTTTATGTCTTGCTATATTGAAGCTTTTATCAATATATAATGTCCTCTTTTGTCTCTTGTAATCTTTCTTTGATTTAAAGTCTATTTTTTTCTGACACTAATATAGCCACTTCCACTTTTGAGGGGTTACTATTTGCATGGAATGTCTTTTTAAACCTTTTAACTTCTTTGTGTCCTTATATCTACAGAACCTCTTGTAGACAGTATATAGACAGATCCTAGTTTTTTTTCTTTTAAGATTCTGTACCTCTGAAACAAATAATACATTATATGTTAAAAAAAGAAAAGATAGTAGGAAGGGAAAAATGAAGGGGGGGACATCAGAGGGGAAGACAAACCATGAGAGACTATGGACTCTGAGAAACAAACTAAGGGTTCTGGCAGGGGGGTGGGAGGAGGGGTTAGCCTGGTGATGGGTATTAAAGAGGAGGGTACGTATTGAATGGAGCACTGGGTGTTATATGCAAACAATGAATCATGGAACACTACATCAAAAATTAATGATGTGGGGCGCCTGGGTGGCTCAGTCGTTAAGCGTCTGCCTTCGGCTCAAGTTATGATCCCAGGGTCCTGGGATCGAGCCCCGCATCAGGCTCCCTGCTCCATGGGAAGCCTGCTTCTGCCTCTCCCACCCCCCTGCTTGTGTTCCCTCTCTCGCTGTGTCTCTCTCTGTCAAATAAATAAATAAAATCTTAAAAAAAAAATTAATGATGTAATGTATGGTGATTAACATAATGTAATAAAATAAAATTAAAAAAAAAAGATTCATTTATTTATTTTAGAGAGAGAGTGTGTAAGCCGGGGCCGGGGAGGGGGAGTTGCAGAGGGAAGAGAGAGAATCTCAGGGAGACTCCCCGCTGAGTGCAGAGCCCAGCTGGGAGCTCAGCTTCATGACCCTGAGATCATGACCTGAACCGAAACCAAAAGTCAGACACCAACTGACTATGCCGCCCAGGCACCCCAACAGATCCTGTTATTTTATGTGATCTTTTTCTGCCTTTTTATAGGAGAGTTTAATACTTTACATTTAATGTGATTTCCGAAGGATTAATTTGTCACTTACCTGTTTATATTTTGCATTCTATATGGTTTTTTGTTGTTCCTCAATTTCTCCACTACTGAATGTTTTTTATATTTAGTTGATTTTTGGCTAATGTGCCATTTTGATTCACTTCTTTCCTTTTCTGCATGTTTATTTAGTTATTTTCTTGGTGGTTACCTTGAGGATTACAAATAACATCTTAAAAATATAATAACTTAATTTCAATAATACCAACTTAATCTCAAGAATATACAATTCAAGATACAATGCAAGAATATACAGGAATCTACATCTCCATCCCTCCCTTTTTATATTTGTCACCGATTACATTTTTATATATTGTATTCCTATTGACATAGCTTTATAATTGTTTTATGTATTTGCCTATTAAATCATATTGGAAAAAGAGAAAAGTTACAAATCGTATTGAAAGTACAATCATCCTGGGGCAACTGGGTGGCTCAGTTGGTTAGGTGTCTGCCTTTGACTCAAGTCATGATCCCGCGATCCTGAAATCAAGCCCCACATGAGCAGGGAGCCTGTTTCTTCCTTTCCCTCTGCTGCTCCGCCTTGCTTGTGCCCTCTTTCTCTCTCTCAAATAAATAAAATCCTTTTTTTTAAAAAAGTGCAATCATCCTAGATTTATATTTACCTATATAGTTACTTTACCTGTGTTATCTTTAATTTTTCTCATGGTTTCTAGTTACTGTCTAGTGTCTTTTCATTTCAGCCTGAAAGTCTCTCTTTTGCATTTCTTGTAGGCCAGTCTGCTGGTAATGAACTACCATCAGCTTTTGTTTAACTGGAAGTGTCTTAATTGTGATTCATTCTTTTTTTTTTTTTTTTTAAAGATTTTATTTATTTGACAGAGAGAGAGCAGGAAAGCACAAGCAGTGGGAGTGGCAGAGGGAGAGGGAGAAGCAGGCCCCCTGTCCAGCAGGGAGCCTGATGCGGGGCTGGATCCCAGGACTCTGGGATCATGACCTGAGCCGAAGGCCGTCGCTTAACCAACTGAGCCACCCAGGTGCCCCAATTGTGATTCATTCTTAAAAGATAGTTTTATCAGATACAGAATTCTTGGTTGACAGTTTTTACCCCCCAGACTTTATAAATATGCCATCCTGCTGCTTTATTGCTTCCATGGTTTATGAGGAGAAATCAGCTGTTAATCTTATTAGTCCCCCTGTCCATGTCTTCTCTTTATGTTTTCAAAATTGTCTTTTTCTTTTCAGTTTTGAGTATAATATGGCAGAGTGTGAATATGTATGAATTTATTCTGCTTGGAGTTTGTTGAAATTCTTGGGTGTGTATATCTATATCTTTCCTCAGATTTGGGAAGTTTTTTTGCCATTATTTCTTCCCCTTTCTCTGTCTCTTCTCCTTCTGGGACTCTTTTAATGTATGTGTTACTACATTTGATGATATCCTACAGATCCCTCAGGCTCTGTTTATGTTATGCATTTTTTTTTCTTTCTTTCTGTCACACTGGATACAATTGTCTTATCTTCAGATTTGTTGATCATTTCTTCTTCCTGGTGAAATCTGCTGTTGAATTTCTGTAGTGACTTTTTCATTTTATATAACTTCTGTCTCCCTGTTATGCTCTTGGCTTTCTCATAGATCATTTTGCTGATTCCCATTAGTTATTTGTCATGTAACACAGTTGATTTAACATCTTTCACTAATAATTAAAATGTCTGGGCTTCCTCAGGGATGGTTTCCGTCCATTTTTTTCCCCTGCAAGTGAGTTTTCCTGTTGCTTGCTCTTTATATGTAGGTGTTTATTATGTATCCTGGCTCCAGTGAGCCTCACCAGAAATGCAAGAGGCTATCTATGGGCTAGTTCTTGGAGCTTCTGGAATGGGGAATGGCGATGGTACCTGCTACCATGCAAAGTACTGAAGTTTAGCAGCCTCTTCGGCTAGACACCAGAGCCCCAAAATAGTTACTTCAGATAGTTCTTAGGAGTTCAGTAGTCATTTAGGTGGAGGGATGGATTCCTGGAGCATCCTGTTCCTCCATTTTCTGTGATATTCCTAAGTAGCTTAGGAATTGAATTGCTTACCAGGGTTGAAGTGCTCTGCTTAACCAAGGAGATTAATATGTAGAAACTGCAAATACAACAGTGAAACCCCCTAAACCACTTCTTGGTTTAGCTCCTACAATATCAGCAGTGTGTTTATGTGCATTATTGGGGAATATGGGAGGAGTCTCCTGTGGTAGACTGAACTGTTCCAGAGAGGAAAAAAGTAAACTAAAGATGTTGACCTCCCCCATCTCCCCCAAAAAGGGGGCTTGCATTTTCTTCCATTGCTGGGTTTTCCAGTTGTTGGTTCTTTGTTACAATAAGCTGAGAGCTTTACCTGTAACTTTAGTTCTGTAATATATAGCAGTCTTATGTTTAATTATACAAATACTGTTACCATCAAGAAAAGAGTAAATTGGGAAAAGAGACAGTGAAAACAAAAATTTCATTTGTATATTAATTCTAAAGATACTCAAGTGAGTGTATTGGACTGTGAATGTACTTATGAAAAGATACTGTGTTTTAGTAAATTATACTCAATGTGCATTATAGTCAGTAGAGGAGCAAATCAGCCCACATCTCTCAATGGCTTCGAACAACAATCGTTTTTATTTTTTGCTCATATATTTGTTGTTCACCTGGGGGTTAAATGATATACTGACCACCCAACTTCAAATTGTATGTTAGCTTCATGTCTGTTCCACATGTCTCTCATTCATCTTGAACAAATAGGCTGGCCAGGGCATGTTCTTTTTTTGGTGATGGCAGAGGTACAGGAGGGAAAGCCAATTGCCCAAGCATGTTTTAGATTCTACTTGCATCACATCTACTAACATCATCCTATTGGCCAAAACAAGTCATGAGGCAGAGCCCAGAGTTATGGAGTGGGAGATTATACCCCACCTCTAATTGGAAGAATTGCAGAGTCACAGGGCAAAGGTTATAATTTGTGGTAGAATTTGAGTATGTAAGAAGGCCTTGGGCTCTAGTCTTCAAAAAAACCTCAGTGATCCTGTATACTATTCAGACTTTAGATCCCAATGAAATCTGGTCATGCCTTGAGAAAGTGTTGTGGGAATTTTAATCATTGATCCATTAAATTTACTTTTCTAGAATTGAAATATGTATGAAATAAAGACTATATAGTATTTTTAATTTTATGAGTAAGCCATAAGCTACATTATATTGTCATAATTTTTGTCCTAAGGTATTCCTTTAAGTGAATACTTCTACAACATTGACATAGAAGATACTCAGTAATGTTGATTGTTTGGTTGGTACTGTTGCAGTCTCAAGTTATGACTTTAGGATATTATTTGGCAGAAAAGATTAGGAGGAGAGGGAGAAAAGGAAATGAACATAATCCCATATGCCAGGTATTATAAGATACCATATCTGTGTCTCATTTTGTCTTTAGATATTCTCCCTTTGGGTTGGTTTTTTTTTTTTTCTTTTTCTTTGTACAGATAAGATATCTGAAATCCAGAAAAATTTGTTGTTATTTTTGTCATTATTTTTGTTGTTTTTGTTTTTTGAGTCACTTAGAAAGCATGAGGGACTAAGGTTTTAAATCAGAAAGTCTACTCCAAAACACATGTTTTCCTGGCTCATCCAGAAACTCTACAAGGAAATGTAACTGCTGTCACATCTGGTCAAGACCTTGGGCATGTTCTGTCCAACTGTCGAACCCAAAGGCTTCTTTTCCCCCTCCCGTTAGAGGAACCTGAGCTGAAACGTGTCTTGGTCATTGAGGAAGCTGTCAACCAGGTTTCAGTTTTATCATGTGTGAGTTGTCAGTATTACTCAGGGAGTAGAAAGAGATCATTGGAATTGAAGGACTAGTAAGAAAGCTGTCTTAGATAAGGAGAGAGCCCTATGTAAAAATCGAAACGCAGCAGCTCTTTTGTTAGATCTCATTCCCATCCATTGTTGAGAAGCTAGAAGAGGAATCAAGGACATTGCACCCCTCCGATAAATAAATGAGTACCCCTCATCTTGAGGATTACGGTTTTTATTTTTGTTTTTCAGAAAGTATGTACTCTTTTAGTTATCTTTTAAGTGTCATTGTAAGTCAAAACAAAATATATGAAAAGCCACTATTTTCATATTATTTTATGTAATTACATGCAGCTGACCCCTGAACAATGCAGAGGTTAGGAGTGCCAGCCCCTGCACGGTTGAAAATCCATTGTATAACTTTGTACTCCCCCAAAATGTAACTCCTAATAGTCTACTGTTGACCAGAAGCTTTTCCAATAACATAAACTGTTAACATATTTTTATGTTACATGTATTATATGTATTATTCTTACAGTTAAGCTAGAGAAAAGAAAAATGTTACTAAGAAAATTATAAGGAAGAGAAAATATAATTACAATACTGTATTTATCAAAAAATCCACATATAAGCAGATCCATGCAGTTCAAACTCATGTTGTTCAAGGGTCAACTGTAATTACTGTCCTATGTTTATATTATAGAATTATGGTTACATATTAATATAATTCTGTTTGATATTGTCTAAATACTTAGAAGTGTTTTTGTAGCATATGAATAATGCTTACATAAAAATTCTTTGATTTTGAAAATGTTATATTGTTCCCGTTGCCCATGTTTGACTCTACTGTTTTAGTTTACTGTGTTTAGGCTAATTTCATTTCCTTTTAACATGTCTTACTGTAGTTTTGTTTTGTTTTTTTTAGTTCCTTTAAATAAATACATAACTATTGGCTTACATATTAATATCATGTTTTAAAATTGTCCTTTTGTTTGTTTTCAAATGCAGTATGCAACTTATATGCTATATTTAGATTGGAGGGTTTTTCTTGGATATAATTTTTTTGATTCTCTGTTGACTTGGCCAGGATGTACACATGAAATGCTAAAAGCCAATCTGACAGAGAATAAACACATGAAAGACTAACATCTCCAACATGGAGTTGGGTGGATAAAGATTGAAAAATCCACATAAATTGACCGTATCAATTGATAAGCTGAGAGTTGAGTAAGACTTGATTGTTTTGGCTTTATAGAAGACTATTTGCCTGTTTTGGTGAAACCCATTGTTTCTTGTATGTGTTGATAAGTTTATAATATATAGGATTTTTACCTTAACATAAAATTTTACATTTTATAGGATTTTGCTTTAATGTATGGATATAGTTCTTACTGCAGAATGTTTCAGTTCACTTAGTATAGTTTGCTTCTAATTAAATTGTAACAGAATGTGCCATTTCATGGAAAAAAAATATTTACAAGTAGTAGTTTTTTGTTTGTTTGTTTGTTTGTTTTTTCTTTACAAGTAGTAGTTTTTTGATTCCTAAGAAAAAACTGTTGAGTAGATATTATCATTATCCCCATTTTAGAGAAAAATAAACTAAGGGGCAGGAGATGAATAACTTGCCCCAGGTCATGTAGAATAAAAAGTGTTAGAACCAGGAGTTAGATTCTTCACCTGTCAGTCTAAGGTTTATGTTCTAAATGACATAGCTTGTCTAGCACAGTGGTTCTCAAAGCTCAATCCACGGGGCTCTGGGAGTTCCCAAAACCACTTCAAAGGTCAGGGGGTCAAAACTGTTTTCATAATAACATCAAAACATTATTTGCGTTTTTTATTGTATTGTGATTTGAATTGATAGTATAAAAAGAGTGGTGGGTAAAGCTGCTGGTCCCTAAGCATAGATCCAGGCTGAACTATACTAGTAGTAATTGCCATGCACTTGCAGTTAAGAAAAAAAAGCCGTTTCATTTAACAATGTCCTTGATAAAGTGGTAAAAGTGGGAGTCCCATCTTTTTAATATTCTGTACAAGTAATTGGAAGGACACATAAAGCATTTATGTTGTATACCAAAGTGCCATGGTTGTCTCAAGGAGAAGCACTCACTTGTTTCGTAGAGCGCCTTGTTACTTGACACAGTGACTGACAGACAAATTTATGGTTTTGTAGACTTAAGTGTTTGCCAAACAATGTAAGCCTGTCACCTCAAAGAAAAGAATTGGTGGTATTCTTTTGCCAATAAAGTTTGAGCTTTCAAGAGAAAATTAGAATTTTAGAAAACTTGATTCTGCCACCATGATCCTCACAACTACCTCATACTTAAAGACTTTTCTGAAGAGATGGGTGATGAAATTAACGACTGTGATGTTTTTACATAATATAATGAATGTGTCATCATTTGGAAGATCTGTGTTACTCAGGGAACCAATATTTTCCAAATGACCAATTTATAATGTTACAAGATCCCTTCAAAGTTGAAGATAGATTTTCATGTAACATAGTATAAAAAGTTTCAGATTTCTTATTGTAAATAAATTTCAAGAAGCTTTCAAAGTTTTGATGTAGTATCAAAGAAACTATCTACAGTTGTTTGAAAAAACTATTAAAATAAATTTCCCTTTTCTATTTGAATGAAGGCAGACTTTCTTTAGATATTTCACGTTCAACAATATACGGCAACAAATTGAATGCCGAGCAAATACAGAAATCTTCAATTAAGCTAGACATTAAAGAGATTTTTAAAAATGTAAAATAGTGCTATTCTTTGCACTAATTATTTTTGTTTGGGAAGTATATTTTTCAATAAAATGTTAGTTTATTTTAAATGAATTAATAAATCCTAGTTTCTCAGTTTTCATTTCTTTTTTATGGTAAATGTTAATATAGATAGCCCATGTAAACAAAATGCTCTTCAGGGTTCTTTTTTCTTTTTTCTTTTTTTTTTTTTTTTAAGATTTTATTTATTTATTTGACAGAGAGAGACATAGTGAGAGCAGGAACATAAGCAGGGGGAGTGGGAGAGGGAGAAGCAGGCTTCCCGCTGAGCAGGGAGCCCGATGTGGGACTCGATCCCAGGACCCTGGGATCATGACCTGAGCCGAAGGCAGACGCTCAACGACTGAGCCACCCAGGCGCCCCAGGGTTCTTTTTTTAAGAGTGTAATGGGGGGCACCTGGGTGGCTCAGTTGGTTAAGCATCTGCCTTCAGCTCAGGTCATGATCCCGGGGTCCTGGGATCGAGTTCCGAGTCAGGCTCCCTGCTCGTTGAGGAGTCTGCTCCTCCCTCTCCCTCTTCTGCTCCCTCTGCTTGAGCTCTCTCTCTCTGTCAAGTAAATAAATTTAAAAAATGAATAAATAAGAGAGTGAAATGGGTCCTAAGAACAAAAAGCCTAAGAATCGCTGCTCTAGAGAAATGTACAAAGAAAGTGAAGTACCTGTGAGGACAGAGAAATTGAAATTGCAGGTTTTTGGAAGTCTTTCAGTAGTCTGCACTTGGTTGACAAAGAAGCAATTTCTTTGGTTTTTATTGTTCTTAATCAGATAACAAATATATTCATTTGAACTTAGTCTTCCTCAAATCATTTATAAGTCATGTATTTGTATAATATTGCTAGTATTTACTCAGGTTAACATTATAATAATGTGATCATTTACTTGAGAATTATAGACCTTTATAAGCTATGCTCAAAGCCCTTCAGAAGTGTGATAAATGTGAATTAGTTGACTACTTAATTGCTTAATGTCTTCCTTTTTAATTGAACTCTTAATGAAGTCTGTGTACTTTACAAATGAGAATTTGGTAAGTCTGTCGTGTCGGAGGACCTCTGGATTGTCTGTTTACTTAGCTAGGAGTAGATGATGAGTGCAGTTCTATTCTTAGGCCTACTTTATGAAGGGTTTGGTGAATAGACACTAAAGCTAAAAATATCTGAATGTATGTTTTTCTTCAATATCTCTGCAGGATGACGTAGCTTTGCCAAAGACTTAGAAGCTAAGCAGAAAATGAGCTTAACATCCTGGTTTTTGGTGAGCAGTGGAGGCACTCGCCACAGGCTACCACGAGAAATGATTTTTGTTGGAAGAGATGACTGTGAGCTCATGTTGCAGGTAATCTCATCGAACTTATGGATGTATCTACTCAAAACCTGAACTGGTAGAAAATATTCTTCTGCTCCTTTGGAGTTCAACTTTCTGGCTCTCCCTGTTTTAACTCTAGCTACCAGTTTAATTAATTTTCTCCCTCTTGAATCATCTAAAAATATGTTCTAAGTCTTGGGAAATAAATTTTGAAAAATGAGAGCTCAGAGTAGAGAAATTTATTTTAAGTAAGAAGTTTCACATTATATACTTTAAAAATAAGACTTGTAAATAATTCATAAAATTAGCATAGCATGAAGTAAAACTGAATTTTAATCGTGGATGCTTCAGCGATACCAAAATTAGTTTCTCTGCTTCTTTTCGAGATGTTCAGTATGATACCTTTCAGGAGTTTGAGCATAATTAAAGATTGATGGTATTTACTGCATTATGTATAAAGGAGTTACTTTTTTTTTTTTTCCCAAAGATTTTACTTCTTTATTTGAGAGAGAGAATGAGAGAGAGAGAGAGAGCACATGAGAGGGGGGAGGGTCAGAGGGAGAAGCAGACCCCCTGCCGAGCAGGGAGCCCGATGCGGGACTCGATCCCGGGACTCCAGGATCATGACCTGAGCCGAAGGCAGTCGCTTAACCAACTGAGCCACCCAGGCGCCCCTAAAGGAGTTACTTTTAAAGCATACTTTTAAGATGTGTTTGAGTAAGGTAATTAGCAGAAAAATGGATCTCCAGATTTTTGAGAATTTAGTTATTTTAACAGATACCTCACAGTTTAGAAAAAAATCTTATCCCCTTACTCTTCCCCCTTTTTTGTGTTAAAAATGGTAAACAAATACTTAAGAGTAGAACTGTTTATTCTGTTAGCCCAGTGGTTCTTAACTGGAACGATCCTGTCTCCCCCTGCCCAAAGGACATTTGGCAATAGCTGACTGTTACAGTGGTGGGAGGTTGGAGGTGGTCACTACTGACATTTAGTAGGTAGAGGCCAAGAAGCCAAGTGTGCTGCTAAGCATCCTACAGTGTACAGCACCTTTCTCCCCCCACCCTGTACACACAGCAAAGAAGTATCTGGCCCCAAATATCTATAGTACTGAGATTGAGAAACCCTGCATTATCCCTAGAAAAATCAAATTTGCATCTGTTTGTTACACATGTTTACTTTAAAATTAGGGAACTTATTTTATAGTTCTGGGGCAGTGAAAGTAAAGCCACCCTCCGCTATGTGAGTGTAGTATATGAATGTAGTAAGTATAGTATACGAATAAGTTACATATACAGTGACACTTTAATTCAACAAATTCAATGCGAGAAATAGAATAGTACAGAGATTTTCTGCAGTTCTTAGTGAGATGGGAGTGTTGAGAGTGGCAACTGAGAAAAAGGCAGTAATGATTTGGTTTGGATAAAGGCCTCTTGGAACTGGACCCTATCCTAGGCACAGATAGTAGGAGCTCATTATCAGAGAGTGGAAGAGGTGCTTTCTATGTGGCATTTGTATCAACCAGCCAAGAAATGTGGGAATGGTTGTTGAGGAGCTTGCAGGATAGGTCTCTTCTTACATGGAGATAAGGAATAGTAAGAGACATGACTGATATGGTATCTGTTCCTGGACTATGTGTGACAGGTGGAAGTTGTCTGACAGTTTGTGAGGTGGTGGGTGAAAGCTGTGAGTCCAGGGAGACCAAAGTGGGTTCCAGTTCACAGGACACAGTATCAGAGAGGAAAGAGGTACACAGAGAAGGAACTTTGCAGAGCTAATCCTCCAGTATGCCGTTGGGTGTGATCAGCACATATATGCGGAGAAAACACTCCAAAGAATTAGAGTTGACAGTGCTGGGCAGTAACATGGTCAGGAATGGTGCCTGTCTTAACAGCCAGACTGGAAAACCTCATGATTCACAAGGCATTGGTCTCTACCCCCTCAATAGTGGGAAATAATTTACCATAGACTGAGTTCTACCCTCATCTGAATCTGAAAAGCAGTACCCAAAAGGGTCATACTCTTCAAGTAACTTAACTATGTCCCATAACAAAGTCCAAGAACATTTATAAGAATGCAGAAATATCCAACACCCCCAAAAGGCAAAATTTACAATATAAATAAAATATTGGTATACAATAAAAAAGTACCCATCTCGTAAAGAAGCAGGAAAATGTGACCCGTAATGAAGGCTGATAGTAAAAGATGTTTTGTTTCTGAAGAGTTTGGCTAAGTTTGGCAAAGTAAAAGTTTGGCACAGTCTGGCAAAATAAAAAAAAAAAAAAATGGTAAAACAATCTTGAAAAAGATTTCAAAACTTAATACAAACTAGTGACGCTGGCTTATTTAAAGGTAGACTTATAGGCAAGTGGAATAGAATAGAGAGTCCAGAAATAAACCCCTATGTATCTGTGGTTTGAATTGAGTCCCCCGCAAAAACATATATTGAAGTCCTAATCTTCCATACCTGTGAATGTGACCTTAGATGGAAATAAAGTCTTTGAGGATGTAATCAAGTTAAGGTAAAGTCATTAGGATGGACTCTAATCCAGTATGAGTCGATGTCCTCATAAGGAAAGGAAAAGACAGACACAGAGGGACAACGTGAAGGCAGAAGCAGAGATTACAGTTAGGCTGCCAGAAACCAAGGAACACCTGAGTCCACCAGAAGCTGGAAGAGGCAAGGAAAGAAGAGATCCTCTCCAAGAGGTGTTGGAGGAAATATGGCCCTACCAGCACCTTGATTTTGGATTTTTAGAGTCCAGACTATGAGAAAATAAACTTGTGTTGTTTTAAGCCACCTTTCCTATGGTACCCCAGGAAACTATTACAATGGCAGGCTGAGTTTTTAGAAGGGTGTTATATTCATTCAGTGGAGGAAGGAATAATCTCTTTGGCAGATGAGGCTTAGGACAACTGGATTTCCACTACAAAAGAATGAAGTTGGACCCCTGCCACACATCAAACATAAAAATTAACCAAAATGGATCAATGACCTAAATTTAAGAGCTAACGCCATAAAACTCTTAGAAGAAAACATAGGGATAAGTCATCATAACCTTGGATTTGGCAGTGGGTTCTTAGATACGACACCAATAGCACCAACCACAAAAGAAAAAGTAGATAAATGAGACTTCATTAAAATTAAAAACTTGTGTATCTAAGGACACTACCAACAGAGTGAAGAGTGGGAGAAAATATTTGTAAAATTATATATATCTTATAACGGTTTACTATCCAGAGTATATGAAGAATTCCTACAACTCAACAACAAAAAGACAAGCAGCCCACTTAAAAAATGGGATAGAGACTTGACTACACATTTCTCCAAAGAAGATCTAAAAATGCTCAATAAACATGAAAAGAAGATGCTCAACATTGTTCGTCACTAAGAAATGTCAATCAAAACCACAGTGAGATAGCACTTCACATCTACTAAGATGGCTGTAATTTTTTTTAAAACGGAAAATAAAGGTCAGTGAAGATGTGGAGAAATTCAAATTCTTTTATGTTGCTGGTGGAACTGTAAAATGGTGTCACTGCTGTAGAAAATAGTTTTTAGTGGGTCCTCAAAAAGCTAAACGTAGAGTTACCATATGATATGACCAGCAGTTCCACTTTTAGATATATACCCACAGTAATTGTGTGCAGGGTCTCAAACAGATACTTGGGTGTCAGTGTTGATTATAGCATTCGTTATTCACAATAGCCAAAAGGTGAAAACAACCCCAGTGTCCAGTCACAAATGAATGGATAAACAAAATGCAATGTATATGCATATAATGGATTATTATTCAGTTACAAAAAGGAATGAAGTTCTCATACATGCTGCAACATAAATGAAATTTGAAAACATTATGCTAAGTGAAATAAACCAGACACAAAAGACAAAATGATTTCATTTCTTTTGAAAATAACTAGAATAGGCAAATTCATAGGCATAAAAGAGGGTTAGCAGTTTCCAGTGGCTGGAAAAGAGGTTTGGGGAGTTATTGCTTAAGAGTTACAAAGTTTCTGTTTGGGGTGATAAAAAAATTTTGGAAATAGATGGTGGTGTACAACATTGTGATTTTAATGCCACTGAACTGTACACTTAAAAATATTTAAAATGGAAAATATGCTATATATATGATATATATATCACCACAATGAAACAAAAAGGAAATCAATGACAATAGAATTTTATTTTATTTTATTTTTTTTAAGATTTTATCTATTTATTTGACAGAGAGAGACACAGCGAGAGAGAGAACACAAGCAGGGGGGAGTGGGAGAGGGAGAAGCAGGCTTCCCGCTGAGCAGTGAGCCCGATGGGGGGCTCAATCCCAGGACCTCGGGATCATGATCTGAGCCGAAGGCAGACGCTTAATGACTGAGCCACCCAGGCGCCCCAATGGCAGTAGAATTTTAAAATATCTTTGAATTGGTTCTGTTGATTCATACTGCCTTTATAACAAACTTAAAGCAAAAATTAGTATTATTTTAATGAGCAGAAACCAATATTACAGTGCTGTAAAAAGTCAAAAAGTTAAAATAACCTTTTTACTTAAATTTCATAAATGTTTATGATATGGGTATCTATCCCATTTATGACTGTTTTTATTTATGCTTTATTTTTTAACTAGAATGTAAAGGAGATAAGGGAACTCCATGATCAGGCAAGGGAAAAAAACAGTTTTGACCTGTTCCTCAGTCTCCACCGTTAAAGATACTTCTGCCCTTTATCTGATAGCAGCACGTTCGTTGTTCTTAGCCCTGTCCTAGACACACTGGATTCTCTGAAAGAGGTCCATGAATAGATTGGCATGCTGGTCATCTGGTAGTCTGAATCAGTGCTACAAATTAGTAGTACTCTTCGTAGCACTGAAGGACATCTTGTATATGGAAGTAAGAATAAATATTTGCAAATTGTATTTAGTTTTTAAGTGGTTTAATGTTTAATCTTTCCAAGTATAGTAAAATAAATGGATATTTAAAACTTATTCTTTTTTATATCATTTCTGAAAAATGAACAAAGTTTAGGTATGGATTAGTGTTTGAAGAGTGAAGAATTTTGTGTTTATAAATGCAAAATATATTTGTTTTGAAAGATTAGTGCTCTAGACTTGATATTGTGTTTTCCTTTTAAAGGCTTTACAGAGCTTCAGTGGTTCTGCATTGGTTAGGCCAGTCAGTGTGATAATTAAAATTGTTAGAAGTTCAAATAGCTAATACCTGATTGCTTTTTAATGAGTAAATAAAAGATCTTTAAAAATTTGGTTGATCTAAGTCTGCATTTATGACTTAAAACCCTCCATTTTTTAATGTACAGGAAACCGGTTGTTAGGTTTTAGAATCTCTGCCTCTGAATAATTTTAAGTAGTTTCTTACCTGTAAAGATTTCAACCACAAATAGATTTGCTGGTCTTTGGTGATAATATGGCTTAAACCCAAAGCAAAAGGGAAATAAATGATCCATAAGGTTATATGACCTGTTTGATTACAATTAAAATTTTTTTGTTATTTCATCCCCTTCCAAAAAAGGTAGTCTAAAGAATGTGATCATCAAGAAGAAAATGTGCCTGGATATTAAAGAGTAGATGATTAAATAAAGGATTCTGAAATTAGTTCTCGCACTTAGCCTGGAAGCTTCCAGCAAAGTATTTAGACTTGCTATGCCTGTTTGTCTTGCTGTAGAAAGATGACTGTGCTATGTTTCATAAGACATACTATGCAAAATGAATCTTAGCCATAGATGAAAGCTACGAAGTATAATTATTAGGTGGAAATTACATTTTGTCTGGAGTAACACACATTAATATTACTATTAAAAGTACCTTGTATTTAAATAGTACTTTCTATTTCTCAGTGTTCACTTATGTCATTTTAGTTGTTCCTCTCAACAGTTTCCTGAAAGATACAGTCATCCCTATTTTACAGATGGTAAATTAAGATTCAGAAAGACTTAGTCACAGGGCCAGTATCACGTGACCATTAAGTCATGGAAGCTGGTAGTAGAGTCTTGGTAATATTGGCTCAAAATCAAATGACCTTTCTCTTCTACCACTAAGCCACTACTGCATGTATGTAACCTAAAACTGGTTTACTAACTTACTTCTGCAAGTAAACATGTTCAAACTTCTGTTGCAATATATGGGATACTTCTAAATACAAATGGGAGTTGCATTTTGAGAAGTTCACTATCTAAATTCTAATTTTATCTTCATAAAAATTTTAATTGCACCAAATAATTGAATTTTGCTCTGTTTTGAGAAACACCATCATACTAACTGAAACATGTTTTTTCCCCCTGATGCATAATAGAAATTATAACAAAATTATATTTGATTTAATATTTTAATATTTTAACTTTCACATGGTGTAAGAACAGTCCCCAGGAGGATAATGGAATATGTTTTAAAGATCATAGGTAACTTATTTTCATCTGTCTTTTGGGGACCCATAGCAAAGAATAAGTCACTGTGTATTACTCTGATTGTAAAAATGCAATTGAGCTTTTAAAGAGTCAGCCACAGGGTCTTTAAAAAAGATTTTAAAACAGTGATGACACACAGTGGCAATCTTTCTTTTTCTCTTCAGGTTTTTTTAGCCTATGTGTCCATGTATGTCTGTGTTTTAGTAGGAAAAAGAAGTAATATACTAAGTAATAATAATGTTAAAAAGTAGCCATTTCATACCCAAAGCATATGTGACACATAGCAGGTAGTCATTTGTACCATTCATGTGTTAGCTTTTCGTTAAAATTAGCTTTTCATTGTGCCTGGCCTAGAATTGTTTTTTTATGTTTTGACTTACTTGATATCAGGCTTTTCGTTGTTTCTTTGTTTTTTTGTGGGTTTTTTTTGTTTTGTTTTGTAGAAAAGGAAGTCTTTCTTTTTTTATTTTTTTTATTATGTTATGTTAATCACCATACATTACATCATTAGTTTTTGATGTAGTGTTCCATGACTCATTGTTTGCATATAACACCCAGTGCTCCATTCAGTACGTGCCCTCTTTAATACCCATCACCAGGCTAACCCATCCCCCACCCCCCTCCCCTCTAGAACCCTCAGTTTGTTTCTCAGAGTCCATAGTCTCATGGTTTGGGGGGGGGGGAAGAAAAGGAAGTATTTCTTAAATATAGCAGTATTATTGCTTCATTTTAATACTCTTATTTTACAGAATTTTCTGGTTTTATAATTATCTTTTCTGAGGTCAGAAAACAAAATTTTTTTGTTTTGTTTTGGTTCTATTGTTTTAAGCCACTCAGTTTGTAGTTCTCTTAAAATTTGGTCTGAACTTTGTAAGTTCAGTACTTTTGATATTTTATTCTCTAAGAAAATTTTTCTATCTTCATCCTTCATGAAATGAGATGGGCTAAATAACATGTATTTTCTTTCCAACAAACCTTTGCTAAGCATCTACAATGCACTAGGCCCCATGCTGGCTACCGAGGGATCAATGCATATACGTAGGGTCTCCCTGTCCGTGAGGGCTTATTGTCTAGTAAAAGGAGATACACATGTTAACCAGTCTAGATACTATGGCACAGAACAGTGATACGTCTGATGTGGGGTGCACAACAGACAGATTGATCAGTCCTACCTGCAAGGAAATGTAGAGATAAGAAATCTGGGAAGACTTCATGGAGGAGATGGCTTGAGCTGAATAATCTTAAAAGATGAATAAATGGTTTCTGGAAGGTTTCGAGTGTGATTGAGTGCATGGCATTCAGTGTGTATTTAGGTAATTAAAATAATCCCTTGTGATTTATATATAGGACATGAAGGCAAACATTTTGAGAGAGAAAGACTTGAAAGTTAGAAGAGACCAGATCTTAGAGGGCCTTGTGTGCTAGATGAAAGACTATATGTTATACCTTAGCCAGTAAGTACACTGAGGAGTTTTTACACAGGGGAATATTGCCTTTTTAAATGCTTCCCATGCCTAATGTCATTTAATCCTCACAAACCAACCTCTGAGATATGTACGGTCTGTCTTTTTTATAGATGATTAAACAAAGATTAGTCATTTTACCAAGGCCACACAGTTGCCAGATGTCTCGACTAGTTCTTTTGGACTCCAGCACTTGCACTTTAAACTGTTAATCTATATTGCTGCTCAGAAGTTGGAGCTCAGAATTGGTATAAGCAGGTGATAATTGTCTAGAAAGTGAGGTAATGTTCTAAAGAAAAAGAACCCTTTGAAATGAAGAAAGGAAGAGTATGAGAGAGATTGAAGAGTTAGGATATGCTTTCTAGTTATATAATGAGGGATGGAGAGAAAAAGAGCCTCGGACCTAGCGTTTTTGGCGTAGAAATGAATAAAATAGTTTCAGGAGGTGTACTTTTCAGGAATAAGGTAGTGAGTTTGAGGTTCTGAAGGGACGTCTAGATTGAGATATTTAGTAGAAAGCAGGAAATAAATATGTAAAGCTGAGCAAAGTAGTCTGAGCAGAAGGTAGAGGTTTGGGAGTCGTGAACATGGATGGGGAAGCCAGGGGAAGCTGGATTATAGAGAAGGAAAGAAAGTCAGGACAATAGGGAATGGTTGTTTGGGAGAAAAGGAAGGGGTCAGAGTATGAGATGACCTGTTGCAGTCAGGGCACTGAGGTTGCATACTAGCAAATTATTATAAATAAGTGAGAGAACTGGAAGAATAGGAGAATGTAGTCATAGAGAAAAATACTACAGTTTAGATTCCAGGTGTATAATCTGTTTAACATAAGATCTAGCAGTGGGAGCGGTATGCCAAGATAGAGTATGGAGTTTGGTTATGGAAGTTGGGATGGCTAGATTTTTATATGGGTTGTCTACATAGATTTTTTTTTTTTTTAAGATTTTATTTATTTATTTGAAAGAGAGAATCTGTGAGCAGAGGGAGTGGTAGAGGGAGAGAATCTTCAAGCAGACTGCCTGCTGAGCACAGACCCCCCCCCCCCCCCCAGTGCAGGGCTCGATCTCAGGACCCTGATATCATGACCAGAGCTGAAACCAACAGTCAGAGTCTCAACCAACTGAGCCACCCAGGCGCCTCTCTACACAGATGTTTAAAATCAATCATGGTGAAGTAGGAATTTGAATGGAAAGGAAGACTGTGAACCATAACTCCAAAACTTCAGTCAGAAAATTAGAATGAGGGCCGCCTGGCTGGTTCAGTTGGGAGAGCATGTGACTTTGATTTTGGGGCATGAGTTCAAGGCCCATGTTGGCGGTAGAGTTTACTCAAAAAAAAAAAAAAGTTAAAATGACCACAGATGATTGCAGCAATCTAGGAGGGGTGTGTGTGTAAAGAAATATATAGTGTGTATATATATTTATTTATACTTGTATTTATGTATAGGTGGATAACAAGAACTTCAAAAAAGTAAAGGGCTTTTCGTTGAAGGGGGAAAGTAATGGTCCAAAAGCCATAATAATAAACCGTATGAATTCATTCTGTATCTCTGAACTCAACAGAATGTCAGATTTAAGAGGATGGCATCCACTTTAAAGGAATGCAGTGGAAATAGTGTTCTCAGGGTGAAAGCCAGATTTCAGTTAAAGGAAGGAAGTAGGAGGTAACCATCTGTGAGAGCTTGAGAATGAAGAGGAGTTTCGAGTAAGATGGATTCTCGAGAATGCAATGCAAAGCCTTAGGAAGAGTCTTTCTAGAAAGTAAAAATCACGAGGAAGGAGGCACACTCTTCTGGGTATTTTCTGTAAGAAGACAGTGACTAGAGAGTCTTACATTTTTTTTTAATTGAGATATAATTGACTTACAACATTATATTAATTTCAAGTGGACAACAATGATTGACTATTTGTATATATTGAGAAGTTATCACCATAATAAGTGTAGTTAATATCTGTTCCCATACAAAGCCGCAGAAAATTTTTTTTTCTTGTGATGAGGAAGGACTTTAGGAGTTTTGCATTCTTACTGGATGTTTAAAGTGACAAGAATAAGAGAACTGGTAAAAAATGACAATCTTCATAGTTTACACCTGATCAGCTAAGGTTTTCCCGTTAGAACCAGAAACTTGATGAAGTTAGCAGTCTTTGTCAGATTATTAGATTTGCATTGAAATGTCCAAATGGACTGTGAAAATTAAGTTGTAATACACCTTCTCCTGGCTAGTTTAATCTAGAGAAAATGTGAATTTGATTATTTGGAAATGAAAATGGATTAATCAATGCTTATATGGTTAGATGTAAGTAGCGAATCTTCCTTATTCCTTCAGTTTTTCTTGACCACCCTCTAGATGTAGTATGCTCTATAATCTTGGTTTTCTGCTGAATTTCTTTGATGGGTGCTAAAACATCCTGCTACCTTGAAAACAGCAGATAACCAAACACAGGAATTTTTACTTGCTTTCTTTCATTGGCTGTTAGAGTTACTCAAATGGGAATGACTTGTTCTGTGAGTTTTAAACTGATGATAGCTCTTGCCCTGAGTTCATAAGCCTGATCTTCTCAAAAAGTTATTTCCCTCTTTATTTCACAACAAACAGGGGCGCCCGGGTAGCTTAATTAGTTAACCCTGAGATCAAGCCGCACTTTGGGCTCCATGCTCACCCTGGAGTCTGATTGAAGATTCTTTCTGTCCTTCGCCCTGCTCACGCATGTACACGCACTCTCTCTCTCAAATAAATAAATCTTCAACAAACAAGATGCTTTTTCTGACCCCACGTAACATCTTCACTCCTTCACTCCCCAGTCCCCAGAGTTGGAATGGCGTCTCAACTCAGTGGACTCTGTCGTCTTCTGCTGTCTTAGGTTTGCTGTACATTCCATGGGAGGCGTTCTTGTACTTAGCTACCGCCATACACAATTTGAGGGCAAGGTGTATATCAGGTTCAGGATTTTCCGGGTTCTAGCAAGTTGTTAATTTAGTTAGGTGGCCTCCTAATTGTTTCCTCCTTAAACCATTTTTTTCTCCATCTCTGATGCGTGTTGACCATTCCCTCAAAAGCTGCGGTTCCCTGGTTCCGGAAGCAGCCGCTTGGCTTATTTTCCAAAGCTAACAGTAACTTTCTTTCCTGTGTGATTTTTCTTCTCTCAGCTCTCACTTAGATTTTTCCCCTTGGATTTCAGTTCTCCGTTCTAAGGACTTGAGCTCTTTCTCTGTTTCCTTTGTCACAGATTATTTATGATGATTCTTTCAAGTTTATTAAGAGCCTACATACACCTGCAGTCTCACTTGTCTCACAGCATGCAGAGATTTTTATCCCATAGACTAATTCAACTTGATAAATCCACAATAAGGAGGAATTATTTTCCTAATGGAGCTACATGTGTTTTTTGTCACCAGAATAAGTGAATTTCGTACTTCATTAGTTTAAACAGAGCAATAATTTAAAACACGACAGCATGAAGTTTAAGTAACTTTTAGATTGAATGCAGATGTTTTGTAGTGGTTACCATTGTAATTGGTTTCTCAGGTGAGCCGTAGAGAAGTGGCAGTAATCCTACAACACAGAAAGGTGCTCTTAAGTCTGTCCTAGGGAAATTGAGGTTTCAGAGAAAACCAAACCAAAAAGCAACTTTTAAAACTTTGAAGAAGAACAAAAGCATATGTATGATGAATGTGTAGGTGTTGTTGGAAGATTATTTGAAGTCACATACTGTTTCTTCCTAATGTTAGAAAGACCAAAACTTTTTCAGTATATTGGAATTGAAGCTAACTGAGGAAGGAACTTTTCATTTCAGTGATATTTATTTGGAAAGAATAATTTCAACTAAGATTTACATCTGTAATGTTGTTTACTAGTTGCTGACCTCGTTTTGTCAGTGGGGTTAGGAGTCAGGCCATGTTCACTGATGGCTGTAGCTGAAAGTATCAGAGGTTAACGTTTCCTCTAGTGTCCTTGTTTTCATCTCTCCAGTGGTTTTTGAGTTTCCTTAGAGACCCTTTATTAAATAATCTGAATTTAGCAGTTTTGCCCATTGTAATCTCCCCTGTGGGTGTGAGGTAAGATTGGGAGGGAGAGGAGGCATTCTATAATGCTTTGATTAGTTCTCAGTCTTTCTGTGGGGTCATGACCTTCACAAGTGCATCTCAGTTCTTTTTTGTCCCCCTCTTTAGATGAGACAGGAAGGCTAGAGGACTCTGGAGTTCAGTATTTCCATTCTTGCATGTCAGCTAGGCTCTGATAAAACCCACATTGGTAGAGCGCTGGTAAAAGAGTCTTCCTTGAGGATAGGCCATTGGTGACAGCAGAATGCTCTCAGTCTATTTCAGAATGGTTACTTTTCACCCTCAGGCTAAGGGGACACAAGACTTTCTCCAGTCTTCACCCTGACATCCTTGTGGGGCTTCTGGAGGTAAAACTCAAAACTCATCAAAGAGTGGTGTCCCCCAAGGCTGTGCACCCGAGCTTTTATCTTGCAAGCTAGTTGGCATTCGTGTTTCAGTTACTCACCTCACCCTTGAGTTTTCCTGCCTTGCTGGCTGCAGCCATGGTTTCTGTTTTCAGGAAGCTGTGATTCTCTGTATTCACCTCTCTCTCCAGTTTTCAGGGTGTCAATTGACCTTATGACCTCAATTCTTTGATAAAACAAAGACTAGTTTTAATTTTCCATTTGCGCGTCTTTTTTTTTTTTTTTTTTTTAATTTTATTCTTATGTTACTCCCCATACATTACATCATTAGTTTTTGCGCGTCTTTTTTCTTGTTGTAAGGATGGGACTGATAACTTGCAAGCTTTTTACATGTTGGATTGGAAACTGAAAGTCATCTCTCTTCCCACTTGGGATACTTTCTTTGCTTTTCATTTACCCAGGTTCCCGAAGTAGCCCTTAGTGTTACTGAGTTCAGATTCAGTGTGGTTCTCAGACTGCTTCTTCTTGTCACTATACGGATATTTTTTTTCAATAAAAGTTTCCACAGGCTTTTATATAGTTCATCTCTGAGGTGCTTCTACCTACAGACAACTCTCTAAGCTCCGGAGCAGTATGCATATGTGTGTGCGTGCTGTGTACTTTAAGAGAGACTGAAAAATGATTTTCAATAATCACTTTGCTATCTTAATCCCTTTTTTTGACTTTCTCTTTCCCTCTTAGAGCTCCCCCATGAATTCTAGTTTTAAAACCCATGTTTTGTTTGTTTGTTTTTAAAGATTTTATTTATTTGGCAGAGAGCGATACAGCAAGAGAGGGAACACAAGGAGGGGGAGTGGGAGAAGGAGAAGCAGGCTTCCCTGCTGAGCAGGGAGCCCGATGCGGGGCTCGATCCCAGGACCCTGGGATCATGACCTGAGCCAATGGCAGATGCTTGAGCCACCCAGGCACCCCTAAAAACCCATGTTTTAAGTGAGGATAATTTTGTTCAAGAATGTATCACATCGTGTTCCTTTTCTCTAAATCTTTGGACTCTTTATATAATTGACACTGTAATTTTCAATAAAGAAAATCCTATAGGATAGTTTTTTTTTTTTTTTTTTACAATAGGATACATAAAACATTATGAGATTATAATTCACATGACTTCCATGTAACAGTTTCGAATTATAAAAATAATTGTCATTTGGTGCATTCAACAAAGTCACCTGATTTAAATTCTTTCAAAAGTAGAATGTGTGAATTTAGTAGAAAAGAATGTCTTCAAATTTTGGCTGCTTTTCAATGTCCACAATAACCAAACTGTGGAAAGAGCCAAGATGTCCATCGACAGATGAATGGATAAAGAAGAGTGGTATATATATACAATGGAATATTATGCAGCCATCAAAAGGAATGAGATCTTGCTATTTGCAATGACGTGGATGGAACGATTATGTTGAATGAAATAAGTCAAACAGAGAAAGACATGTATCATATGATCTCACTGATATGAGGAATTCTTAATTGTAGGAAACAAACTGAGGGTTGCTGGAGTGGGGGGTGGGGTGGGAGGGATGGGGTGACTGGGTGATAGACACTGGGGAGGGTATGTGCTCTGGTAAGTGCTGTGAATTGTGCAAGACTGTTGAATCTCAGATCTGTACCTCTGAAACAAATAATGCAATATATGTTAAGAAAAAAAAAAAGAAGAAGAAGGTAGCGGGAGGGGAAGAATGAAGCGGGGGAAATCGGAGGGGTAGACGAACCATGAGAGACGATGGACTCTGGAAAACAAACAGGGTTCTAGAGGGGAGGGGGGTGGGAGGATGGGTTAGCCTGGTGGTGGGTATTGAGGAGGGCACATTCTGCATGGAGCACTGGGTGTTATGCACAAACAATGAATCATGGAACACTTCATCTAAAATTAATGATGTAATGTATGGGGATTAACATAAGAATAAAAAAAAAGAAAAAAAAATTTTGGCTGCTTTCTTCTTTGGGGAGTGATGCCAAATTTGTGTTGCATAGTAACACAGTTTAAATCCCATTTAATCCACTTTCACTTTGATATTTCTCTGTATTTATCTACTGTCCTATTAATATAAAGTATCTAGCCAAAAATCTTCGTGTTTGTTATTTATCCTAGTATTTTCTTGTATTTCCTAACTTAGAAAAATTCCTTTCAGTCTCGTAGTGTGGATAAGCAACATGCTGTAATCAATTATGACGCCTCTACGGATGAACATTTGGTGAAAGATTTGGGCAGCCTAAATGGGGTAAGTTAAGATTTTATTTTTTGTTTTACTTATTTTTTTTAATATTGTAAGAGGACAAATCAGGTGACATTTCCTGTTTGTGTTCTCTTCCTTTTCTTTAGTTTGCATCTTACTCTTAAAGGCTTACCTAGGTACATAGCACTTTGGGGACCATACGGAAGAATATGAAAACTAACCCATGTTCTCAAGAAACTGTATAGGCAGTAAATAAAGAAATTCAGAAGGTTGTTGGTTGTTATTATCCATAATGGTTGAAAAAGACTTCTTTAAGGAGATGAGATGAAAGTTGACCTCACTGAATAGCTTGAAAGGTGCATTGTGGGAAAATAGTGGAAAGGCATGGCAGCTGGTATGAAAAAAAGCACTCTTGGGAGACAGAGAAGTATAGGGTAACTTAGAAAAAAAAGATGAAAACATGGTTTGGTGCCATATGGTGGAGAACTTTCTATACTAGAGTAAAAAAGACGTGAAACGCATCCGTTTACCTTAAAAATATGGCATGTGATTTAAACACCAGGAATCATTATTGCTTTTTTGTATTCCTACTTCGAAGATAAGTTTGTGTTACTACAGTGAGATTTTTCCTAATTCTTCATTTGATCTTTCCACATTATCAGAATATAAGGAGCCACAGAATAAGAGAATGCTAAAGTACTGAATAATTTATTTCATCTCAATTTTCTTATGGCCCTGCTAACATAAGCAAATGCAACATTTTTCCATAGCTGTGCTGTTGAAATTGTTAAAGTGAATTTAACAGAAACTAAATGTATCCCAACTGCTTCTAAGTGCTATTGCTTTTCAAAATATACATTAAACATTATATGGAAAAACATGCAGAAATTTGGCAATTACTGTGAAACATTTTTTTCTCGTTCTGAATTGGTCTGCTACTGAAAGACTGATATTTAATTTTGAGATACTTTGTTTTTCTGTTAGTTTTTTTTTCAAACCTTTGTCTGTTTCTCATGGCACACAGAATTAAGTCTTCAGATTTGAACTGAAATGGCTCAAATTTGGCATCACCCACTTTTCCAGATTCCTGCTCCATTACACTTTCCCTTGCCATACCACCAAAATTATAGTTCTCCTGCTATTTGTCTCCTTTTCAAAATAATTTGTTAGATTTTCTTCAGCCTAGTAGTTCTCTCTTCTGCCTGGTCATTTACACAAGTTGTACTTAAACCCAGATTCCACTTCTTCCTGAAAGGAAGGAACAAAGGAGAGGCATTTAGGAATATTAACTTGCTGATGTTATTAACCTGTTGAGCGAATTTAAAGCAGAAAGGGAGGCGGACTGGGTAGAAACCGTTTTAACATGAGACAGGTAAGTACACTCTTTTGAGTCCCAGCTCCTATTTGAAGAATTACTTTCTTGCTTCTCCACACCTGTAAACCTTGGTTTTACTCTCATTTTGGGATGTTTTATCAGCCTTGTATTATATCTACTTTTACTTACCTGTCACTGTGCTGGATCATGAGCTCCAGAACGGTTCATGAGCCTTTGCTTAGAGCTCTGCATGGTGCATGAACATAGTAAATCTTTTTTGAATGGAATTTAATTTTATTTTCTATATGTAGGAATTTATAGAGAAAAATTTTAATCTACTTTCATATGTGGACTATTTTAACTAAAATGTTACATTCTGGTTTTAAGCCTAGAAATTTTCATCTCACCACAATGCAGTTCGTAGGTGTCTTTACGTTATTATCTTGGAAAATAATAAGTAAGAATTACATCACAGTGTTTTATTCTTTTAAAAGACTGTGATCAAATATAAAAATTATTTGGTGTTATAAAAAAGATCAGGTGAAATACTAACTTAAAAGTTTCCTTGGGTTGACCTTTCTCTTAATTTGATTATACACAATAGTTCTGTGAAAGATAATAATCCTGGAGAGCAGCATTTGCATTTTGAACTCGAAATCAGGACCTGGATTTGAATTTCAGTCGTAATTTACCAGTGGTAAATCCAGGGAAAATCACGTACTCTCTCTGCAATTTAGTTTCCTGGTACATCTGCCTTTTAGTTCCCAGAGCTGTGGGAAAATGTAATGAGTTTGTGAGTATGAAGACTCTCTGAAAAATTCAGTTACCTTGCTTTTAGCTTCAGAATAATGAAATGATAGTCCCTGCTCTGTAGGGTTGTTCTGGGAATGGCATGTGACAGTACATGTACGCATGTACCCGGCATGGAACTGGAGAGCACCACACACGAATGACAGCTAGCTGTGCTGTTACCCACATGACAGCCTGGGACATATGCCAGAACAAAACTGTGAACTCCCACCGTCAGGCGCTTTATCCTGGAGTAGATGATTACTCACAGCCTGTTTACTCTTAAAATTCATATAATTCTAGAAATTTGAGCATCAGGTTAAAAGTAGTAATTTTAGAAGTAAGGGGACACAATGTGGTGATTATGAGCCCAGATTGAATTCTTACCAGTGATGTAACTGTAGACAGGCATTTAATTTTTCTGTTCCTCAATATTTTTAAATGTTCACAGCAAAACTACTCCTCTCAGGTTGTTGTGAAGCTATAATGAGTTCGTAATTGTAAATGATTAGAATAGCACCTCGTTAGCCTTCAGTAAGTGGTAGTTATGGTGGCTATGGTGTTATGGTAAGAAGAGCAGTTAAAACAAGTTTAGCACCCTGTGGCCTACATACCTTTCAGTGAATCCACTGCTATATATTTTTAAAAGCACTTACCAGCTAAACCCAACTTATAAATAACTCTAGCTCTGACCACTTCTGCTCCCTTTCATCCTACCCTAAAATACACTCCCAAGGGACCTAGATCTATACTTGATGTTACTGCTACCAGGAATGAGATTGCTCTGCCTGAGGAAGCTGGAATGGGTTTTGTAGTTGATGTTATCGTGGCCCATTTCCCTGCAAGCCCCTTGAAGCTTCTCTTTCTATGAAAACCCTTGTTTGCCTTCACTTCTTCCTGCCTCCTTCCTCCACTGGAGCACTTGCCCCTCCGAGAACCACTGTGGCCTGTGCCGTACCACTCCCATCCCATTCCGTGTCTGGCTTCTGTCACTAGGCTGTCCCTCAGCTCACTGTGTTCCAGCTTCTGCTGTATCCCCTTTTCACACTGGCGTTTCTGTCAGCATCAGACCAGGGTGGCATAGAGTGGAGAAGCTATAAAAAAGAGGTGACTTTTGTCACTGGCAATGTGATTGAGGGGGTTGCGCCCCTGGCCACTCTGTTCAGATTTCCCAGAGCATTAATATAATACAGAGTGGTTATATGGTGTTTTATACAGTATAATTATGCAATTTAGTTGTATGTAAATTAAAGAGATGTTTATCTAGTTTGTTTTGCTTCTGTAAGTTAGTAGTTTGGAAGAGGGAGTTTGAATAGCTAGCCTGGCTTGGGCACCCAGGCTTCGTTGAGATGGAGAGAACATGGGATTTGCAGTTGAGAGACACTTGAATTTGAATCCCAGGTATTCTACTTCTGAACTCTGAGATCTTGTTTGTTACTTCATTCTCCGTGCCTCGTTGTCCTTACCTATTCTACCTGCAAGGCAGAGGTGTGATCAAATGATGTTGACATAAGAAACAAAACCTGCTTTCCCCATGTTTAACTTATTAAAATGTTTCATAATTGATTTATTTAAATGAATTTTTTTTTTGCCTGTTGCTCTTTGAAATTTTCTCTCTTCCTTATATAATCTTAGCCCTTCAGGAGACTTTTTCTCTTCAGATATTTTCACTTGCATTTTTGTGTGCTGAAACTTTCTGTCTGGCTCATATTTCCTAAGCCTTTTTAGACCTCAGGGAATATTTCTGCCATAAATGCCAGCATGTTAAAATTATGTTTCTTGATTTTTACAAGTACCTCCCTAATATATATATCAAACACACAGTAGGTGCTTAATTAAGAGATTTGAGCAGTCTTAAGCTTTACATGGATCTGATTGGTCATCTTAGGCCTTTTGAGTAAAAATAGTATTTTTGGTTATTTTTAAGTAAAATTGGCTTAGAGCTATGGTGGCAGTCCTCAACACAGTGGACATAATTGCTTGTCTTCTGCATACCAAACATCAGTGAATTAATGTTTCCTTTTATTCTTCTCTTTGCTTTTCCATCATTTTCCTCAGCTCTTCTGTTTTGTAACTATACTTAGAAGATTTAGGTAAACTCAAGGTGTAACTTTTAAAACACTCTAAAATGTTCATTTTGGAAATGAATATGAAATTAGTTTACAAATGCCTGAAGCCTTTGAATTTTCTTTGTATTAACATTTCAGCCTTTCTGTGAGGGATGTTGAAAGCTTGTGTTTTAGGATTACTCATAAATCATACTAAGGTGTGATCCTGTTTTAGCAGTATCCCACTGTCTCCTTATACTTTACTTGGAATTATGATCATAACTTCTGACTTTTTTCTGTAGACTTAAAACTGATACTCCATGACATATTACACAGTGCCAGTTATGCATAGGAATTAGAGTATATGACCACAATAACATAATTTCCTTATATATTTTATGATATGTCATTCAGGACCCTTGTAAAATTCCTCACCATGGAGGAAGCTTTCCCAAATAGGGTATCATGGCTGTCTCAAATCCAATAAAATAGAAGATTTAAAAAATGGAATTCAAAAGGAAAAAATAACTTTTAAAGTTTCAGCTAATCAGAGGAAAACGTGGATATTTATATAATATCTTCATTCTGGGCAATTAATATAACAGTGTTCTGTGAATCTAGCAAATTCCAAGTCTTTAACTTCTAATGTGCCAGGAAAAATAATCCATCACCATTTACCATCTGTGTCTAGTCGAATCTGTAAGTCTTTTTACAAATAATTTGCAGAAGTAAGGATAAAAGGACAATGAAAAACAATTGCAATTTTAATAAATTAATTCTGACAAACTCAAATTTTTATTTCATATTTTCCTGGTTTTGAAAGGTACATAATATACAAAATGGGTATTGTTCATCAGTTGTCCAGGGATACCTGGGATATATATCCATTTTATAAGTGTTGGTTTCAGATTTCAAGTACATTTCTAGCTACACTAGCTTATTATTTCTAGTTCTTCTTGCACTGTATTATCAGAATGCATTATTTTATTTTTAAGACTTTGACAGCTTAAAATTTTATTAAGATAGCTATCTTCCATAATTTCAAAACATTTCTTAGTTTTAGATTTATTAATGGAAGATTAGTAATTTTATTTCTTTATACATCATCTTTCTTTCTAGTTAGCTTTGTATAGATACCTGCCTTGGGCATTTGTCCACTTAGAAACTAAATCAAATAAGTGTTGGAAAATAAACATCAAAAAACCAAAGAATGCTGTGAAAATTTAAAATACAGAATTGTTCAGTTTCTTACTGAGAAATATGCATGATTCTTCTTACTGAAAGGATGAAAAATACCCTATTTCCTTTTTGTCCTTGAAAACAGCCTTCTCTTACCACTTTTTGTATTAGAGAAAATTCATCTAGGATTATCTTTATCTGAAGACTCGTGGTCTGATATTTTGCTACATTATTATCAGTTTTATCGCTGTTACTGTAGCCTAGAGCTCTGCCGCCTCTTTGTGTTCATCTTATAATTGTGAAATATCTTCCTGTGTCTTTTCTTCACTTTGCTTTTGTGGATGGTAAGCGAGAAATTCTGAATCCTCAGTGGTGCTCTTAAATAGCTTGTAAAAGAGAAGGACAAAGATAGTGTCTCCAGATGTATGTCACGTCTTCTTGGAGAGATGGTGCAGGGTTGTGGGCAACGTCTTCTTGGAGAGATGGTGTAGAAAGTGAAGGTCGCAGCAGCAGTGATCGTTTACTGCATCATCCTTCTAGTCCTGTGCTTCCCACGAAAGCACTTGAAAGTGACCGTCAGAAAAGAAAAAAGAAGATGAAATATTTTGCTGCTTTTTATATTGATTATTTGTTGAAATGTTACTATTTTGGATATATGGGTTGGGTTAAAATGTAGTATTAAAATTAATTTCACCTTTTCTATTTACCTTTTTAATGTGCCTAGTAGAAAACTTAAGGGTATATGTGTAGCTTGCATTTGGGGCTTGCAATATATTTCTGTTAGATAGCAGTGTTCTAGGCAATTCCATTCTTCTGTTTTCTTACTATTTTGGTCATTTTCGGCACAGTTAGAAATCACTGATGAGTAGTGATAAAATGGTGATGGGTTGATGAAATAGCAGAGTGTTTCAAGAAACAGGAAAAATAAGGTCAGTAAAATCCCGTAATATATCTTAGAGTCCTAAAAATGTCTAAAGGACTCATCCGACAATTGTAAAATAGAAAATATGAGTTTTATTCCATTTTTTTTTAAAGTAAATTTTCTTTTTGTTTTTTGGAAGAACTGTAATAATGAAAGTAATGAAATATCCAACCTCACAAATAGTTAGAATTGTCCAAAAAAGCTAAAATTGAGTCCAGTGAACCCTGATGATATATTAAGAGTTAAGTATTTCCCTTTACAATTTGCCAGCTTCGTAATTAGGAGCTTTTCTTAGCATCATATTTAGGTGCCTAACTTTGTCTTGGCAGTGCGCGGTGGACTTAGAGGTGCTGCATGCAGCCTGGTTCTTTGTGTGTTATGATATCAGTCCAGGGCTTGGTAGGAAATCATTTATCAGTCTATAAGATGCATGGCACGTTTTATGATACACAACCCGTGTTAACCATTTTATCTAATGTATTTTTAAGTATAAGGTTTGAGTGTTTGTCTGAAATGTAACAATTAATACTCCATATATAACCTAACATCTTTTTCTCTCTTTGTAGACTTTTGTGAATGATGTAAGGATTCCAGAACAGACTTATATCACCTTGAAACTTGAAGATAAGCTGAGATTTGGATATGATATCCTTATATGATTTTGTACATTTATCAGATTGATTCAAAAATCTTTTCTGGTGTAAATTAACATTTCTTGAGATGTAAGAATTTGCAGTGGAGGCATACTAGAAGTCTCTTTGCCCTCCCAAACTAAAATACATGTTTAAAAATTTTATATATATATATATATATATTTTTTTTTTTTGTCAGTATGCCTGTTCCTAAAAGTAATCCTAGAAAAGCTGATGGACTCAGTTTCCCCCCGCCCCATATATAATTTCAGTAGAGGTTTCCCTGTAGTGGTATTATGTATATAATTTGGGTATGGGAGAATGTAACAAGGAGTGGACAGGGGAGTGTTTAATATTAGCCCAGCCCAGGGATTTTTTTGTTGTTGTTTGGATGATCATGGCACAGATCAACCTCCTGGGAGGAGTGTAAGAATTTATCCCTACCTTTTTTCCCATTCATACTTTTACTCTATTTTATGAATTCTGTCTCTATTGCCTGTTTAATTCAGATTTTCCAGTATCCTGTATCTTCTGAGACCTGTGCTCCCTGGTTAAGTTAATTAAGCAGTTAGTGTGTATTTAAGATTCTTTTGCTTAAAAATAGGATTCTGGGGGCATATGGCTGGCTTAGTTGGTTAGAGCATGCGATTCTTGATTTTGGAGTTGAGTTCGAGCACCAGGTTGGGTGTAGAGATTACTTAAAAATGTTTTTAAAAAAAGTAAATAAAAATAGGATTCTAAGAACTGAACAGGCACATAACTTTGTCCTTCTTAGGGTAGGGTAAAGGACCACTAGTGAAGAGAAGGGACAAGTTTGAAGAAGAAGACATTTCTGTTCATACAAGGCAAAAAGCTTTGTAGTAAAGGACTTTTCTTCAATTAAAATACAGATATTCCACATTATACTGAATGTTTTTCTTGTGTTTTCATTTTCTCAGTTACTACATTTATCTGGACTTCAGTATTGAAGAATGTGTTAAACGTATTGGCAACTCAGATGGACTTTATCGCTCTAGCATAGAAAATGTAGTCTCAGCTATCTGGAGTTGATGCTTGGCTGAAATGAATGTACTAACACTTTAAAATTGTTATTAAAGCGTAACTAGGTTTTCTTTAGATTTAACTTAAAATTTTTGAAAACTATTTTTGTAGCACATATATAAACCTTATACTTGTGGAACAAAGAAACATGTGAAAAGTGAAGCCATTAAATATTAATACTTGTAAGTTGTAGGTTTTATATCCTTTAAAAAATACAGATCACATAAAATGATTAAGAATTAACATTAAAGCCCACGGGGTGCCTGGGTGGCTCAGTTGGTTGGGCGGCTGCCTTCGGCTCTGGTCATGATCCCGGGGTCCTGGGATCGAGCTCCGCGTCGGGCTCCCTGCTCAGCGGGGGGCCTACTTCTCCCTCTGGCTGTCTCTCTGCCTACTTGTTCTCTCTCTGTCTCTCTGTCAAATAAATAAATAAAATCTTTAAAAAAAAAGAATTAAAATTAAAGCCTTGATTCATGAGCCATTTTCCACCTGCATAAGAAGTTTCATCAAACAATAAATACAAATATATTTTGAATTTAAGTATGTCCTTAATCCATTTGACTTTAGCTGTTTCAAAACATGAGAAAATAGTAGGAAATCTGAGTTTCAATAAAACTCTATTTACTTTGAATTTTAAATCAAGAAGAAACTACTGAGAAATAACTCCTGCTTTTACAGTTTGTTTAGTGATTTCTTAATAGGGAGCTAGTATTTCCTTTATATTATATATATATATATATATATATATATATATATATATATATATCTTTCTGAAATTGCTGGGACAAATGTTTTGTTCCAAAGGACTGTTTTAGGGTTTTAAATCAGTGTTGAACCAGAGCTGCTATTCCAAATCCTCAGGGTAGGCTCAGTTAATTATTTTAAAATAGCATCTCATATTGCTTATGATTTTTGAGCACTATACATACATAAATGAACATTGGGCTGTTACAGTGGCAGAAATTTTATTATATAGGATGAAATTCTTAAAACAAATTTTATGTTCTATTTACTTGTTTTATATTTGGCTATACCAGACTGAAGTCTAATTATTGTGCTTTATTCATATTAAAATTAAGCTTAATAGTTAGCCAGTCTACAAACTGCTATACCTTGGAGTGGAAAACTATCCTATTTGTTAAAATGTCATAGCAATAAAAAGAACTGAATTTCATCTGTTATTGTTTTCTCTTTGATTTCTGCTCTTATTAGTTTTTTTTTTCTAGATAAAAGCTGAGGTTATTCATTTGAGACCTTCTGTTTTTATATAGTCTTTTAGTTCTATAAATTTTCTCCTAAGTACTGCTTTAACATTCAAAATACTTTCTAATTTCTCTTGATTTTTGAGTGTAGGTTATCTGTAAGTTTGTTAAAATAATTTGGAGGTTTTCCAGAGACTTTCTGTAATTGACTTGTCATTTAATTCCATAGAGCCCAGAGGACATATTTTGTATGTCTCATATCCTTTCAAATTTATTGAGACTTGTCCTGTGGCCTGGAATGTACCTGGTCTATCTATCTTGATAAGTGTTCCATATATTGTTGAAAAGAATGTGCATTCTGTTGTTTTGGGGTGGAGTGTTCTATTAATGTCCATTATGCCAACTTGGTTCCCATCTTCAATATTTTCCTGATTGATTGTCTACTTTTCCTATCAGTTATTGAGAGAGAGATGTTAAAATCTCAGGCAATAATTGTGGATTTGTCTATTTCTCCTTGCAGAAGTTTTTGCTTCATGTAATTTTAAACCTGGTTATTAGGTATATAAACATTTAGGATTAAAATATCTTCTTGATGAATTGGCATCATTTGTTATTATAAAATGACCTGCTTTATTCAAGATAATGTTCTTTGCTCCAAAATATGGTTTGTTTTGACATTGCTACGATTTTTCCAGCTTTATTTATTTATTTAGATTAGTGTTAGCATGGAACATCTTTTACATTCTTTTACTTTTAAGCTGTTTGTGTCTTTACATTTGAAGTAGGCATCATATAGTTGGCATTACTTTTTTTCTTCAATCTGATCATTTCTGCCTTCATCCATGAATTTAGATCATTCACGTTTAGTGTGATTATTGATGTAGTTAGGTTTATTATTTTACATTTTTAAGATTTTATTTATTTATTTGAGAGAGAGAGTGTGTGTGAGTGGGGGAGAAGCAGAGCAGGAGGGTGAGGGAGGAGGAAAGAATCTCAAGCAGACTCCCCACTGAGCATGGAGCCTGATGCAGGGCTTGATCTCACGACTGTTGAGATCATCACCTGAGCCAAAACTAACAGTTGGACACTTAACCAACTGAGCCACCTGATGTAGTTAGATTTAATTAAATCTGTCATCTTGATATTTGTGTTCTCTTTGTGCCATCAGTTTTTTGTCTTCTTTTTCCCATAATTTCTTTTGGGTTATTTGAACATTTTATATGACTCCATTTATCTCTTTTGTTGGCTTATTAACTATAACTTTTTTTTTTTATTGTAGTGGTTGCTTCAAGATTTATAATTACACCTTCAATTTTAAGTTGTATCTTCAAGTGATGTTATACATTATATGTTATTCACATATAGTATAAGAACCTTATAGTAGTATACTTCCCATTTCTTCTGTCCTGACCTTTGTGCTGATTGTCAACTTTTTATTTTTAGTTATGTTACAAACTGCATACTACATCGTTGTGAGTAAAAGGTCCAATTATCTTTTAGAGATTTAAGTAAGAAAAATATCTCCTATGTTTATGCACATCATATTCTTTTATCTTAAACCAATGTAGGTATCATTTCTCATGCTCTTCATTCCTCTTTATAGGTCCATCTTTTCATCTGGTATCATTTTCTTTCTGCTCAGGGTTTCCTTTAATATTTCTTGTAGTATGGGGCGCCTGGGTGGCTCAGTTGGTTAAGCGACTGCCTTCGGCTCAGGTCATGATCCTGGAGTACCAGGATCGAGTCCCACATCGGGCTCCTTGCTCAGCAGGGAGTCTGCTTCTCCCTCTGACCCTCCCCCCTCTCATGCTCTCTCTCTCTATCTCATTCTCTCAAATAAATAAATAAAATCTTTAAAAATATATATATATTTCTTGTAGTATGGTTTTGCTGGTGATGAATTCTTCCCATTTTCATGTGTCTGGAAAAGTATTTCACCTTAGTTATTGAAAGTTATTACTGCTGGGTGTTTATTGTAGGTGGCATTTCTTTTCTTTCAGTGCATAAAAGCTGTTGCTCTACTGTAGTCTCACTTGGATTATTTCCCTTTATCCCTGGTTTTGAGCAATTTGATTATGCTCTGCCTTGGTGTAATTTTTTTCATGTTTCCCCTGGTTGGGGTTTGTTAAGCTTCTTGGATCTGTGGGTTTATAGTTTCAATCAAATTTAGAAAATGTTTCAGCCATTATTTTTCCAGATATTATTTTGCCTTCCTCACTTCCTTCAAGGACTTCAATTAAATATTGTTAGGTTACTTGACATTGTCTCTCAGCTTACTGGTACTCTATTTATTTATTTATTATTTTTTAATCATTGGTTCTGTGTTCCAGTTTGGATTGTTATTATTTCTGTGTCTTTAAGTTTACTGATCTTCTTTTGGGCAGTGTCTAATCTACCACTAATCCATGCAGTATAGCTTTTATCTCTTGAAGTTCAATTTGGATTTTGAATTTGATATCTCCCAAGCTACTACTTAACTTTTTGAACATATAGAATATGGTTATAACTTTTAACACCTTTGTTGACATCTGGTTCAGTTCTGCATCAGTTTTAATTCATTTAATTTGCATGTAGAGTAATTTTTGATTGGATGGTGGACATTTTGAGTTTGTTGAGTATTGCATGCATATTTTTGTATTCCTCTACATATTTTTGAGCTTTGTTCTGGGACACAGGTTCCTTGGAAACCGTTTTATCACTTTGGGTCTTGCTTTTAAGATTTGTTAGGCTTCTAAGTTTAGTCTGAGACTAAGATTCCCCACTATGGAGGCAAGACCTTTCTGTATACTATAGGGGTCAGCAATCTCAGTGGCAAATCTGGCCTTCAGCCCATGTTTGTAAATAACGTTTTATTGGAACACAGCCGTACCCACCCACTTACATATTTCTGTGGCTGCTTTTGGACTACCACAGCAGAGTTGAGTAGTTGTAACAGAGATCATATGGTCCCAAAGCCTAAAATATTTACTGTCTGGCACTTTACAGAAGAAATGTGTGACCTCTGCTTTATTCAGTGACTCATGATTCATGATGTTTTCCAGCCTGGCCATATGTGAGCACTGGGCACTGTTACCTGTAGTACTTTTAGATGGTTCTTGCCCCAGACCTAGGTAGGCGTTTTCTCACATGCATTCTTAATCAGTACTCAGCTGAATGCTTGAGCAAGATCCTCAGAACATGTGGAATTCTCTCTTCTGTGCAGCTTTCTTCTCTTCAGTACTCAGTCCCATGAACTCTAGTCATCTTGGTCTCCCCAGACCTTCACAGGTTGCCTTCACAGCTCAGAGAGCCCTCCTTGCCCGGTGACCTGGAAGCTCTGTTAGGACAGTGGTCTGGGGACAGGGATTAGACTCACCTCAGTTTGTTTCTCTTTACTCAGGAGTCACTGTCTTTTGTTCTCTGATGTTGATTGTCTTGAAAACCATTGTTTTATATATTTTGTCCATTTTTTGGTTGCTTCAGATGGGAGAGTAACTCTGGTTCCTTTTTTCCGTCTTGGCCAGAAGCAGGAGTCTGAGAAGTTGATTTTGGCCATTCTGGATATACAGATGGAATCCAGGGGAGGAGGTATAGGCTAGAGACAAAAATTGGGGAATTTCCATTGTCTAAATAATATTTAATTCCTTAAGACTAAATGATATCACTCATAGGAGTGAATACAGATTGATAAGAGAGAGGTCCAAGGACTGAAACCTGGTACATTCCACTATGAAGAGGCGGGAGAGATAAGGAACGAGTTGAAAAAAGATTAAGATCGAATTGCTGGCGAACTAAGAGGAAAATCAGAATATGGTGTGGTTTCCATGTTGAGTGGACAATGATTAAACATTACTTAAATACATAAATCTCAAAATCCTTACCATCCCAGTCATATGAGTCAGTATAAGAATCTAGTACCTTGATTTTTTTAATGAGGTTCTTTTTCCCAAAGAAGTTGTCTATTCCTATAAAAATGGCCCACAAAATGATTGGATTAATCATATTAGAAGCAAGGCAAAAATCATTGTCATAACTTTCAAGATTATGATTTATCTGTACTTGGGACATTACATGTGGCGTTCTGTGCTTGGGTCCAGATCATGGCTGCTAAAATGATCAAGAGGGGGATAAACATAACTAAAAATCAAGCATTCGTCATTTAGAGGAGTTAAGATTCTTCCTGATTAATGTGATTGATATCCACAACAAAACATGAACACACTTTCTAGATTTCAAAAATGGTGGACATTTCTCAAAGCTTTTTGAAAGAACCAAATATAAGAAATGGAGATGAGCAATTAAATAAGGAGTAATGTCATAGAAGAAAAGTTAAAAGCAGTTGTTTAAAAACTGTGTTCTTATAAAACAAGGTTTTTTAAAAGTTAGCCAGGATATACATCTACCAGAATAAAATGATACATCTTTCTGAAGGTGTAGACAAACATAAGCTAGTACAAAATTGCTTAGAGAAATAAAATTTTCCCTTTGGAAGGTTTTCTGTCATGAACTTTTTTTTAAAACTTTGGCATCTCCTAGGACCTGCCTTGTTAATACAGTGTGCTATCTATTTTAGCTTAATTGTGTATTTCAGTATTGAATATAGTAAAATTTCCCATATTTCTAAGGAGAAGATCCAAAAAGATAAGTTTTTGGCCAACTTTAAGGAGAATTTTTAAGGGTAGTCTTAATATATATTTTATAGATTTTATTTATTTATTTGACAGAGAGAGACACAGCGAGAGAGGGAACACAAGCAGGGGGAGTGGGAGAGGGAGAAGCAGGCTTCCCACAGAGCAGGGAGCCCAATGCGGGGCTCGATCCCAGGACCCTGCATGACCTGAGCCGAAGGCAGACGCTTAAGGACTGAGCCACCCAGGCGCCCCAAAGCATTTATTTTATTTATTTATTTATTTATTTATTTATTTATTTATTTATTTATTTATATTTATTTGAGACAGAGAGAACGAGAGAGAGAGCACATGAGACGGGGGAGGGTCAGCGGGAGAAGCAGGTTCCTTGCTGAGCAGGGAGCCCGATGCGGGACTCCATCCAGGGACTCCAGGATCATGACCTGAGCCGAAGGCAGTCGCTTAATCAACTGAGCCACCCAGGCGCCCCGTTAATATATATTTTAAATCACACAGATAAAATACCCAAATTTAGAAAAAGAATGCTTTTTTCCATTCTTCCACTGTATAAAATAATAGTATTCAAGTAGTCTCATATATTGTGACATCCAATGTCTTCAGCACCATGAGAGAGAGTCACATTCTTTTTAGTATATAGTTTTTCAGAGAATATTGTATTAATGGCCATTCAGTTGTTTGAGACTACAGCACTTCTTGAAACCTTAAAACACTGGAAATCTTGTCCCAAGCAGCAAAAGTTCATATGTAATATTGGATTTCTTCTGTAAGTGCTTGGTATCTCCCCAATGAAACAACTTAGTGACTTAATTTTTAAAATGATTTTTGAAAGATGTGTTCACAGTGATACCTGACATCTGGTGTTTTTAAGGCCCTAGGAGTAACTAAAACTTTAAAATTTTGCTCTCCTTTTAGTTAGCTTTTATTATCATTTAGATGAAGGAGAGGGTCTTAGCATTACTAGTATGTAGATGAGTTTCTTTGACCCCACTTTTAGATAAACATCTCTTGAATAAGTTGAGCATGGGGATGATTTAGAATAACAATCACACAGCCTTATGTAAAGAAATAGGGAAATAATGTACAAATGTGAATTTTTTTAAGATTTTATTTATTTCAAGAGAGAGACCATGCAAGCAGGGGAAGGGGCAGAGGGAGACAGAGAATCCTAAGCAGGCTCTATGATCAGCATAGAGCCCAAAGCAGGGCTCAATCCCATGACCCTGAGATCATGACCTGAGCTGAAGTCAAGAGTTGGATGCAACCAACTGAGCCACCCAGGCACCCCACAAATACGATTTTTAATGAGCAAGAATTTAAACTGTAACTTTTCTATTCAGATAGAATCAACATGACTGTAGTTTATACTATATTGTATATTTTTAACTTACTGACAACATGAGTAATTGTATCTTAGATTGTCATTTTTTAAAATTAGCAACTTAAGGGCGCCTGGGTGGCTCAGTTGTTAAGCGTCTGCCTGCGGCTCAGGTCATGATCCCAGGGTGCTGGGATCGATCCCGCATCGGGCTCCCTGCTCTGCGGGAGACCTGCTTCTCCCTCTCTCACTCCCCCTGCTTGTGTTCCTGCTCTCGCTGTGTCTCTCTCTGTCAAATAAATAAATAAAATCTTTAAATAAATAAATAAATGAATGAAATAAAATAAAATTAGCAACTTAAAAACAGTTAACCTGGGGTCTGTACCATTAGGAAGATGGTAGCTTTGGAGGTAAATGCTAGGATAGGGCATTCTCAAAATCTCAGAGTGATACCAAGGTTCTCAAGTAAATTCATGACCCAAACGAGAGGATCCTTGAGATCTTTGGTTCCACACACACAAACCATTTTGGAAGGTAATGTGTTCAACTCCAAGAAGTGGGGCCTCTCTGAAGTTTTCCCTGATCTTAAAGGAGTCTTAAGTCTAAAGACAGTACCCCAGACTAGCCTTAGGGAATAGCCTGGAACACTCTCAGGAATAAATTTGAAGCCCCAGGAAAACCCTCACAGCAGGCTACAGTTATTTGTGTTTCCCACTGGAAAAATGGAAATGGCTTTCAATTTTTTTGAGACACTGTTTTCCATTGGAAATGTAGGAATGCTATGAATCTTCTTCAACTATTAATGAGTTCCCTGGGGGTAAAACAAAGTTACTAGACCTATTTTTCATTAAGTAGGAAATTATTACAAAATATGTATTTTCACCTATATCAGGAAATACATATCAGCATGTGTACAAAACAAGAAAAGGAAAATTCTAATATTTCACAGCTACAGGAACCCTGGACTGGGATTTAGCTGACTAGATTGTTGTCTTAGGTTTTGCCTCTCCAGTCCTCAAGTTCCCTATATATAGAATAGGAGGACCAGTTCATGGAATTAAATAGGATATCCCCCAGAGCTCTTTAAAACTCCAAAAAATTCTGAGTTTTTATTGTTTTAATGAGTAGAAATGTAAGTTAAATACTCGTTTTCAAGTTTACTGCTCCTTAGCCATGGAAACTATTTTTACCCCAAGTGGTTGTGATAATTACAGCTTTCTACCCTTGAAGTCATAGGGTGCTATGAATTGATAAAGGATAATAGAACTTAGTACATGGTTATAAAAGTCCTTTCAGTACAGGGTTAAGTAATGGTGGGAAATGTGACCTCTGCTGTGTAGTGTAAGATGTTCTTTAATATACGGAGGCATTGTTCTTTCTGGTGTAATAATGAAAGCATTCATTATATCCAGCGCTTGGTTCTAATCTGTATGGAAGCAGTTGTTTGATAATGTAATATGACCTTGATTGCAACGCCTGAGGAAAGGGGCGATTGTGGATGCTGTAAGGACCCTAATTATAGCATTTCTTCTGCACTTTTCAAAATGAACTTCATTTTTATCAATGCTTATGAAGTCTGAGTAATCCAATTTTTTCAGGCTTTACTGTTGGGTAATCAATGATGAGATACTTCCTTTCACATTGTTGTGATTATCAATATAATTAATCCAGGTGCTTTTTCTTTGCAGTCATACTGTTCGTGAGAGCTGAAAATGTCTGTTAATGCTCTAATTACCCAGTTAATTGCTTCTTGAAGGCCATTATTGGTTAAGTTTAGAATTACTTGCTAGATTTTAGATTTTTCTCTAGTATTTAAAAATTAAAGTCTTCATAGTTGTGAGCATATTGTAACATAAATTCTTAAGGGGAATATAATGCTTCTATTATAATTACCTGTTGAAAATAGGACAATTTTGAAATTATCTTTGATCATTTTAAGCTTGATTATCAGAATTTTGAAATTATATTCTTCCTTAGCTCTGTTTACATACAAATCTTTTCACTGTAGTACGAGGAGAAATGAGGGTCCCTGAAGAAGCACTAAAGGTAAAAATTTTTACTTCTTTCTTTCGTAAACCTGTCATTTGCTAGGGTTGATTTTTACTCCTAGATGTTTTGTTTTCATTTTTAAATGTTTTATAGCACGAGAAGTTTACCATTCAGCTTCAGTTGTCCCAGAAATCTTCAGAATCAGAATTATCAAAATCTGCATGTGCCAAAAGCCTAGATTCAAAGGTGGCAGATACTTCGACAGAGGTGCAGCACAAAGCCACAGAAGCACTAAAATCTGAGGAAAAAGCCATGGGTAAGTTAATCTCTTTGAAGATACCATATTTATACTTGATTATGAAGAAAATACAGGCTTTGTTCTACAAAACTTGGCCATGTCTATATCAATTTATAATAATGACAATTTTAGAGTGGGATTTAATGCAGCCAATCCTTTCATTAGAAAGCATTATATAACATAATTATATATGGCAGTTATATGTAGGTGTGTTTAGATATTTGAGGGAAGTAAATATAGTTTATAATATTTTTGTTATTTCATGTTTGTGTCCTTTTTTTGAATTATAATAACTGAAATGAATTAAAAGGATATCCAATGAGGTTACATCATCATCATCATTATTATATTTATCATGTTCCAGGAACTGCTCTACATAAATAATCCCATTCATGCAAAAAACAGTTTTTTAAATTAGTAGGCATTACCAAATTTGCTCAAATAAAAAATCTAGTCATGTTAACAGCTAGTTTAAATTTGGTTACTCTGCAGTGCCCTTAAGCTTTAAAAATATTTTTAATGGTCACTTATATCAAAATTTACTTTAGTTTTGTCTTTTTTATTTAGACTTACTTGAGCCATTTCTGTATACCAAAAAACTGATTACACCTTAACAAAAAGCTATTAGGCTAACGCAGTTTGCATTACTTAGATATTAGCCAGAGCAAAATTTCATTTATTTAGTCATGTCCAACATTGAGTAAGGTCTTACACAAATAACAAGTTTTTCAACTTAGAGTACTTTTCAACTACCTAGACTGTTTTTTTTTTTCATATAATAATTTAACCAGGCAATTCTAGCATTCTGCAAAAGTATATATTTTTTCTGTTTCATCTGCTTTAGACATATTTTTTTTTTTTTGCCTCTTTCCAGATATTTCTGCCATGCCCCGTGGCACTCCCTTATATGGGCAGCCATCATGGTGGGGGGATGGTGAAGTGGAGGAGAAAAGGGCTTTCAAGTCAAATGGCAAACCTGAAGAAAAAAGTCATGAAACTGGGACAACAGGTAAGGAAAAGCTCAGACTATGACATTCAATGGATATTTTGGGAAGAATATATAATCTAAGCAAAAATGTGGCAGCCCTGAAAAGAGATATATATCTATTACTTTTTAATAAAAAATGTTGTGAATGTCTTAATGATCTTGTCATTGTAAGTTTATTTTGCATGATTCTCACATATTCATTCCAAAATCATTTTTATTTAAAATATTGTTCCAACTAATGAGATTAAATCTTGAAAAATAGATTAATAATATAATCAGGCATTTAAAGTATTTTAAAATAATTATTAAAATGTTTCAGTTAGACCAAAATAGTAGGCACAAACTAATTTTGTGTATTTCATTAGATTCACAGGCATATAATCATGTTTTTAAATGAACAGTTTATGTTATGTTCAGAAATGTGATATATGAAATTAAAATTTCTTTAAAACCTCAGTGTGCTTTATTTGTTGGGATGTGGTAGCAATAAGATTAGCCAAGTTAAGAAGCCAGAATGAAAAAAGTAGTTCTGGGCCACATTCATAGTCAAGGAAACATACTCTTTTGTTGCTAGAGGGATTTCATAATGAGCTAAGTGTTCCATAAGCCAGAAAATCAAGATTTCCAGGAAACAGAGGTATCATTTGTCTCATAAGGACTTGGCAAATACATTAACACCAAAGGGTCAAATGGCCAGTTTCCACGTTAATGGCAGATAAGGATCCAGAGCTGGAGGGATTAGATACAGGTACCAGGAAACCCAGCAGTATAGAAAACCAAGTCTGACTCTGAGTCAAAGATAGATTCCATCGGGGCACCTGGTTGGCTCAGTCGTTAAGCGTCTGCCTTCGGTTCAGGTCATGATCCCAGGGTCCTGGGATCAAGCCCCGCGTCGGGCTCCCTGCTCAACGGGAAACCTGCTTCTCCTTCTCCCACTCCCCTTGCTTGTGTTCCCTCTCTTGCTGTCTCTGTCAGATAAATAAATAAAAATCTTAAAAAGAAAAAAAAGATTCCATCAGCACCCTTCTCAGTTGCCTACCCTTGACCCTAGTTGTACAAGATAAATAAGACATTTTTCTTAGCTGGAGAATAAGAGCACTGTTCTTTAAATATGCTGATTTTGCAGGATACAAGTCTAATAAGAAGAAATCTGGCTGTATGGACTCGATTTTACAAGTGCCTCAAACTGAAGTTGTCAACTTTGCAAATAAATTCCCATCACTGCTTCCTTGTTTCTGTCCACCAGCATGGTTTTCTTCATGTCCAAGCTTAGAAATACCTGAGTATTGATACTTAGTATCATTTAGCATAAGGTCAGATGCAAATAACACAGATGGGACCTGAGATAAGCGGGAGGGGAATTTACTGGCTTAAATAAGTGTAGCTCTTCAGGGCTGGTCCCTGCCTCTCTGCAGTGTCATCGGGGAGCCCGTTTCTCCCCCTTTCTCAACTCTCTGTCCACAGTGGCTGCATATGAGGGCATCTGTCCTCATCGTCATCTCTGTGATGAAACTGAATTCTTAAATGATTATCAGCTTGTGTGGCCTGTCTTATTCAGTGTCATTTTTGCCACATGTCAAAAGCTGTCTCATAATCTTGGGATTATTTTTGAGTAAGAAGGAATTAAGTGATTTATGTCTTGTGTTAAGTGGCCTAAATGAACCCAGCCAGATTCAGCCAATTAAGGGCCTTGTGAGGGTCTCATCGGCTTTCTATTATTAGTGTGAGGAGGTTCTTGTTTCACATTTATTATTTGTAGTTTCTTAAAATATAGGGTGAAGGGAACAATTTACTGACCTGAAATAACTTACGATACTAACAGAGATTATAGAATCAGTTTGAAGATGTATACTGAATCTTATTTAATTTGATCATTTCAAAATTGTTTTTATTAAATGTTTTAAATTATGACATATAAGTAATCAATTTGTGCTCTAAGCATGCTGTTTTGTAAACACAAAAAGTGATTTGCTTCTTGGTTACCAATTTTTAGAATGTAAAATCTTAATAATTATTGTGAGAGGTCAGCATTTCAGAAAGGGTAATAGAGTATGTGCTATCTACTGATTTACGTCCCTCTCAGTGGGTCCACATGTATCCAGAATCTCCTACAGACTTAAGCACATAGCCTAAAAAACCCTAGAAGCAAATATGTATGCCAGAGCAACCAAATTCTCCTGAAATTGTATGAATATTTTTAGTCCTATTAAGAAGGAAAATTTGTCCTCATTTGAGCTATGGGTGTGCTCTTCGACCTGCTGACAGGGTGCGAACATTTACTTAGGTTATATTTAAAGGTCTTTTAAGTGTTGCAACTGTGAGTAATAGATTTCTAGCTCTTTTACATTGATTTCAATCTAATCACACTAAATTTGGAAACTTTCCAGTTGTGACTCCTTTTTAGCAAAAGATGTTTCCTAGTCTTTGTTATTTGAGATACTTGAATATGCAAGGTTGGATATATGTTCTAAGCTGAACAAATGTGTTTTCATCATTATAACCTTTGTCATCTTGATTTAATTGAATATTTCACTTAATTTAGTACAGAAGAATCAAGGGAACAGTTTTTTGGATTATGTGTATTACAAGTTTCCCAAAAGGTTACATAATCATAAAGTACCCTAAGAACTTGAGGATATTATCACCAGTTGCTGTTCTGATTTAGATAAACATAATCAATTCTAGCATAATCAGTTGTTAAATAGTTTTAAATAACTAGCAGTTGAGATTATAACAAAATATTATTATATACAAATTTTAGGATATTTAGTATATTAATTTAGTATAAACAGAGTTTGAAGATAAATGGATGTTAAATTCACAAATTTCCAGAATCTCTTCTGTCAGTGTTTTGAGAGCTATTTTATTTTTCTGTATTAAATTAGAAGACCCCCCCCTCCATGATTTTTCTAGTGGGCCTACACTTCCCAAGTAAAGTAGGCCCACATGTGATCTGTTTTTATCATCTCCAGAGAAATGAATTCCTTCAGATGACTGAATTTTACTTTTACAACTGACAATTTCTTTTAAAAGTTTAACCATTTCTAAATTTCTATTAAATGAATTACCCATATCACTGCCTTCTTAAGTGGAGAAGGCTGACTATAATTTAAGTTTTTGGTTGATGACTCTTAAGTCGTCATGATGAATATCAGTTACTGAACTGTGTGACACTACAGTGAGGTCCTTGGGGGACGTGGAAGGATGTAGGACTGCTGGCCCTACGTACCGAATGGTTCTGGACTGCTGTGGTTCTGAGCCACGTTCTGAGCTCTTGTGTTTTGTCTTACCTCTGCCATCTGTTTCTTACTTCTCAGTGCAGTGTGTCTTACCTTAATCCTCACTTCAGATTTGCTACATATATCTAAGCAAATCGTAAAGAGGTTCTCAATGAGTGACTTCCTGGTTAGTGAAGATCATGAATATGGGCATATAGGCACTGTTGAATCTGTCTTAGGTTTTTTAGAGTTAGATTTTTGGTTTAGTTTTCATTTCCCTGATTCTTAGCTATGCTAGAGAATTGGGAAAAAGAGAGATACATTTATTTGTGTGCCTTTTTTTGTCCTGGGCTTTCTTCTGGGTATCTCAGATTATCTCACTTAATACTTAACCTCACTGGATCATCACAGTGATCTCATGGATAGATACCATTATTTCTGATGAAGAAAATGAGAATTAAAGATTGACGGAGACAGGATTTATCTGATAGCAGATCTCTTCGCTACTTTCCTGCCTAGTTAACAGTCATCAGGTCCTAATATGCTTCCTTTCCCCTCTATTGTGCTACCTGACATTGTTAGATAACTGATTTCTGGGAAAATTGTGTAAGTCTTGGGTTTCTAGTCCTTGGAGTAAAGGTGACTTTGAAGTAGGACTAATGGATGATAACCTTAAAAACAGTGATGTGCAGTTGTTGATCTGTTTTTATGTGTGATAATGTGAAAAAAATGTTGAAAGTATATCAGTATTAACTGTGAACTTTTCCTTCACAAGGAAGGAAAATTAGGAAAACATTCCTTTAAATTATGAATGACAAGTAGATGATAAATGCTATATCCTTGGAGCAGCTTTTTGTGGTTTTTGCTTTGTAGTTCAGCCACATCATTTTATTTGGGTATCCAAGTGGTGGTAAAAAGAGCCTATACCACCCCTTGTCCCCAGCCAGCATTATCCTGTTACCATAAGGATGCGCAAAGCCGAATAAATGACTCAGTGAATTATGTATCTGATGGGTACATACACAGATAGGCCAGGTTTGTAAGCCAATTGTACTATAAGGAATTGACCAAGTACAGTACATTGTAATAGTAAACAAGTCAGCGTATGAAAAATAAAAATAACATTTATTAATGAGTTTACTAATACATGGGGAGTTACTAATGCAATTTACTCTCATGGAAATTTTAAATGACAGGCCTTCAGAGGAAACAGTGCAAGTGGACATTTTATTATTAAGATGAATTAACTCTTACATAAAGAAATTTTAAAACATGACTTTAGGTTCCTTAGTCTTATTGTATAATCTCTTCTTCCAAAAAGCATGTAAAATTTTTGCTTTAGTGATGTAGAGTGTTTGCTGATACACATTTCACATTTTCATAAGAAAAATTGTATTTTGAAAAGGATAATTTTTACATTGAAAATTGTTTTTGTTACTCTGTTTACCTTCTGTGTAGTGGGATTTTGGGGGTTTTTTTTTGTTTTTTTGGAACTGGAGCTTGATGTTTTCTATACCCTGTTCCATACATTTGATTACAGCAATGTTGTCCTATTCTTATAACCTAAAAGCAAACAGTTTTATGTTCAGAGATTACTGCCAAGAAATCAGTTATAGCACCTGAAGAATCCCATCAAGATTTAATATTTGAAAAGATAGCTCAAGAGACCAAATACTACTTCACTCAGTTAGGGAATGATTGGAAACAATGTAGTCTCCCTGTACTGCCTTTCCTCCTAATAAATTATCTGAGTATGGTTTTCCTGTCAATCTGTTTAAAAATGGAATGCTTCTATGAGCTTTAAGGAAATATTTTTCATTTCAACTCTTTACCATCTTAATAATGGACATGGTTCTTTTGCTTCCTGAAAAACAGGGCAGTTTAATCTTATTTATTTATCTAGTAATTTTTTGCGTTTGCACTGTCTAATAACACGTACTTACAAGAAGACATTTCAATAATCATTTTCATTTATATATTTTATTTGCCAATTTCACTTACATATGCTGTGTACAAATGCATATATTTTTATACCTTTATCTTCATTTCTGAGATAGCAGAACAATAGTGATAGTGTTCCAGAGTTGCTCACTTCTTCTGCCAACTCTGGTTGTTTTGATCTGAGATTTATAATTCAGCTTTCCTCCCAAGAATTTTTGACACTTGTACATATTCTGCTGTATAGACATACACATGAATTTTCTTCTGGAATTTTTGGCTGGCAACTGAAATTTCTATTTTTACCTTATTTCTTTCACACTGCTGCTCGGATTGCGATGCTGCAAGCAAACCACGTGTTTTATCTTTAGTCGTTCTTTTATTCTTTTTGTATCCATCTTCTTGCAGTGAGCGCACATCAGTAAATGTTATTTTTATAATTCTAAAAGTAATGTCTCTAAATGTCATGGTGAAGAATGGTAAGTGGAATCATTACTTCTAGAACATCACTTGCGTATTGACTTCATGTTTATTTCTTCATTTAAGCACCTGTTCTCCTTCAGAGCTCTACTTTGTGTTCATAGATATTTCATCCTCCTGACTTGATAAGGAAATTCACATTTTTTCTATGTCCCTAGATGTATATGTCTAATGTGCATCTCCATCTGCATTTGATTTCAGTTCTTTTACACCTTGATGATTTCTAGATCGAAGTTGGAAAAAACATGTATCTAACCATGCAGGGTCCATCTCTTAAAACTGCTTTGTTCTTTGTCGTTGCTGCTACTTATCCTGCATCTTCTGCTACTGAATGCTGTGCTTATATCAGAATTATTTCTTCTCTGTGATATTTGCCAGGTTTTCATCCAGGCTGTGATCTGCCTTCTGATTCTCATGGCACAATACAAATGGCCATAATTATTCTCCTTTAAGTGCTAGAAGCTCCCAAATATTTTGAATTTTCTCTTATTTTTTTCATTAGGGTGCAGCATAGATGCCAAGCAAGTTGAGGAACAGTCTGCAGCTGCAAATGAAGAAGTACTTTTTCCTTTCTGTAGGGAACCAAGTTACTTTGAAATCCCTACAAAAGAATTTCAGCAGCCATCACAAATAACAGAGAGCACTATTCATGAAATCCCAACAAAAGACACACCAAGTTCCCATACAACAGGTGCAGGGCATGCTTCATTTACCATTGAATTTGATGACAGTACTCCAGGGAAGGTAACTATTAGAGACCATGTGACAAAATTTACTTCTGATCAGCGCCACAAGTCCAAGAAGTCTTCTCCTGGAACTCAAGACCTGCCGGGGATTCAGACAGGAATGATGGCACCAGAAAATAAAGTAGCTGACTGGCTAGCACAGAACAACCCTCCTCAAATGGTATGGGAAAGAACAGAAGAGGATTCCAAAAGTATTAAAAGTGATGTTCCAGTTTACTTGAAAAGGTTGAAAGGTAAAGTGAATTGATCATTTCAGAACTTCCTGTTTTGTGATAAAGAAAATTCAGTCTTCACAGTTAACCAAAGTACTCCTAGATAAGTAATTGTATGGTAGGAAACTTCAGCTTTTTGAAAGCTCTGTATTTGATTTTGAAGCTCAAAGGCAAGCCATACTACCCATGTCCACCTTACTCATTAAAAATAGTCTGCCTTCATTTTCCTGCCAAAACCAGATTGGTTTTGTGAATTTATATTCATGCCTTTAAAAATCTTTCTTTTTCCACCAGTGGAATTCCCTAGAAGACAATTCTCATCGTTTTCTTGACTTAAGGAAAACCTATATTCAATTCTGTTCTTCTCTACTGTGATGCTTCCAATAAAATGTCAGTGTCTAGATTTTGAAAGAAATTTTAAGCCATTTGATAATGGGCCAAAAGTTCTACATTAGTAATACAATGACATTGTTGATAGTGTGCTTCCAGCTTTTCTCAGCAGTTACTCATGAAACAAAAACTTTTGGTCTAGAGATACTGAGGATCAATTGAATTTAAAATGTTTTTGATATTAAAATTTATGAAACCACAATTGAATGTTTGTGAAATAGTCAATATTTGCTCTGTTAGTATAACACTTGGCCAAAATTAGTCAAATATCTATACCTATGTACCAAGGTATCAACTGAATAATTTTTTCCATTGTTTTGCTAATTAAATATATTTTAATTACCCTATCTTAATTTTATTTAATAAGCTATCTTTAAGAGAAATGATTACATGCTAATCTGGCCATTCTGTTTCTATACAAGGCGTTAATGAGCTTTTTTAAAAAAAATGCTCACTGAGGTCATTGTATCCCTAACACTTCACCTGGGGACTTTATTATGTGGCAAGTACTCAGTAATTTGAGTACATAATGAATGACTTCACTATCAATGATAAGACTAACGCTGGCCTAACCAGTACTTTATGCCCTGGGATTTTGTTTCGTCAAGTAATGAAGAAATACCTGTTCTGATTTGCTTCTAAGACATTTCAAGATAGTAAGGTCGTGTGATTACCTAATTCTTTGTTGGGACCTATTACTATATCTAATTATAATCTTAAGCGGTTACCTGGCATATATACTTTTCACATGTGATTGTTATCTTTTCTTCTACCAGATAATACTAAATACATAACTGAGAACTATGTATGTATGTATAGGTTAAAGCTCAGAAATAAAAGCTACCCATTTGGAAACTGACCATTTTTATGAATTTATAAATAGTACTGATATCTTAGTATAATAAAAAGGTAGCATAAACCTTGAAAATTTAGAAATGGCATGGTCTTTAACTACTCTTAATAAATGTCAAAAATGAGCTAAAAGATTCTTTAAAAAGCTACCATTTTAAAGCACCTTTACCCCTTTATTATAGCTGTTTTTTTAGTCATCCATAAATATTTTCTGTATTAGCTATTATTTTTAAGCTATCAGTTTCAGACATTCTCTTCTTGAAAAAGGCCCATTGTAAGACTGACTCCAAACAGAGGCATTAATGCCCATATTCACACTGTATCTACGTATGCATTAATGATTAGATATTTTTAAGCTTTACCAGAAACTATACAATCAAATTACTATGGTCCCTCAAAATTGATTTATAGGTAGATGTATATCCTAGGATATTGCTGTTGCTCAGAACCCTTCTTTTGGATTTGCCTTCAGACCATTCTACAAACCATCTAAGAAAATGTCTTTATGAATATAATTCATTTTTCGTTCAGGATCCATTTTCTTTCTCCAGACATATTTATAAATGACATTTGACTTTTCCCCAAAGTGAGATATGCCATCATTAGATAAAGATTTTCCACAATGTAGGATGTTGAAAGTGTATACAGAGATTTTAAATAAAGGTATTTATGGCAAATAGTAATAATTTTACATTAATTAGACTTTCAGCAGTTATTTGAATCAGTCTCAAAAACTTGAACGTAAGTAAAATAAAAGCAAAAAACTTTGCTCCTACAAGAGTAAAGTGCACGCGCTTTGGGACAGTGAAGAAAATAATGTTCACAAAGCCCATACACTTTTACCCTTTAGGAGAGTTGCAGCTTCTTTGACCACAGCTTCTGACCTGGTACAGCTAACCTACCCTAGAAAATACCTAACAGACTTGAGCATGTTTAGGCACGGTTAATGATAGACAAGACAGAAACTTAGGAGAGTTTCCTAGTGATTTGTTTGTTGTTGAGTGCAAAGAGAAATTGCAGTTCTGATCAGATATCTCGCCTGGTGTAAGAGAAATACAAGCAGGAATAATAATTTTCCAGAAAAGAAAATGGCTAACCCATAAAGAGGAGTTTTTAAACTATAACTTAAAAGATACTGAAAGGATCTGACACCACTTTAGTGCCAAATTTTACATGTTGATAGAAGAACTGAATTCTGTAAAGATGGTGTTTTCACGTTGTATATATGTGCAATATGGGTTATTTGGTCTTACTATACAGGAAATATTAGAGTTTAGTTATTTCTGGCTCTTACAAACTGGATTCCTTTTCAGTTTATCCAGTGCAACAATGAAATAGGTTGTAAAATAGCATGTTTTAATTTTAATGTAAAATAGCATGTTTTGTATTTGAATTAGTGGTTTAGTTTGATTTTGCTTTCCATCCGCTATCCCTGGTTCCTAGCTTAATTACCTGAGGCTAGGGATTCCATTAAATGAACACCTGTTTTGTTTTGTTTTGTTTTTTCTTTTCAGATTGCATTTTGAATAGTTGCTAATTTGAAGAAAGATTTTCAGATCTGTTGTCATATCTGATGTTTATAACATTCATCAGTTTTACTCTGCTGAGAGTGCTTCCCAAAACCCCTTCATGTTGGTTTCATTCTCTCCCTTTGTTTCCCTAGCCTATTATTTCTTCAGAACATTACGTTTTTCATGTGTGCTCTTTCTCCTTCTGAGTCTTCTCACATCTTTTATGTACCACATTTTGACAACCAGTCCTCCTGTGGTAAATCATTGACCCCAATTGGTAAACTTGAAATTCATTAGAAACAAGTCCATGAGTATTAAAACTCAAGTTTTTCCTTTGGACGTATGCCCTTTGCCCCTCCTAGCCAACAGGTCTTCAGCTCTGATTATTGTCTTGTTTGTTACTATGTTATTCAGCAGGTATTTAGACTCAGATCTCTAGCCCAGGAAAAGCTTAATCTCAGTCCTGGGAGCCAGGGACTGACTGCACGTAGTTGACTAGACTCATTTACACTTCTGCAGAAGCCAGCATTGAAGCCCTCATTTGTGATTCAGTCTAAAACATGTGTAGAGTAATTCTTCACTTTTCAGTAAATGTATGCTGTAATAATATAATTATCATTTGATTATTTCTTCTAATGTATTTAAATACTGAGAATTCTAAATCATTGAAAAATAATTTCCATAAAGTTTCACATCGAATCCCTAGTAGAACTAAGGGTAACAGAAAACCTCTGTTAGGAATCTGATATTTCAAAATTCAGATGTATTCCAGCTTGACTCTGCATGCTTCATAGAGAAGACAGACTTTTAGCTGGTTATATTTAGCACTCTGTCATTTGCCCAGAAGGTGGTTACATTTATACAGGATTTCATAGACTGTGCTTTTTTGTGATAGGCCTTCAGCATGCTTTATGTAACTTTTGAAGCCACCAGAGTTAGGGCACAATTGTTAAGTCTGCAAAACTTCCCACAGCTAGAAAGACACTTGTAAAAAAGTGTATGGTTAATTGGTGGAACCTACAGATTTGTATCTTCCTATTAACATTTTGCATACTGTTTATTGAAAGTGTGCTATACTTTTAGAAGTATTGAACATTGTTGAAAGTTAAAATTCATCACATTTTTATGGCATTTGTATTCTCCTTTACTGTGTTGTGGTAAGTGTCTCTGGGATCACCCTTTTTTCTCTTTCCCTCATGCTGAAGCAAATTTTTGATTGCTTAAAGTATACGGTTTGGAGGCAGGATTAATGTTTATTACTGTTATAAGTACACACTATCACAGATGATACAACATTGCTTATCTGTTAAGGCATTGAGGAATCATTATAAAGTTAAAATTTGGAGAAAGAAAAGCAATCCCATTCAATTGTTTATAAAGGCCCTCATTGTTGGTTGATAAAATTTGAATGTGAGCATTGCAATTGAGGGAAGTTTGCAGAGCCTGTTACTGAAAAGAACATATGACTTAGCTTGAAAAGGGGGAGGGGGGCAAAAAACAAATAGCACTTTTGTATATGCGTCTAATTTTCTACATGGGATTTTTTTCCTTCTCTATTATGTGGTTTCTTTTTTGTGTCCAGGAAATAAACATGACGATGGTACACAAAGCGACTCAGAAAATGCTGGGGCTCACAGACGCTGCAGCAAACGTGCGGCTCTTGAGGAACACTTAAGGCGCCACCATTCCGAACAGAAAAAGCTCCAGAAGGCCCAGGCTACTGAAAAGCTTCAAGACCAAGCCGTTGTAAGTCAAACTGCTTTTATGATTGCATTCTTTGATGAAGACAATCCCAGAAAAAGAAGGTCAGATTCTTTTACTCAGAGTGCGAGAATCTTGTGTCAGGAAACTACTTATTCAACACTACATACAAAACTTGAAAAAACAAAATCTACAACAGCAGATGCCAAAGTGGTTTCTTTGTCTTTACAGACTAGCTCTGCGCATCACAGAGGGGGGCATGGTGTTCCACGTGGGAAATTGTTAAAACAGAAATCCGAGGAGCCATCAGTGTCCATTCCCTTCCTACAGACTGCATTGTTAAGAAGTTCAGGGAGTCTTGGGCACAGACCAAGCCAGGAGATGGATAAAATGTTAAAAAATCAACCTACTTCTGCCACTTCTGAAAAGGATAATGATGATGACCAAAGTGACAAGGGTACTTATACCATTGAGTTAGAGAATCCCAACAGTGAGGAAGTGGAAGCAAGAAAAATGATTGACAAGGTAAATAACTGAAATTTGGGGATGGTGGAAGTTTTCTTTTGGTGTATTTGACTGTTGGAAATTATTGGAGAGTCAGCATGAAGTGTTCTCATGCAGTTAGTGGTACTGGAACGTTAGGATTTTGTGAGGGGACTGCAAGATAAACAACACCAAAGTGCCTTCCGATTTTATTCTGCTTATATTCTGAACTTTTGCCTGAGTTTCTTATGTATGTAAAGTCCGATAACATTTAAGCTCTTTGGACCTTTTAAAGTTGTATACGTTTAAGATAGGATTTTAAAACCATGTACTTTTGTGACTGTCCTCACTCTGCATTTATAAAAAACTATAAAACAAAGCCAGGCTGCCATGCCTCTAACATAAACATAAATGTCAGCTGATAGTAGTTAACCACGGGTTTCCTGCTTACTAATTTCATGTCACAAACAGATGAAAGTGTGTATGTTTTAGTCAATTTTGTTCTTTGTCCTTATGTTCTTTTCTTTCTGTTCACTGCTGCCTTTGGAGATAGAAAAGAAGTATATGAAAACAGAATCAGTTTCATTATGATACTCGAATTCAGCCACTTTAAGTGTATGCCCAGCCATGATGATTTTAGATTTGTTCTCTGATGTTATTGGTTAATGTCTATGATGATTGTTGTATGGTTTTAAAAGCAGTTTTTATCAATTTTGCCCATAGTAATGGAAAATTGACTTTAGAATCAGCTGTTTATTTTACCTCCTGGAAAACAGCAGCTTAAGTTTGGCTAAATAATAACCTCTTGTTTAAGTTCTTGTTACTCAGAGTGTGAACAGCGTTAGCATCAATTTAGGAGCTTATTAGAAATACCAAAAAATCTCAGCCCTGATCTAAATACACTGAATCAGAATCTGCTTTAAAAGCAAGATCTCCAGGTGATTCGTATGCATCTTAACATTTGAGGTGCCCTAGTTTAGATGATAAGCTTACAGGCAGGGCTTTCAGGAGGTAAACAAAATAAACCTTTGGGATCTGGGAAAATTATTAGGATTTATGTTTACTTTTAATTTTTTAACTTTTATTTCCATTTTGGGGTATGTTCTACAGTGTATGCAGTCTATTATTATATTGGTATATGTATACAATTTCAAAACATGCATTTATTTGAGGAGCACATGCTCAAAATTCTTTACTGTTGGAGCATACAACTTCAAACTTCCGGAGACCTGTTACCCTACGAAATAGATGCTGTGTGAGCAATGTTATGACAGTTGTTAATAAGAAAAATAAAGCAAGTAAGAAACAGATGAATAAAGTGAGTTTCCTGATTATATTAAAAGAAGTCTAAGGACACAGTATTAGCACAGAAAATGACTCTTGGTGATTTTGAATTATTTTCATCATTGGGAATTGATAATATTTCCTTCAGGTTATTTTAAAGTTCCAAATTTTCCCTCTGGTTACTGAGAACAAGAATATTGCTATCAAAAATACTGTAAAATACAAAATAAAAGAATAGGTTTTGAAAAGGAGAATAGTAAGAAGTTTTAAAATTCAGATTAATATTAATTTTATTCTATTATGCCTTTGCTTGATTTATGGATATTGTTTTCATAGTGATTGGTGTTTTGTCCATGAGGTTATTTTACACTGAGGGATTCTGTTACGGGATTGAAGAACATCAACACTTGCAGGCAGACAGATCTGGGATTAAGTATAAACTTTGCATGCACTAGATGGGTGCCCTTGCCCTTGAGTAAACTAACATCTTTAAACCTCTCTTTCTTTTTTCTCTAAAATGGAAGAAAGTTCACAAGGTCTTATAAAAAATAAAATGCATTTCACAATGCCTGTTTTATAATAAGACTTCTAAAAATGTTAGCGGTGTTATGACCCTTACTAGGAGTCTCCACATGTGGATCTCTGCACAAGGTACTGATAAATCCTGGAAAGTTCTTTCAGCCTGAGTCAGATCTGAAGCCCAAGGGGAAGTGACAGTGCAAGGGAGAGGCCCATCCAGAACAGCAGAAAGCCAAGAAAGAAGTCACTGGTACACACAAGACTCTTAGGAAACTGCTGGATAGAGAGGGGGACCATAAAACCTGGGTCCTGCCTGCTGTCTATAATTATCATAAGCAGCTTTTTTTCAATGGCAAATTATACAGTACCACCCTGGATAGAGAAAACTAAGATCTTAAAGCAGGATTCGCTTAGGGGAGTAATGGCAGTGTGTGAATGGATAATTCAGAGTTATTCCTACTTTGTATAAACCAGAAAACAAAGCTGCCCATAACTATAGGGAAGAGTCACTGCATTATCTTGTGAATACAGAGAAAAAGAGCTGAGACTCTACTAGTTGTGGTTAAAGCCAGAAGCCAAATTCAGGCAAAAATCAGGCTCTGGGAAAAAAAAAAGCAGGGAAGCAGGAGTCCAATGTCTGAAGGAGATGAGGTAACTGTGGGCACAGAGAAAACAAAGACTTAAGACTAGCCAGAATCAAGGCATAAGAAGCACTCTGGGAGGGTAGGAGCAATACTAGTGTCCTTTCAAATTGCTTGGTTGAGTTAGGTGTGTGGACAGAAGTTGGAGCCTTTGGCTCCTTTCCATCTAAATTTAATTGTTGTTTGGCCCTGAAAACTTGTGTGTGGTCTCTTTCCTTTTTTACACCATCATTTGAGAGCTGGCTTATTTGATTTATTCACTTAGCAACCTTTATTCAACATCAACTGTATGCCACCCTTTGTGATAGAAGAGAGAGATTCAAATTGAAATTCTTCCCTTCAGGCCATGAGTCTGTAGAGGAATGGAAATACACAAGTAAAAACATATGTATTACAAATAGTATGACGAGAGTGCTTTGATAGATATAAGCTATCGGAGAAAGGGTCAGTAGTTCTCAAGAGAAGATAGTTTCCTGTTTATTCACTGCCCTACTCCCCCAAAACATGCGCACGTGTGCACACACACGAATGTAAATTCCATAACTGTGGGAACCTAGGGCCTGGTATTTTATATGTCCTCAATAAATACTGAATTTAATTGTCAGCTGAGCTCATTCTTAAGCAGGTGGAATCAATCCTATAACAGGGGTGGTAAAGTAGGGTTTTCCAGAAATACGGAGCAACCTGTTCCAGATACGGAGCATGGGAGTATGGAGGGCTTGTTCAGAGGACCGCAGTTATTTTAGAGAGATGAGATCTGACTAGATATTGAAGGCCCTTGTGTATCATAGGAAGGACTCTAGAGTTTTTAATGCTGGTGGGAATCCCTGACAACTTTTAAAAAGGGCAGTGACATCTAATCACTGTCAGAAGTGTGAAGAATGGATTGAAAATTGGAAAGGCCAGAAGCAGAGAAGGCAATTAAGGAGCTACTGATGTGTCCAGTAGTCAGCTGGATAGAAAGGTATAGAAATACCTGCGTTTTGGGTAAGAGATCTGGGCTAACATCCTCATTTGGGAAATATTAGAGAGTAGCTCAATGCAAAATAATAGATGTGATTACTTAGAAAGAATGTGTAGAGGGAGAGGAGACAAAGAGTGAAGTTCTTAGCAACATGAACAATGGTGGACAAAGGGTGGGCAAAGGAGGCTAAAAAGAATCACACAGAGGAGACAGAGAAAACCAAGAGAAAATAGCATGTTGGAATCAAAACAGAATCAAAAGGAAGTGAGTAAGCCACAGTATCACATGATATAGCACTGGATGCCTTTTCAGTTTTTCCCCCAAAATAACATTGTACTCCTGGGCCTAAAGACGATAATTAGAACAGGTATTTGCTTCTTAACGCGGGAAAAGTTGTATAAAACAGGATCTCTCTAAAAAAATCGTCAAACTGAAATACCATATCTTTGTTTTTCTGTGCTGGTTGTAGATAAAGGGTACTGAAATGTCCCCTCCGCAGACCCCAAGTTACGGGATCACAGCATTTTGGCTCATGTTTTTATGCTGTGTGTTTGTCAGTAGGTAGCCTTATTTTATGCATTGTCCCCAAATTCACTTCTTATATGATATTAACACAAATGCTTGTTATTTATAAAGACCTCTTGAGTTTTATGTCTAAGCTTACATGGAGATGTGCTATAATAAGAAAGTGCTGTTGACTGCTTGGATTGAAGGTAACTGTCTTCCATAGTAGTAATAGCCTCCCCAGCCCTCCCTCCTTTGGCCTCCCTGTGGTATCTAGAGAACCCATCATAGTGCCGGCTTATTCTTCCCACTCCTCCACCAAAACAGATACCGCTGAGGGAAGAGGAGGACATGAATCAGGGCTATTTCCTAGCCTTCCAAGCTAAGGGAGAAAAACTTGTAGTGAGAACAGAAAGCTAAATATTAACGTAACAAAAAAAAAAAAAAAAAAAATTGGTCATTGTAGAGGGCTTGAGGCTCTGTCTTGAAAAAAGTATTTTCCATAAATGTCATTCCATAGCCCAGTTCTGCCAGATAGATACTTTTCCTGCCCTGAGTTTCGATTCCTGTCCACATGTCCATGGCAACATATGTACCCCCCCAAATGCCTCTTGTGAGCATATTCTCTTCTCTCACGGGCCTTGTATCTACCCGGGCTGTTCTACAGGCAACAGATGGTAGGGGAGGAATCCAGAACCAGGAAAGCTCTAATGAGACTGGAAACACAGAAGAGAGTCAGTGCTGAGAATTGGACCCAGCTGTAAGCAGTTTGGAAGTTCACAGCAGGAGTTTAGATTAGATCCAAGTTGGAGCCAGGGGAACCCTGATAAATCAGAGTCAAAATCTAGGTGGTAGTGCCAGACAGAACACAGAACGGCAGCATGTTCCGGGTCCACTCGGCCACAGAATCAGATTTGTGTGGGAACTACAGAGTAGGAGATCAACGGAGAGCCTCGAGCAGTGAGAGGGGACTTTGATAACGGGCAGCATTTTCATTTGGACTTTACATTCTCTTCAACTTCTTGCCAGTCCAGAAACAATCGGAGTTAATGGGCCAAAGCAAATAGCAGTTCTTAGCCGGCGAATTCTGAGGGCTTCATTTTTCTTCCTCTTCTACTAATCTTTCTTGCCCTCTCTTCAGTAAGCAATTTTTTAGACAAAAGTCTTTATCAGGAGGATTGACTTTTGGTCACTCTGATTCCTGCTCCTCTCCCCTTCTCAGCTCCTCTTCTTAGCACGTCTCAGGTACAGGAAACCTCTCCTGCTGTGCTCGTCCTCAAAGCTTCACATCCAAACCCTCACCTTTCTTCAGTCAGAAGCTTAATAACATTTACTAGGCTCCCCCCCTTTCTTTCCTGTGTTATTATATGAAATCTTATTTATTTTCCTGCTTATAGGACTTGCCAACTACCGTGCCCTCAGCGCATAAGCTCTTCCTTGTGTTTTCGCATGCCTTGCTCCTTCCTTCTCCTAGTTCACGGTCAGAGGCTTTCTCTCCCCGCTTCCTGTCTCAAGTAGCCCTGCTCTTCACCTCTTCTTTCTCCCTGTCACATTACCATGTCTTATTTTCCTTATAGAACTTGCCTCTAGCTAGTTTACATTCTGCCGGTTCTTTCTAGAATGACCTTGTCTTGATCACTTCTGAATTTCTTGTGCTTAGGACAGTGCCTGGCATGTAGTAGACAGTCTCTTTTTAATGAATAATGAGAAAGAAGACTTTGTGACATGCTCTTTCATTTTTGTCAGTATCTGTGTGTGGTTAGCTATAGATTAGCTAATTTAATGAATTTATAGATTGGTCAGATTCAGCCAGGCCTCCACAAACAAGTTTTCCTATATTTTTTATTTGCTGAAACTAGTTTGTATCTTACCTAACATAACTTGATAAAATGCATAGTTTAAAACCTTGTATGTGTTATAAGCTTCACTTTGTCAGTATGAAGGCTGCAAAAGAGTAGAGATTGTATCAGAAGAAATACATGTATAAGTTTCAGGGGAATTGCCTCAACTAGTAGAAGACTGGATGTACCTTTGAGTTTCTAGCAATACCTACTAACAGCTTAGCGCTTAAAAATCTGCTTATCAAGGAAAAGATAAGATGGTCATTGATGAGCAGCCAGATTTTAGGCATGAAAGGAAGGAATGCATGTCAAGGAAAGAGGCAAGAAATTGGACATTTTAACTGTAGATGCATGAGATTAGACCTGAGCATAATTCAAAGATAGGAAAGGAGGAGCTAATAGAAAAAGAATGCTAAGCAGTGCTGGAAAGAGAAGAGGCATGGGTATAATACTCCTAAGGAGTGGGAAGAATCAAGGACCACAGGGTAGGTTCAGGGAGAGGGCAGAGATCTGAGCATGTTTTTACACAGGCAGAAGTAAAAAGGGAGAAGATCAAACTAGATGGGGTGCCTTTTTTTTTAAAAAATTGGGGTAATGTCATTCACAGGACAGTCACCATTTTAGCCATTTAAAGTGTATTGGCTTTTAGTACATTCACATTGTGCGACCATCAGCGCTGTCTAATTCCACGGCATTTTCTTCACCCCGAAAAGAGATACCCTACCTGCTCCATTTCTTCCAGCCCCTGGCAACCACTAATCTACTTTCCGTGCCTGTGGATTTGCTGCTTCTGGGCTTTTCACATAAATGGAATCATATACTGTGTGGCTTCTTGTGACCAGCTGCTTTCATGTAGCCTGTTTTCAGGGTTCATCCATGATGTAGAATGTGTCAGTACTTCATTCCATTTTATGACTAGGACACCATTGTGTGGATAAACCACATTTTATTTATCCGTTCATCTGTTGATGGACATTTGGGCTCTTTCCACCTTTTGGCTCTTGTGACTAATGTTGCTGTGAACATGCATGTACATATGTACCTACCATGATAAATTATAAAATGTCTCTCTTAACCCCACTCTTTTTTCTAATAGTTTTATCTGAATTTTAAATTTTAAAAGTTGATTACAAATGTTATAAAAATCACAGTGTTAAATTCTTAGAACCACTTATTCCACTGACTTTTAAGGGATTTTTCTTCTAAAAAATTAGATTTTTATGGAAAATTATGTTTAAAGAAATTCTCCTCTATTAAGTCTTCCTGATTTTGTTCCCTGATGTTAGAAGCTAGGACTCTGTAGTTCTTAAAGTATGCGTCGAGTGGTTTTCACAGGCCATGGGAACCTTTGCTGTTGCCTTGAACTGGTGGAGACCCTGCTCTCTCTACCAAGGCGGTCCTTGCTCATAGAGGAAAGAGTTGTTCCAGTCATCTGAGGTTGAAACCTGAGTGCACATTTACTTGGACACTTCGATATGATTGATACACGAATGCAATACTGTTCTTCAGTTGCTAATTTAAAATAAGCCCACAAAAGCTTTATGTTTAACCTACCATTATGTTTCTCATTTCTGTGGAAAGATAAATTACTGTTGAATTAATAAATAATAGTGACAATGATGATAATATACTGGTGAAAAAACCAAGTCATACTTTTCACAGGCTTGGTTTGTACTGCACGTACTAGACCTTTGTCATCTGGAGAATGTTTCATTTCTTTAAATTTAAAACTAAAATCTAAAAATATAGTCTGGGTCTTAAAGAAATGTTGTTTTAACTACAGAGTGCCCCTGCATGGTTCAGGTGACATTCTCTTTTCTTTGTAAGCCTCCTGTATTAGAACTCAGCCCTCCGAGAACAAGGACTAAGTTACACATATTTTTGAGGCACCTATGGTGGCTAGCCCAGTAGCCTGCAAAAATAGTAAGTACCGTACCTCAGGAACAGGTTGTTAAAATTGTTTAGAGTAGCTGCTGAGATACAGATGTGAAATCCCAAAGTGAGATGCCAAATAGCATATGCACACATCCAGAGGAAAAGAGAGAGGACATGTTCCGTAATTCTTGGAGTAGGATGGTGAGAGCAGTGCTGTCTTCTTACCCTAAACCTGGAGGCCACAGGAGGGAGTCACAGGTCACTCCCCAAAATAGAGATGCATCTGCCTCAATCAAGGGACCTAGAGGCATGAACATTCTCCACTCCACCCCTAAGATGAATGAGTTATCTTTAAGCATTTGCCAGGCGCAAGGAGCTCAGATAGTGCAAGTTCAAAAGGAAATGTTCTATTCCCATCCCCTCCTCCTTTCTTTTGCTCCCACCTGGAAGAATTAGAAACTGACTGACAAACTTGGGATGGGGGTGGCATCTGTTAGAGAGGAAGCATAATAATTAGACAGGTATCTGATCTCTCTCCCTTCCTCAGTCTAGACTTTTACCCTAAAAAAAGTCCCTAGGTGAATGAGAGAACCTGATTTTGTACTATATCAAGTTGGGGGCTGTCACTGAGCCCAGGAAAGGGAAGAGAAGCATAAGCCCGGGTTAACATACATTGCATTTGAAATATCTTTGAGCTGTCTATGAGGAGAGATGACAAGTGAGCAGCTGCCTGTGGTTGGAAATTGAAGGGACGCCTCGGATGTGGATGAAATCACCTAGGGACAAAAACCTACAATGAAAATATGGGAAGATCTAGCAAACTTAGGCCTCAAGTCTTGTCCAGCTATTGGATCATATGTCAGATTATATGTGCTTTTTGAAATGTGAAAACTCTAATAGCTTTAAAGCACACGGACACAGTATAAGATGTTTACGTCCTCTTTGTTTTCACATGAAAGTTCTCACAAGTGGATGTTTTTGTAGCAAGACACAAAAAGGATAGGGATTTCAAGCTGGGTAGTCATTGCTGTCATTAATTTTTCAAAGCACTCAAAAAAATATAGATAGGAACTTTGGAGACTTCTTTCCCCCCACAGTTGTGCTTCAAGCCCTGTCACTTGTTTGGGAAACAGGTGATGATTTAACTACTCTGACAGGTATATACATAGCTGTCTCAGGTGCTTTACAAGGAATCTGTAAAAGTCCCCTGAGTATTCTTTTTTTTTTTTTTTTAAGATTTTATTTATTTATTTGACAGAGAGAGACACAGCGAGAGAGGGAACACAAGCAGGGGGAGTGGGAGAGGGAGAAGCAGGCCTCCCGCTGAGCAGGGAGCCTGATGCGGGGCTCGATCCCAGGACCCTGGGATCATGACCTGAGCTGAAGGCAGATGCTTAATGACTGAGCCACCCAGGCGCCCCCTGAGTATTCTTCCTGTGCAGTTTCAGCTTCTCTTCCCCGGAGGCATCGCTTCTTTGCATGTATTTTGTTATTTCAAAGTAGTGTCAGTGATTTGGAGAGATTATGTTTTACTTGAAACTGGTAGTGCTTACATGTTTGAGGAAAACAAGTTTTGGAAGTCCATTTTGAGTATGAAGTAGAAGTAAGTATCACCAAATCAGAAAATCACCTGAGATCGTTTATAAATTAACATGCCAAATAGCACATGCAAGTACTCACATGTGTGTGCTTTTATTTTACTTGCAAACTGGAGTTAGATTTTCCCTCCGTGATTATAAAAATAAGGAAATAAATTCCAGTAAATTTGGAGGTCAGTGACTTGAGTTAGAAATAATTTGTTTCTATTTTAAGACAGTCACAAGTAACTCGAGTAGCTCTGATTTGCGCTCTTTACAAATGGGACTGGAGGCAGAACCCATGGTACGGTATACACAGCATTTTTTTTACTGTTGTTGTTAAACTTACCAATTCTATGTTTAACAAAATGAAACAGGGCTGTTTTTTCCCTTCTGTTAACTGTGCTTCCATGTGTTATTAAAATCCATATTTGATTTAAATTAGCAATATACAATTTACTTTTAAAGCAGAGATAATTCAAATATTGAGTGGTTCAACAGATATTAAATCACAATTCTTGAAAACTGTAGTTATATTTGAATTAAATATTAAGTAATAAGGCCACCTAGTGGTAAAATTTCCAAGTTTTAAAAGTGAAGAATTTGAAAATCTGATGTCTCCTTTATTAAATGTGGGCTTCAGAATTTATCAGGTATACTGTATGATCGTTAAAAAGCTTTCTAGAAAATAGTTTACCTTAAGGTATTTTTCCCTTTGTATCGCAAAGAAGGCCCTTTGATTATGTTCTAAAGATCCTTTCTACAAAGCACTAATTCAAACATACTATTTTTCTTTATTGTAGTAATTAGAGCCACAAATAAAATCTATAAATAATAAGCATCGGGAACAAAGAAACTTATTAGTAAAATGGAATGTTAAAGTTTACGTAGTTATAACCTTTTTCCAGTCTGTTAGGTAACCCCATTCTCCAGCCTGTTATGTGCCAGGAAATCAGTAAGACTCAGATCCTGCCCTTGATCGTGCACATGATTATTGGTCTCTGTGTTTAAATATTCCACAAGTGTTGACCATAGTCGACCTGCTTATTGAAAATGGTGATCTGTTGGGGGAGACCCAGGATCTGCCTTTCAAAGGCCTTTCGATGAATTTTTAGGCAAATAAAATTTGAAGATCATGCTGTACTCCATACAGAGATCATACAACAAAATCTGATCTTTGGGACCTTAGAAAATTCCAAGTATAATTTAAATTCATGTATGTAAATGTTACACATTTGTTAGGGAAGGAACCAGTGAAATCAGCTGTATGCTTATAGTCCTGCAGCAGGATTCTCAAAAATAATAGAGCAAAGAGACAAGCTGGAAACAAGCTGAAGTAGTATTCTTTCCTAACTCTGCATTATTATAATAGTTAACATTATTAACATCTTTTAACAAATCAGATGTAATGTCCTGGATATTTATTTTATTATCAAACAGTACTTGGCTAAATATTAAAAAGGATAGTCTCATTTACTATGAAGTAAGCTGCCACAGCCCCGTTTTTCTTTCCAACTCTTGCTTCAGTTGGATGTTACCCGGTCCTTAAACATGTTTCCCTCACTAGTGAATTACCCATCGAAATTAATTCAGAGTATTTCTACTTGCCTCTGAAGTTACTGATATTATTCCTAGTAATCTGGTGCTCAGACTTTTCACTTATAAAATAATTTCTCCTCCTAGGTATTTGGAGTAGATGACAATCAGGATTATAATAGGCCTATTATCAATGAAAAGCATAAAGATCTGATAAAAGATTGGGCTCTCAGCTCTGCTGCGGTAGTAATGGAAGAAAGAAAGCCACTGAGTACACCTGGATTTCACAACTCAGAGGTACACATCCCTTCCTCATATGTAACTTTTACACACACAAAATGTAAATTTTTATCATTTTTGTAATTACATTATTTTAAGTAATTGATGTATCCCCTTGAGAGTTCTTCTAAAAACTAAATTCTCACAAAATAATTTGTTTCTAATAAAAGCCTAAAGCAATTTTGCAGTAATTCTGTTTCAGTTTTTGTTATGTTCTTTTAAATTGTTACTATGTTCATCAGTGAAGGGAAAATGTTAATTTCAGAAAGCAGTTGATGGGCTACATGCTCACTGCTTAAACTTCCTAGGAGGGCATGTATTTAGCATGGACAGGTCTGAATATCATGCCAGACAGGTAGAACTTACATACCTCAATAAGTGCGGGTATGGTGCAGCGCCGGATGTGATTCGGATTAATATGAAGTTAATCACGGATGGCTTGGCCAACAAAGTTAGGGAGTCAGTCTGGTACAGTAGAGCCGGGAAGACCTGAGTGCGAATCCCAGAGTGGCCATGTTTAATAGAGCACCTTTGTGTTGGACACTTCCCCTTTTAGCTGCAATTTTCTCATCTACAAACGGGATTGTTGATAAAGTCTATTTACAGGGAGTAGTGAAGTCTGAAGCACTCAGCAGAGGAACAGCCTGATATTTATGCCCTCAACAAATAGTTATTCCCATATTGGAAATGATATTAGAATGTCATTCCACATTGTTATGTCAAAGAGAAATGTGAAAGATGTGTATAACTGAGAAGTATTAATTCATTATAATTTATTCAGACAATAAGAGCTAACATCCAATAGGACCTTTCTTGTGCCATTTTACGAATAAGGAAACTCAAATATAGAGAAATTAAGTTGACACAGTCACAAAGCCTAGTAACCTTATGGAGCCAGAATTTGAACCGTAAGAGGCCTTGTTTTCTTAACTCATTCTCTTACTCATTATGCTGTACTACCTCTCAGGAAATGAGGTAATTTAAAATATACAAATGGCAAATAAAACAAAGACTTAAAATATAAATAAAGCAATAACAAATAAAATGTTATATTTGTATGAGCTGTAAATAAAATCTTTCAATAGGTAAATCCACCTGTTTTTTTAATTTATGTTAAAATTGTCCCTTAATGGTCTGCTTTTTCCTGAAAGCAAGTATGTTTTTTAGTGTTCTTTTTTCTTCCTTAATCTTAGAGAATTTTAATTCTAGTTTCTGTTTTATAAGATGCTTAATGCCCTTATTGAAAGCAAGTGATACTTATCTGAGGCAGTGTTTTGGTATTCTAATTGCTCTAGCAACAATTCTGATGAACATGAACTTTGTAAGGCTCCTTCTTTCCTTCTTTATCCCATCAACCCATGCCAAGTGGACTTTATATATAGCCCCAATATGGGAATCACCTAAACAAGCCATGAGAAACTCTTCACAGAAGAGTTCTACTATCAGTGAGGGTCTGAGTGGCTCTGGTGCTTCCTTCATGCTGAGAACTGTGGGCAGTTAGCACAGAATCTTGAAAGGGAATTCAAGAATTTAGCAGGCTTTGGAGGAATCCTTAGGCTTCATTGTATGTATGTCACTATGTATACTTACTATTTTAACCTATTCTTGAAATCATATATGTAGTCTGTATGAAATACTTCATCAGTTTTTAGCCTATCATCCTTAGTACAATAAATCTGATACTTAAGGTATTGTTTTCATAATACAATTTTGGTTAAATAGCCTTCCAATCTTTAGTTTTCATTCCAGTCTCAAAATTAAGCCTTGACTTAAATTTTTCATGAGGGAACATAATTTTTTTCTATATTCCCTAGATCTTCCATATTAAATGCCAAATTGCCCTGGTGTTAAAAATTACCAGTATATGTCCATAAGTCTGTGGAACCATATCATGAATTAAATCCCATTTCACACTTGACTCTAACGATGCAAAGAGCACTCACCTTAATTAAGGCCAGATCTAGACATGCACAGGTCTAGATTCAGACTATTTATAGAAAAGTTTTTAAAGGTTGAGTGATCTCTGGCTTCTTCTGGAAACAGTAAAGTGTTATAAAGTCTTTGGCTGTGGGTTAGTTTTTGAAATCCCTAAAGACATGATGTGGCAGATTTAATACTCCTTGGGACTCTGGAACCAGTCTGATTCCTAGAAGCACCTAGAGGGCTAGAGAAGCTTTAGACTCCTGTTCCAGAGAATGAAGTAGAGCCAGCTCCACTGGTTAGCCGTAAGGCTGCGGTAATAGACCCACGTTTGTTCAGCCACAGTTAATTTAAGCTCTAAGTGTTTATTTTAGTGCCATCATTAGTATTTAATAAGTAGAGAAAATTATACTGCGTTTACAGTAATAATAAGATGTAGTTAAAAGGGGTACCTAGAGAATCTTCATTCTATATATGAGGAAATTTAATTAATGATAATATGGCAATGTGAGGTTTAAATGTGGCTTCGGATGACAGGATAACGTGACTACATAGAACTCTCTGACTAAGTAGACTGATTTCACTCCCTTCTTTTTCTGCTTTAGGAAGGCACATCATCTGGAAACAAACGCTGGGTTTCACAGTGGGCTAGTTTGGCTGCAAATCATACAAGACATGATCAAGAAGAAAGGATAATGGAATTGTCTGTACCTGTTCCTTTAGAGAATGGTATTTTCTCTCTCTTTCTTTTTTGTGAATCGTACATCAGTTTTTTTTTTTTTAATTTTATTATGTTATGTTAGTCACCATACAATACATCATTAGTTTTTTTTTTTTTTTAAAGATTTTTTTTATTTATTTGACAGAGACAGAGATAGCGAGAGCAGGAACACAAGCAGCGGGAGTGGGAGAGGGAGAAGCAGGCCTCCCGCAGGGCGGGGAGCCCGATGCAGGACTCGATCCCAGGACCCCGGGATCATGACCCGAGCCGAAGGCAGACGCTTAACGACTGAGCCACCCAGGCGCCCCCATCATTAGTTTTTGATGTGGTGATCCACGATCCATTGTTTCCATATAACACCCAGTGCTCCATGCAGTATGTGCCCTCCTTAATACCCATCACTGGGCTAACCAATCCCCCCCCCCCCCAAAACCCTGTTTGTTTCTCAGAGTCCATAGTCTCTCATGGTTCATCTCTCCCTCCGATTTCCACCCCCTTCATTTTTCCCTTCCTTCTCCTAATGTCCTCCATGCTATTCCTTATGTTCCACAAATAAGTGAAACCATATGATAATTGACTTCCTCTGCTTGACTTATTTCACTTAGCATAATCTCCAGTCCCATCCATGTTGATGTAAAAGTTGGGTATTCATTCTTTCTGATGGCTGAGTAATATTCCATTGTATATATGGACCACATCTTCTTTATCCATTCATCTGTTGAAGGGCATCTTGGCTCTTTCCACAGTTTTTTTTAAAAACAAACTAAATCTATATAGTGAAGTAAATTAAACCTAAATAAACATAATCACATATTCTCATGCTTATACTAGATATATATGATTTTATTTGCACTAATAATGCAGATACCATTAAAATATAACCTAACTGGGGCGCCTGGGTGGCTCAGATGGTTAAGCGTCTGCCTTCGGCTCAGGTCATGATCCCAGGGTCCTGGGATCGAGTTCCACATCGGGCTCCCCGCTCAGCGGGGAGCCGGCTTCTCCCTCTGACCCTCTCCCCTCTCATGCTGTTTCTCTCTCGCTCGCTCTCTAAAAAATAAATAAAATCTTTATAAAAAAAAATATATATATATAACCTAACTGAAGATAGGAGATAATTTGTAGGGGAAACACATAACATACATACAAATTTATGTATATGACATATATATAAAAATGAAAATTTTAAAGTAAGACTAACAATAGTTCCAAATTATAACATTCATTAATATCATTAATATAACAAATATTTTAATGCTACTTTGTGCATTTAAGTAAAAAGCATTCAATACAATTCAATAAAAAAGAACTATTACACACTTAATTTACTTAATACCTTTTGCAAGTCTGTGTAATGTGATTTTTATTGCCTTCTAATATTTCTGTGAACTAAAAAAGTTTCTTTAAAAAAACAAAAATGAAATTTTATGTCTCTAATGATTTTGGTTATGTTCAATTAATTACATTCTTAATTTGAAATAAAACCCTCAAGGAGAATTTGCATGTGGATTTTTATCTGTATTCTAAATTTTGTTATTGTTGAAAATGGAAATGGAAATTTATTTTGTCTCTGGCTTATGGCACCCCAAAAATATGGTTTAGGAATTTTGTAAACATTACTCAGCAAGCATTTGACCAAGGTACATAGCAACATACTAGAAAAGCTATATCACTGATTTACTATAGAAATTAGAAGTAATCGATAGTATTACCAAAAATCTTTGGAAAAGACCGAGTGATTGGCAGATTGATTTAACATAAACTGGTTACCAGTTGGAAAACAAAGAACCCAAATAGAGGGGTCAAAGAGGCTAGGTAAACTTACCAAGAATCCATTATGATATTAGTCAGTTTAGCTGTAGAAAGCAAAATTCTACCTTGTTACAAAATATAACAAACCACGACCCTTCGTTACCTCGTTTCAACATGTTTCGTCATCTTCTAAATTATGAATCAACTTAAATCCTAAAATATTCTTGTTAAACATGCATTCATTGCATGCATGTTAGGAGCAGGACAGTGTGAGAAATGCTAGAAAAATACAAAAAGATAAAATAGCGAGTACATTTTAGGTGCTTCTGATAGCACTACAGAGATGAGATACAATACAATAATGTCAAGACCAATCGCTAAAGTTGAATCAGGAAGTTTAGTAGCTCTTTTCCTGCATCATAAACTTTATATTGCTGTGAAATTTATTTATTTATTTTTTAAAGATTTTATTTATTTATTTGACAGAGAGCGAGATAGCGAGAGCAGGAACACAAGCAGGGGGAGTGGGAGAGGGAGAAGCAGGCTTCCTGCCAAGCAGGGAGCCCGATGTGGGACTCGATCCCAGGACCCTGGGATCATGACCTGAGCCGAAGGCAGACGCTTAACGACTGAGCCACCCAGGCGCCCTGTATTGCTGTGAAATTTAAATGTTCAACTTTCAGAATTATAAAGGGAGAAAAGACCCACAGAAACTATGTCTTGGTATCTTGCTCCACTTATCACCAAAGATGAGAATGCTTTATATGTTAACTTCTATTTCCCTAAATGGATGTGTCCCTTTTCTCAGAAATGCATTCCATGTATAGCAGTCAGGAAAATACTCAGGTATTCTCAAATTCTCTCACATAGAAACATCAAAGTATGTATTTTCTCATTGTCTTCTACTTAATTGTGAAAAGAGAAAGTGATCATGTGTTTCTATATGAGGCGTTAGTATACCGAAAGACCATAATTTAAAAATCCCTTGGTTTGTAAAAGTATGATAAGTCCTGTTCTCTTGTTTCACACTTAAAATTTTTTAAATTTCTTGGAGTACCTGGGTGGCTCAGTCGGTTAAACGTCTGACTCTTGATTTTGATTCAGGTCATGATCTCAGGGTCCTGGGATGGAGCCCCACCCTGGACTCTGCGCTCAGCGGGGAGTCTGCTTGTCCCTCTGCCCCTCTCCCTGCTGATGCTCTCTTTTTGTCTCTCTCTCTCTCTAACAAATAAATAAAATCTTTTAAAATTTTTTTTAAATTCTTGTAATCAGTGTTAAATTTTTTTTGGAAAGCCTTCTAAAGTTTTGCATTTTTTGTTTTATTTAGGAAATCCAAACTTGTCATTCTTTCAGATAGGTAACAATGCTCATTAAAAACTAGATGTATTCTTCTTTTTTTTTTTTTTAAGTTCAACATGGAGCTTGAACTCATGACCCTGAGATCAAGACCTGAGCTGAGATCAAAAGTCAGACGCTTAACCCACTGAGCAACCTAGGCGCCCCTAGAAATAGTCTTTTCCAGTATGTAATTGAAAGTGTTTATTAGGCATTCTCTGTGCAGTTCTACAAAACATTTTCTTGAGCAAAATTTCATGGACCTTAGAGAAGCAAGAATGAACGCGGTGACCTTTCCTGCCATAAAATACATTGAAAGAAAAAGCAACAGATGGAGGGTTAAGAACAGATGACCCCAATTTTCATCTCCTAAAACTGCCTTTCTTGACTGCCCCTATTAATAATGTACCTATTTGTACATTGTGGCATTCTACTTGCTTTTGAAACTATTATGTCACAATACTGGTATGTTTATTCAAAGTTTTCTTATATACTAAGCCATTCCTTAACTTACATTGTGAAATCTAATATAATACGATATTCTTTTTATTTGTACTTTTTTGCTCTCATACAGGTCTTCTTTGTGGTTTTATTTTATAGATGCAGATATCAGTGAGTCTGGCATTTCAGTGAGAAGTACTGGGTCAGCAACTTCCTTGGCTAGTCAGGGAGAGAGAAGGCGACGCACCCTTCCCCAGCTTCCAAATGAAGAAAAGTCTCTTGAGAGCTCCAGAGCCAAGGGTATAATACAGAGGTCAGAGATCGGAGAAAAACAAGACACAGAACTTCAGGAGAAAGAAGCACCTGCACAGGCATACCAGAAGGATAAACAAGATGCCGACAGAGCCTTGAATAAGATGAGCAGGGCAGTGAACGGCGAGGCCGCAAAACCTGGTGGAGATAATAAGACCCTGCTTCACTTGGGCAGCTCTTCTGGAAAGGACAAAAGTGAAACTGATAAGGAAGCTTCTTTGGTAAAGCAGACATTAGCTAAAATTCAGAAACAAGAACAAAAGGAGCAGGCACAGTGGACACCTACCAAGTTGTTAGCTTCCAAGAATGTTTCAGGTCAGATAGATAGGTGCCGGGAGGAATCTTTCAAACAAGAGTCACAGCCTCAAGAAAAAATTCCAGGCCACTCTACGAGCAAAGGAGAAAGGGTGACACAAAACGAGGGCAAGCGAAGAAAAGCTGAGGACGTTCTCAAAGGTCAGACTTCAAAGGGCGGCGATAAGAAGGAATCCTCCAAGTCCTTGGTTCGGCAAGGAAGCTTCACCATAGAAAAACCTAGCCCCAACATACCCATAGAACTTATTCCCCATATAAATAAGCAGACTTCGTCTACACCGCCTTCTCTGGCTTTGACAGCTGCCAGCAGAATACGAGAAAGAAGTGACTCTGTGGATACTGATTCTAGTATGGACACCACCCTTATTCTAAAGGACACAGAAGCAGTAATGGCTTTTCTAGAAGCCAAGCTGCGTGAAGATAATAAAACTGATGAAGGCCCAGATACTCCCAGTTATAATAGAGACAACTCTATCTCCCCAGAATCTGATGTGGACACAGCGAGTACAATCAGTCTGGTCACGGGAGAGACTGAAAGAAAGTCAACCCAAAAGCGAAAGAGTTTCACGAGTCTCTATAAAGATAGGTGTTCCACAAGTTCTCCTTCTAAAGATGTTACAAAATCATCATCTTCAGGTGCTAGGGAGAAAATTGAGAAGAAGACAAAAAGTCGTTCCTCAGATGTAGGCTCAAGAGCGGATGGTCGCAAATTCATACAGTCCAGTGGAAGAATAAGACAACCTTCAGTGGATTTAACAGACGATGACCAGACCTCCAGTGTACCTCATTCTGCCATCTCTGACATTATGTCATCAGATCAGGAAACTTACTCTTGTAAATCTCATGCCAGGACTCCACTTACCTCAACTGATGAGCATGCACATTCCAAACTGGAAGGAAGTAAAGTAACTAAATCTAAGACTTCTCCCGTAGCACCTGGATCTTCCAGTAAATCAACGACTCTTCCCAGGCCACGGCCTACTAGGACTTCCCTCTTGCGCAGAGCACGACTTGGTGAAGTGTCCGACAGCGAACTGGCTGACGCTGACAAAGCATCCGTTGCTTCTGAAGTGTCCACAACCAGTTCCACGTCAAAGCCGCCCACAGGAAGGCGTAACATCTCTAGGATTGATTTACTGGCTCAGCCTCGTCGAACAAGGCTTGGCTCCTTGTCAGCTCGCAGTGACTCTGAGGCAACAATCTCTAGAAGTAGTGCCTCTTCGCGGACTGCAGAAGCTATCATTCGAAGTGGAGCCAGATTAGTACCTTCAGATAAATTTTCTCCTAGAATTAGAGCTAACAGTATCTCTCGACTGTCAGACTCCAAGGTCAAAAGTATGAGCTCAGCACATGGCTCTCCTTCAGGTAAATTGGGTCCAGACTTTTTACAATATTAGCATAATATTTCTTTCATGTTTTGGGACTCCTTTTTAAAAAAAATTAGATGTCTAGTGTGACTTCTAAAAATATTCAGCATAAAGGTTATGCTATATATAAGAGGGTATTTTCTCCTATAAAAATTATTTTAGTTAGCTCATTAGTAAATGGAAAATTCAGAAGTTACACACACTTCCAGTGAATGCTCTGGGGCAAAGTAGTGATTTCGAAATTAGAACCTATTTCCGAATGTTAGTGTCTGGATTCATGTGTCAAATTAGATGAATAATATCTGGATTAAATAATAGGAATTAACATTGTACTGCTGAAAGCATGTGTTTGAATTTTAAATATCCTCACATAATTCAAGGCCCTTAATCTGAAGAGCAGGATACCCTTTATTATTCCTTGAGAGCTAAGTGAAATAATTGCTGTTTTACTCTTGCTTTCCCATTTATGTAGAAATGTCTCATATGCTTTTTAAAGTTCAATCTGTTTATAGTTGGGGCAGGTGAAAACTAATTCTTAATATATTTCAGCGGAAGAAGTGGATTCGTGAGATAATCCCTAAGCACATATGGGTCTAACCGGGCTACAGAAATTTAACTGGTTATGAGTACTGTCTCATAAAGCACTCTTCTGTCCCTTAACTGTAGTCATTAGCTGTCATTGAGTGTACTTCCAAAGGTTACTTCCTCCCCGCCAGAATCTAATGGCTCCTGGAATACTCTGTGCTGGTGTACTTCATACTCAGAGCTGTAGCCGGGGAGAGTACATGTGTGACCAGAGTCCTCACCCACATTCCTGTGTGTACCTGTGAGCATCGACCCTTACTTCATAATCAGCCTCACACCTGGGTGGGGCTGCGGAGGCCAGTGGGGGGAAACCAGCTGCTCAGAGACTTAGCCTCTCTTACCAGCACAAGCATCCGAGCGTGTGCGAAGGCTTGAGGGAAGAGTGAGGGACGGGTGGTATGCAATCTGGTGTTCCGAGTTCGATGTCTCCCACAGTGTAGCCACGGGCCTCAAGCCTAACGGTGCTCCTCGTGTTCTGTTTTCACTCTGTATTCCCCTTCTCTCGTCCTCACTGCCAGTCCCCCCACCTCTGCCGCACTCACATCTCCCTCTCTCCAGGTCAGGGGCTGTGGTCATGACGGGCAGATCCATGGTGGGAGTGCATGTAGGCGGGAGATGGGTGACCTAGAATCCTGACTCCAGAAGAAGAGCTGGCATTTTCCCTCGTGCCCCCACCCTCCCCGCTTCTGCAATCGAAGCTTTCGGTGCCGGTTCATGCAGTTACCGCAAGCGTTTTAGAACTCACTGCTCTCTCTTGTTTGATGTTTACCCAGTGTTGGTTTTCTGTCCTTCTTACGGCTCTACCTCTTCAGTTCACATTTCCTTTGTGCTACATTCTCTGGTGTGTACCGTGATAGGGTTTCTTCTGCCACGTCGCTTGTTCCATCACCTCATCTCCACTTCAGCACATAGAAATGTTACAGTTTTCTCCTGTCTCACCGTAAGCTGTAATGCAAGCCGTATATCACTAAGTAGCATGGGACTGTTCCTTCTGTACCGGTTGTCTGGCCCAGAACACATGAGTGAGCTGAGCTGGTCTTATTCCTCAGTGTTGAACACGAAGGGCTTCTGTGAGATGCAAGCCAAATAGGACTACTTAAGCAAGTCCAAGAAACCGCTATAATGCTACATTATATCTTTAAAGATAAATTGTGTTTTCTGCTTTGAATACAGAACTTGATAAACGTGCAGTTTTCTATATCCAAAAAGTACCTTGAATTGCTTATTGAAATTCCCTAGGGTAAATTGAGGTACATGATGTGGGCCTTCTTCATACTTAACAGCGGCATATTAAATAATTAGAACCATATTCTTCTTCTTTTTTCTTTTTTTCTTAACATATATTGCATTATTTGAGAGACGATGGACTCTGAAAAACAAACTGAGGGTTCTAGAGGGGAGGGGGGTGGGAGGATGGGTTAGCCTGGTGATGGGTATTGAGGAGGGCACATTCTGCATGAAGCACTGGGTATTATGCACAAACAATGAATCATGGAACACTACATCTAAAACTAATGATTATGGGGATTAACATAATAAAAAAATTTAAATAAATAAATAAATAATTAGAACCATAGAATTGAAAAGCTGGGAGGGTCATTCTGTTTATGTAACTCGGGCCGAGAGATGCAGTGACCCGCCCTGGTCACGTAGCCATGGCAGGGACAGGATGAGAAGCCCCAAGGCCTTTTCATTCCCAGCCTCTTGCTGCTTCTGCCACATCCGGTCTGGCTCTCGGAAACAGTCTGTATTTACTTGCTTGCAGGCTTCCAGAGGTTGGCTGGAATTTATTGGATTCTCTCAGGAGTATAAACAAGGCCAACATATAATATATTTGGTATATTGTCCACTATAATCTATGTAATTCTGATGTTTTACTAAATTCATGGAGCCGTATGTTCAGATTCTCTCAAGATACCCGTGTATAGTATTCTATCCCATCTAGAAGGATAATGGCTAGGATCTCATAGTCAGTGGTAATGTACTAAAATAGTTATATGGGTAGGTAATAAAAAAACAATAAGAAAAACAGACACTTTTTTGATCTAGTTGCTAATTGGGGTGTCTTTGATGCTGTGATATTTCTACTTAAGATAATTATAATACCTTGAATGGAAAAAGAAAATAAAAGTTCTTAGCTTTAGCTTCTGAATTATGATTTAAAGGGCGCCTGGGTGGCTTAGTTGAGCATCTGCTTTCAGCTCAGGTCATGATCCCAGGCTTCCAGGATGGAGCCCCGTGTCAGACTTCCTTCTCAGCGGGTAGTCTGTTTCTCCTTCTACCTCTGCGCCTTTCCCCACTTGTGCTCCCTCTCTCTCAAAATAAATAAATAAAATCTTAAAAATATATATATAATTTAAAAGAATATAAAACCATACTGGTTAGGGTTGCTGTACAAACGGTAAACTTTAAAGGACTTAGAGATCTCTGAACCTAGAGCCTGTGATACGTCCAGATTGGCATATGTGAAAATAATTCTGTAATGTTTCAAATTTCATAATTTAGGCCATGTCTAAAAAAAGTTTTTCAAAGAAATGTGTATGATAAAAATAGAAGAATGGAATCTCTGACTTAGAAGCATTAAGAGTAAAAGTTCTTTTATGCTTCTTTCATTCTGATCTAATTTGCTTTTAGGAAAGTTTAGTCCCCACTCCCCCCTCCCCGCCTTCCTTCAGTGATCCTTCAATATCAAGTTATGTTAAAATATCCAGATTTACTTTGATAAGATACACTTAAAACTAAGTGTTCTGAATTATCAAAATAAAGCAATTGGTTTTCATTATATTTTAGGTGCACATTTAAGAAAAAAAAAACATGTTAACATCCTCAGAATTTGTTTAGGCTGTTTGCTTTCTCCTTTTTATTCTAAATGTCAAATTTTATAGATGGTAGGAATTAGGTATTGGGCATGCATGGCTTCAGTTATTTCTTCCTCCAGGTCAAAGATCAATACGGAATATCGTCAGGGATCTTTTTCCCCAAATGATCTTATTGCTACCTGCTTATAGATACACATGTAAAATACGTTTGTGGTTTTGTTTCCCACCAAAATATTCTGATATAAAGTGTGAAATGTAGTGTTTGTTTCCTGAAATGTGTTTGTTGCATCTATAGATGTGGATGTGTTTTAAGGCCAACAAAGTTTTGGTTAGCAGTAAAAGAAATCAGAGCATTCACAAATAAATAATCCTAGTAACTCTTCCTTTTTCAATTCTTGACAGTATGTCTTCATAGTGAATAGAGTAGTTTATTACTCCCATAAGAAGGAGTGTTGCATAATTTTATAACAAAATAAGTTTTATAATTAATGTAACTAAAATAATTTTCAGGTTAGCTATAAAATTAATTAAGCTGATCTTAGAACTTTGATTTTACCATATGTGCTGTCTAGCACCTCACCAACCAAGAAAACCTCCCTAGGGATTGGGATTTCAAATACCTTTGACATAAATTTTCAATTTAATGATTTATCTGAAATGTCTTAATAGTACCAATAATATATCAAATAAGCCTAATGCTATAAAATTAAATTTAATTCTATGCAGGGTTTTATCTGAACAGAATAAAATTCAAGAGGAAGAAGTAAAATTTCTCTTCATGGTTAGAAATCACAAAAACCATCATTCCATGAGAAATTGAGGATGTCTTTTCAAAGAAGAGTTAGCCTAACTGGAATTGTAAAAATAAATTTTTTAAATAAGGATTTTCTAACATGCAATCGTGAAGTCCTCGGAATAACAGCGAAAGAGCTTTGAACTCTGGGAGTCGGTAGACCTGGCTTAAACTTTGATTTAAGTAAGGCAAGACCTTTCCAGGCCTCTTTTTTTCTCCATAAATTGAAGAACTTACGCTAATGTCTAAGGTCTTAATACTCTAAAACTCTATGAAATAAGTAGGCAATAGGGAAAGTTGAAAACATTCTGACTTGAAGTTTTCTCTGCAGTAACTAGCAGATTGTAGGGATATTTTTTCTTCAGATAAACTTTGCTGCTATAGTTCAGAAGCAAAGATTAAGAAAGCAAAAGGTGCTGAAAGAAGGTGTTTGGGAAATCACAGGCCCTGCTCTCTCTCCCACGGGTAGTGATCATTCTGCTGGTGTCCACTCTCATCTTGGCTGTTCTACAGGCCAGGTGGCGTCCAGACGGAATGGAAGCTCTGCTTCCTAGCACACCCTGTGGGTGATTGGGGTGCCATTGGTAAGGACAACCCTTGAGAATTTCATCTCTCAGCTATACCCTACTTACTTTATCTCTCATTTTGCCCTCAATTTTAAGAGAACAAACCTAAAAATGTTACCTTTCAGTTTTTAAGTTATGCTTTATTCTTATGGTTGCTTTTCTTTCTAAAGATATTATTAAGCTTCACCAATCTTACTGGCCTCTAGATAGACCTGTAAAAATAAATGGGAACTTTATGAACGTCATTTGAAAAAGGAGTTTTTCTCTTTTTTTCCCTCCAAAATGTAATTATTTTATGATCTTGAGATTCAAACTATTAAAAGTTGATTCTAATGTGACTCTGCTTACATATTGTCACCTAACACCTAGCACTGGCTTCTCAGTTTCTCCTCCTGCTTTCATGTGTTGTGCCCCCATGAAATAAAGCAGCCATCGATGCCATGCTTTCTGAGTTACGCCCAAGTGAACGACCTTAGCTCCGTCATACCTGTTTTCACATCTCCTGCAGTTTATTACAACTCTTTACTATTGGTTTTGTTTTCACCCCAAACAACTTTTCAGTTGTTGTAAGTATGGTTTCCATAGTTTCCAAATCAAAAAATCAGGAAATTTAATCTAATGAATCATCTTTCTTATTTGTGAACTTGTTTTCTATGAATAATATTCTAAGGTAGCAAAATGAATAAACATTTAATGTTTAATGAAATGCCTTCATTAAGAAGTATGAACATTGCAATATTTCTAATTTTTTTTCCTAAAGCCTTTCTGCTTTTATTCCTAAACTTTTTCTGAAATTGTTTTCAAGTATTAGGGTCAGTTCAACTTGTAGGGTTTTTTAGATGTCTAAAATAGTAATTTTCCACTGTGGTAAAAGTATTTTTATATTAATGAATTATCTTATAATGGTAAAACCAGAAAATATATTGACTACTGCCTTCAAAAGACACTATGAGTAATTACCTGCAGTTCTGTATATGTGTTTGCATACACTTTTCCAGAAAGCCATGAAGTTTCTTCTGTCTTCTTACACCCATAAATCTTGTTCCAAGCTCCACGAGCTTCAAATGAGAGTGTGAATCAGGACAAATGGGTAGGCTCTGATATAGGGCGTGTTCCCAATTATAGATTTCTCTGCTTCTTAAAACAATTCTGGTGGCAGTGATCATCAGTTTATCTGACAGCCACCTGAGCCTTACGAGAGTCCCAGAGGCAAAAATGTGATTTGGGGAGGAAAAGATAGGAGAAGCATAAAATTCCAGTGAAGTAGGATGAAAGAATTTTAGACTCTACCAACCTATGCAGCCTAGGGTCAGTTCCTGTTTTAAAAGAAGGGGAGAGAGAGAGGGAAAGAGGGAAAGAAAAAGAAAACTCTTCTAATATTAATAGCAGTTGGAACTTCTAGCTCAACTCTAGACAAAGTTTTTGTCACTTTAGCCACCAAAAACATCTCATGCTTTTCAGTAGGTTTTTCCTAATCTGAGAAAAGCAAATGGTCAGTATCTAGGAATTCATTCATTTATTCAGAAGTAGTTATTAAACATTTGCTAGCCAGACACTCTGCCAAGTGCTAGGTGTGCTGGAGTAGATTAAACAGGCATGGCTCCTGCCCTTGTGAAGTAATCAGCCATTATTGCCCTGTTTTTGACCTCTGTCCTGTGCCTCACAAATTATTTGTATGTTTGGTTCTCCCATTAACAGTAGTAGTGAAATTAATTTGTCTTCTGATTTTTCAGATGTGTCAGCAACGCCATCTCTTAAGTGTCTTTACTAACCTTAAATAAGAAAGTGATTGCCACTTTCTTTAATGTGACTATTGACAGTACCTCCTGTGCCTTCAACGTCAGTGGTTGTGAGAATAGCTCTATAGAGCTTTGCTCCTTGTAGGTCTTACGTCATTGTCTGTGTTCACCATATGCTTTCAGTGTCAAAGTGGCAGAGAGTTGTACTGAAGATGCTTTGTTGTGTTTTTACCATGTAAAAAGATTTTTTCCAATCATAGCATAACAGGATGTTGAATGACAGAGGTAATGTTTTTTTTTTCTGCCATAAAAGCATAATTTCCACAGCAGGAATTATGCACATTTGTATGTTGGGAAAAGAGGTTTTTACCATCTCCATGTTGAAAGTCTATGTGGCATGAGGAAATCTTTTCCCTTATTTTTATTTTTGTTGTTGTTGCTGTTACTGTCATTTAAAAAAATCCATATCTTCACTCAAATGAGAAATATTTGCAACTAAAAAGTACCCAAGTTAAACATTTATGAATAGAGCTTGCTTAGTTGTTTATCATTAGTGAATTTGTCATCTGAATGTTTTATTCACCATACTACGGAAAACATGGTCTTTCAGTTGTTTTTGATTACTCATTGTTTTTAATTCACCAAAATGTATTGTTTCTATCTTTAAGAAGTAGTAGACTTATGATTTTTGTGAGGTATGTGTATGTCAGTTATTGAAAATTGTGCTGTGTGTGTCTCATGGTGTTTTTGAAATCATGATTTTTTTCTCCTTTAAAAGGTAACATAATAATTCTTTTTTTAATAATTAAACTAATTTAGTAAATTCAAGATGGAGGCGCTTTCCTACTGATTATGCTTCCACCTCAGAAGATGAATTTGGATCAAACCGTAATTCCCCTAAACATACTCGTCTACGTACTTCTCCAGCCCTGAAAACTACTCGGTTGCAGAGCTCTGGGTCAGCAATGCCTACTAGTTCTTCGTTCAAGCACCGGATCAAAGAACAGGAAGACTACATCCGAGATTGGACTGCTCATCGAGAAGAGATAGCCAGGTTGGTTTTTAATGGATCATCTTTAAGAGTTGAAATTTTTTGTCAGTGTTTCAACTTGATAACAAATTTTAGCTTTTGTGTGATTTGTACAAATAGTCCAAGAAATGAAATCTGCAGGTAGCTGTGAACTTAGTTTTCCTCCAAAGTATTGCTCGCCATCCAATTTCTCTCAGTTCATGTTTTTAATGCCAATGCTACTAACATATTGTAGAACTAATTTATTTTGGTTGCAGTTGTTTCTAGATACCATTTTTGAAAGGTAGTGTCAGCTACCTTAATTCTTACATAATTAAGAATTGTGCAGCTGAATTTTTGATTACTTTCCTTTTATCTTCCAAAGAGGTAATACATTGCTCATGTTCTCTGGGGAGAATTAGATAGAGGAGGTGGATTTTTACTCACACTTTTATGAGTTCATTAGGCACAATTTAATTTAACCCTTTATTAATTATTTTGAGTATAAAATAAATTAGTGTAACCTTTAGGTTGTATAATAAAAATTCATGCTGCAGATGTGATTTTTAATTAGTACCTTGTCATGGCTGTGCTCCTGTAGTTAAAATATGTTTAAGTTTGTAAGATATTAAATTTTACTGCGGTGTTTTATACCATAAGTTACCTAAACATTTTCACTGTTTACATGCTATAGTTATTTCTGCCTTCAGTTTAAGACCCTGATCTTCAAGTTTTGCATTTGGCAACATTATTAAAGAACATAATATATAATAGCCCATAGGTGCTTTAAAAAAAAAAAAAAAAAAAACTCTTACCATAATTTAATGGTATTTATCTTTTTTTTTTCCCTTTGTTGACTTCTTTGAATTATGTTCTTTCCTGGCTCATTTCTTTAATGTAATGTTTATGTTTTTTGGTCTTTAATGACCATTTACTTATAATTGCTTATAATTCTTTGACAACATGCCCTTTTAATCTCATTGTGCTGCTTAAACATTTTATTTTGCCATACAAATAGCTTTCTGTGAGACTAATTATTGAGGCATTGCAAGCCAGTTAGGGGACAGGCCTGTCTGTCCTTCAGGATCATGAATTATTATGAGCCCAGAGGATGGCTGTGGTGAATTTCAACCCATTTGTTATTCTTGTGGGCACAGCTGGCAACAGCAGGCCTTGTTCTCCTCCCATCCTTTCCCCTTCCTGTGGAGGAGAGATCTCACCACACCTGCTCAGGAGGTATCTGGGGGAGATAGAGGGTGTGTCTGCTTCCCCTTGGAGGGCCCACCCCCTTGAAGCCCTGGGCCCCAGACCAGAACACCTGGACCCACTTCCCTGCCCCCACGCAGAAAAGAGATACTGCAGAGGGGACAGTGCCCAGGAACTCGAGGTGACCTTTTCACTTGCTTCCATCTTGTTACCACATGCATTCTATCACCACTGTCTCTGTATCTCGTTATCTGTAGCAGGACTGCTAAACAGCCAGGCCATTTAACCTCTAATGGCTTTATGCCTTTTCCCTCTAGTTTGTTAGTAGCTCTATGTTTATACAACTTGCCTTTGGGATTTTAATTTTTTTTTTTTTTTAAAGATTTTATTTATTTGACAGAGAGAGGGAACACAAGCGGGGGGAGCGGGAGAGGGAGAAGCAGGCTTCCCGCGGAGCAGGGAGCCCAATGCGGGGCTCGATCCCAGGACCCTGGGATCATGACCTGGGCTGAAGGCAGACGCTTAACGACTGAGCCACCCAGGCGCCCCTGGGATTTTAATTTTTTAAGGTGTATTTTTCAGCCATATATCTGAAAGCAAGGAAAACAGATGGATTGCAAAGCTCCAAATAAAATGTTCGTATCATTTTAGAATTTCCTCCTCTAGCAGATTTGATGGAGGTGGAGACTGAGAATAAGAACAAGGATTATAAGCTTGGAGTTAAAAGAAAAAAAAAAAGTATACAGATACAAGATTAGGAAATATTCCAGTGAGCGTAACCTAGAAGCATCATTATGGAATTAGTAAGCTTAGATTTAAGAGCTATATGAAGAGGTCCATACTCTTTATTGAATTATATAAATCTGTCATTTCTACTTGAAGATACTCATTACTTTGGTTTTCTTCATAATTTTGCTCTTTAGAATTCCTAATGCTGGGCGCCTGGGTGGCTCAGATGGTTGGGCGTCTGCCTTCGGCTCAGGTCATTATCTCAGGGTCCTGGGATCGAGTCCCGCATCGGGCTCCCTGCTCTGCAGGGAGCCTGCTTCTCCCTCTGCCTTTCTCTCTCACTCTGTCTCTCATGAATTATAAAAAATAAAAAATCTTAAAAAAAAAAAAAAAGAATTCCTAATGCTGGTTTTTAATAGGTGCTGAGACTTTTAAGCAGTTTGGATTTAAACCAATTTAATGGTCTGTATTATTGAGTCAACTTTAAGATAGAAATTGTCACATAAAGAAACAACTGGCATGTACAAGATAAACTTGCATATTAAAAGAAGGCTTTGGGGTGCTTACTACTGAACAGTTTACATCGTATATACATTAGTTATTCATGTTAGTATAGTTTTTACTGCATAACCTGTTGAGATTGCTATTGTCTGTTTATTTAACTTGTTTTTTTCTAATTAGCTCACACGCGGTCTACAAATATCAGAAGCTTCATTGTACAAGTGTCTGCATAAAAAAACTTGAAACCAAAAGTGGATTTTTGGATAAACTCATGCTTATCTATTTTTTGTCTCTTTTAAAAAAGTTTGGTTATTCTGTTTTTCATCCTGGTTCATTTATTTCAGAAATGCAAGAGTTGAGTATAGTATGTAAGAGAACACTTTAAACTCTTTCCAGAAGAATTATATCAACAGTTAACAAGTTTTTAAAAATTACATGTGGAATGATAATGTGAGATGTAGCATGACATAATAAAAAGATCTAGTTAACGCCACTTATTGGTGACTTTAACCAAGAAACGCTCATATAACCTCTCCTAAGCCTTATTTTCCTCATCTGTAAAACAAGATGTAAAACAAGATGATGAATACCTCTCCTACATGGTGGCTGTGAGAATGAAGTGAGTTGATGAGTATAAAGCTTCTTTCTAGGGGTGCTCATTACCATGTGGTGTTTTTGATTCTATTATTATATATGTTACATAATCATATATAATGTGCTCCTTATATTAATTCTAAGCTTATAAGAGATCAGAACATATTTATTGGTGTTCTTCCTACCTTTTTTATTGGTAAATAAAGGAATTGACCACAGATTGTGTCTATTAGGCCATAAGCTTCCACTTAGCTTCTTTTTAAATCTATAGTTAAATTGTTATGCAACGACTGCATTCCTTGAAAGTCTTTCAAGCTTACATTTTGCTCAAGTTAAAAAAATGTTACTTTGTACCTGCTTTCGATTTTAAAGTTGCAGAAGCTTTCACGTGTTGTTTTAAGAATGTTCTGCCATTCCGGGCGCCTGGGTGGCTCAGTTGTTAAGCGTCTGCCTTTGGCTCAGGTCATGATCCCAGGGGATCAAGTCCCACATCGGGCTCCCTGCTTCGCGGGAAGCCTGCTTCTCCCTCTCCCACTCCCCCTGCTTGTGTTCCTGCTCTCACTATGTCTCTCTCTGTCAAATAAATAAATAAAATCTTTAAAAAAAAAAAAAAAAAAGAATGTTCTGCCATTCCAAAATCTTCCCTGTGGAAGTAGCCAAATTGAGTTCAGTAGATGCATAACTTGGAAAACCTTCATATCTCATTGAGATCTTTTTTGAGAAAAGCAGGAATATCAGTGGTAGATTATTAAGTTTCTCCCTCTTAAAAACAAAATAACAGTAAAGGAAAAAAATTCAGTTTTTTCTTTTGCTTATCACTGATAATATTTATTTAGTTCTTCAGTCCATGTGGCTGATAGCACAAATAAATGGCTCTTTGGAAATGAGCTCTGCACCTGGGATCTTGGCCCTGCCTTAGCTATTTGTAAGTTGTGTTGTCATGATCAAGCCCCTCACTTTCTCTGAGAATGTGTCCTGATTCACATTCAGTTAGAGAAGTCCTACCTCACAAGAACTTTGTGACTCTCAGATGACCCAATGTTACTGTGACGTGCTTTGCGTAGTGTGACGGCCTGAGTCGGAGTTACTGACCTTTTTGGCCATCTGGGGAAGCTTATGGAGCTCCTCTCAGGATAGTGCTCCTAAATGCGTCAACATAAAATACGTAGTTGTGTTTCAATATGACTGCATTTGTTTGTAATGTTATCAAAATATTTTTAAAGTGACAGAGTAATATATGGTTCTTTGTTAACATACTGACTGGAACATTATTGCTGTGGGTTTCATGACTGCCGTGGGTTTAATTTTGAAGTAGTAATGACTGATTGTTTTGAGATACCTATAGCAACTATAATGTGATTTCTGTTGGTGGAGATACCACAAAAAATACCACTATTGTTTGTTACTTGTATTTATAATTGAAAGAAATGCTAAGCTTCATTTGAAGGTTAGTGAAAATGAAGTTGTAATTTCTTTCTTATCCAGGGTCAGCGACTCCTTGGGTTCTGTTTACCCTTGCCTTCTATTAAAGCTGATCATTAACACTAACGGGTGAATTTTAAAAGACATATCACTACCTCTAGGTGTTTAACATATTTTTCAAAGTGACAGTTTATGTGAAATTTAGTTTTATTAACTTTTAGAATTAAAGTTTAAGACTTTTAGTATCCAAATAGTTAAAAGGATTTCCAAAAAATCTTAAGTTTTTGGTACAAATCTTTAATTGCATACACAACTCACATAACTGATTCTGTAACAAATCATTGTTTCTGGAGCTGTTATTTAAAAGGAATTAAACCTCTTTTCTACAATTATTACCAGGATCAGCCAAGATCTTGCTCTCATTGCTCTGGAAATCAACGATGTAGCAGGAGAGATAGATTCAGTGACTTCCTCAGGCACTGCCCCGAGTACCACAGTAAGCACTGCCGCCACCACCCCTGGCTCTGCCATAGACACTAGAGAAGAGGTAGGAGATCTTCATGGAGAAATGCATAAGGTTCTTTCTTTTCTTTATTTCTTTTGCTTTTAGCTTTTTGCTTAGTTTATTTTAGTTACATCCACCCTTCCTGTTTGCATGAAGCTCTGCCATTTTCCAACTTTCGTTTAAAAAAATTTTTTTTGTTTTTGTAACAAAACCAGCAAAGGCTAACATTTGGTCTACTATTAACATGAAGCTGTAAAATTATTTAAAACAAGCACTTTGTCAGCCAATTATTGGTGTATGGTTTCACTTTAAAGTGTGAATATAAATGGCATCCAAAAAGCAAACTAAAACTTGATAAATGATATAATGTTTCTATAAAGTTTGGCTATGAAAATACTTCAATTAAAAAGGTATCTTTATGCCTAGTTAGCCAGTAGATATCTCTACTAGCAAATGCAGAGAAGATTATACAGTTTTCAATACTTTAAGTAATTCTGTTGAAAAATACACATATATACTCAAGGATACTTAGAAAGTTGAAATATATGTATTTATATACACAGACAAAAATACATGTATATTCAGTTTTGAAACATTCTTGTAAATTCTGGAATGGAAGGTAGCATATGTGGACTACGGCCCTTCCCAAACCAGGGCCTCCTGCTCTCCAGCTCCCGGGGCCAGTATTTGCATAACCTTGCTCCAGAAGGTGCCTTTGATGGATAATATAAAATGAATGGTACTCTGCCATGTTGGCTCTCTTGATCTGGTGCAAGCAAAAGATTGGTATTTGAGAGAATGAATTAAAAGTTTTGTTAGGACAAAGCCACATTCTTGTGTTTAATTATCATCTGGCTGTTTTGTGCTACAGTATCAGAAATGAGTAGTTAGACAGTATATGGCTGCAAAGCCTAAAATATTTATTATCTAGCCTTTTACAGAAAAAAAGAATGCCAGCCTCTAATGAGCTTCCTTAATTTTATGAAATAACATCCTCAATAGTAGCCCAAAATGGCTAGCCTTTTTGACAAATTTGATTCTGATAAACTATGTTAATATTTTCTTCCTTTGCTTTTTGTTACATTCCTTTTATAATCTAGTTCTTTAATGGTCATTTTTTTTTCACCTTCATGTGTTGTCTGATTTGGTAAATGAGCTTTCATGAATCTGTGTAGAGTTTTGTTACCACATTGATCAATTGTAAATGTATATAAAATCATCCTCATTGGTGAAAAACAAAAGGATCTTCTCGGTGGCAAGACATACACAATTCTTCTGGTACATTTAAAATGATAAGATATTATTTTCTCAGCTATCTAACTAAATTTTACCTAACATGATTATACATTCACTCAGACCCAGTAAAATTATTTAGACATTTCATTGAATGGACTTTCATTTTTTCCTTTTTGTTTTATCTCTGAATATTGTACTAAAGTTTATTCCTTCTTCAGTAAACCTGAGTTACTTTGTATTGTATTTGTATAATTTGCACTGTAGATGGCAGTATGTCATTTTTACTAGAATATGTAATTTCCGTAGCATTGTTCAAAGCTTACCTGAGACCAAAATACTTATTTTGTGGATTTAAATTTTTTTTCCTTTTGTAAACTTAATTGGAATTTACAATTTACGTATCTGTGAAGAAATTTGGCACCTGGATTTGGGGAGGAAAAAAAGGAAAAAAAACGATAGGAAACTAAAAGGAAAAGAAACATTATTTTACATTGGCAAGGCAATGTGAGTAAAATAAACTTGTCCATCTACATGGCTCAGCTTTTTCTTCTTACCATCTGTTTTTCATTTGGGGAAAATCTTATCCATTGAAGAATTGAATTTAGCATAGTTCTGTATTTTGGATTTTAAAAAATAAAATCTATGTAGATGAACATCTATTTTATTAAACAGGTACCTTTAAAGTACTTATAAAAAGAAAGAGTAATTGGTTTATTGAAGATATCATGCTTCTGTTACTACCTGACAATGGAATAACTTCTGTCTAAAAAAGAAAATTATAATACCAGTATCGGTACTTTTCCAAATTATTCTCATAAGGATCTGCTTTTGTCCTATTAGTTGGTTGATCGTGTTTTTGATGAAAGCCTCAACTTCCGAAAGATCCCTCCATTAGTTCATTCTAAAACACCAGAAGGAAACAACTGTCGGTCTGGTGATCCAAGACCTCAGCCAACAGAGCCCCCTGATCATTTAACAATTACAAGGCGGAGAACCTGGAGCAGGGATGAAGTAAGTAAACCATAAACTTTAACAAATGTCAGAGGAGGCATGTCCTGTTGTGGGAAAAGGAGTAACTGTTGGATAAATGGGGCTGGGGGAAAGAAGCACTTGTCCTTATGAGTAGAATGAAATTTCATCCTGACATCACATCATATCACAAATAATTAATTGCAAATGAATTAAGTTTCTAAAGGGCGCAAAAGCAGAACTTTAAAACTTAGTAAAAAATACAGGTCTTTCACATTATAGTCGGGTGATTTCTTAAAAGACACAAAAAGCTTTGACTTTAAAAGATTGATAAATTAGAGTGTATTAAAGGACTTTTGTGAAACATACAGTCAACAAAGGATTAGTATACAGAATACATAAAGAAGTCCTACCAATCAACTTAAAAAGGCAATAGAAAAATCTCCAAAAGACATGAACAGCATTTCACTGAAGAGAAATTACCTACGATCTTCAAAATACAGAGGTGTTCAACTTCCTGAGTATTCAGAGAAATACATTTCAAGACTACAGTTTGATTCTTGTTCAAATGAGAACAAATTAAAAGTCTTTTAAAATATTAAGTGTTTGAGAACGTAGATACATAGACTCTCATGTGTGGCAGTGGAGGTCAAATTTGCTGCAGTCACTTTGGAAAAACGGTTGACATTATTTCTTAAAGTTGAACATAAACATATCCCATGATCATACCTCATGGTTTTACTGCTAGTACATACTCAAGAGACACCCATTCCTATTTGACAGAAGTAGTCATGCAAAAGAATATTACAGCACCACTGTGGACAATAACAAAAACTTGGAAACAATCTAACAGTTTTTATCAGCAGAAAAGTGAACATATAAACTGGTATGTTTACAAATTGAATAATTACAGAGTAATCAAAACAAATGAACTACAGCAATATGCCACAATATGGATGAATTTTAGCCATATAACATTAAATGAAAAAAGTAATTCTCGAAAGAGTATATATAATGTGATTCTTTGTCATACATTTTTAAAAATGAAAATATATACTTAGGACAGAAATAGATGTAATAAAATGATATGAAAAGGAAGGCAAGGGAATGATGAATGGGATTCAGAATACTGTTTAACCTGGGTGGAGGGTGGCAGGGAGATAGGATGGAGGAAACCATATGACTAGTGGTAGATTACATCAGTCAGCTATTTCTGCATAACAAACCACAAAAATCTCAGTGGCATAGAGTGGTAGGCTTGTATTTATTACACACCTGTGAGTTAACTGGTCCAGCCCAGCTGGACAATTAAAAGTTGTAGGTCGAGTCCAGGTCTGCCCATGTGTCTCTCATATTGCTTGGACAAGTTGGCTGCCAAGGCTGCTTCTTGTCATGGCTATATCAGAAGCACAAGAGAGCAAGCCCCACCATGCAGGCACATTTCATCTTCATGTCATGTCTGCTAATATCCCACTGGTGAAACCAAGTCACATAGTGGAGGTCAAAGGCAAGTATCCTCTTTCTGTGGGATAGGGAATGCGTATTTTTTTTTTTAAAAGATTTTATTCATTTATTTGAGAGAGAGAATGAGATAGAGAGAGCATGAGAGTGGGGAGGGTCAGAGGGAGAAGCAGACTCCCCGCCGAGCAGGGAGCCCGATGTGGGACTCGATCCCGGGACTCCAGGATCATGACCTGAGCCGAAGGCAGTCGCTTAACCAACTGAGCCACCCAGGCGCCCGGGAATGCGTATTTTTGGCCATCTATTCTGTTCCATGGTTATTGCTGCATTCTAGCTTTTGTTTTGGCTGTTAGATTTATCATAAGTTTATAATTTATAATTTATCATTAAAGAGAAAGAAAATGTGGTCCAAATTGGACTAGTGATTTATATCACGAATTAAGAATTATGATTAATTGTGTACCTGTGATCCAGTGCAGATAAAAATTGTTAAACTCTCGTAAAAATAAATGTGGCCATGACAAGTCAGGTATAGAGAGGCTTATTGAAAAGGTTTATGATAATGGAAATTAGATGAAATGAGTGTGGGAAAAATTCAGGGATATAGAGGAGTTTATTCACCAAAGAATGGTTATTTCAAGTAGCACCGTGGGAAGAGCTAATTGAGGAATGCCATGCAGCAGTGGTTACAGGTAAAGCCTTCGGGCATGGGTAGAAGGGGAATATAGAAAGTAGCAGAGGACAGGAAGGGTGTGATCATAGGTTGGCATCCTGTGAATTCCTGGACTTAAGGAACAGGAGCTAAAAGTTAGTATGTCTAAGAATGTGTATAATTTGCAGTAGTACTGAATAGAAAAAGATGTCCAAAGGGAGAGCATGTAGCCAGTTCCATAGTTGCCACTGCAATATCCTGGATGGTTTTAAAACACACTCTGTCCTGGCCAAAGTAATTGATGTCTTCCCCTCTTGCTTTGGCTTGTTTCCTCAAGGCCCACAAAATACCATTATGTTTATTTAGCCTTTCATTGCCTGTATGTTGCTGATCACATCCTAAGTAACTTTCTATCCCACACTAACTTCAAACCCTTGTCATTCTTAGGTTCTCGTTTTCCATGGTGCCTTCCTTACTTATGCCACCGTTCACTGAACACCCTTTCATTAGAATTTGTGTGGCACTGAATCACTAAATTTAGCACTTATTTATGTTCTTTTTCCTATATACTTTTAACTCCTGCACTGGTCTTGAAAGCTTCTTAACCTCCAAGGCCGTATCTTATTTTCTGGATGGTCTTGCAGAGTCTAGATACAGTTCTGAAATACAAGGAGGTGATTTGGGAGCCCACATCTAGCCCCAGGTTCAGTCCCTTTTCTAGCTTCTGCAGACCAAATCAAGCCTGCCACTTGTTTTGTAAATAAAGCTTTATCTCAGCACAGCCAAGCCGACTTGTTTGCATGTTATCCATAGCTGCTTTCACAAGAATGAGTTTAGTAGTTGTGACACCAGATAGCCTAAAATCTTCACTGTCTGGCCCTTTACAGAAGTTTGCCAACCCTAGTTTTGCCCATAAATTTCAACTAGGGTGGTACGAACGTCCATCATAAAAATTCATTTTTTGAGTAAATTTTTAAAAAGTATCTCTCCCACTAGACTCTGCCCCAAAAAGTAAGGATTGTAATCTTCTTGATCTCTATGTTCATATTATTTGGTGAAAGATTAGATAAAAACCTTAGTGTTCAAAATTATTCGTATTTTCCTTGTTTTGATCATTTGAGTTGGAGGCATGAGAGATGGGATCATGATAGTAATTGAACATAGGATAATATGGGTTGTTTTTTAAAAGTGATATGACCAAAATAGTATGGAAACTGGACACGTTACTTTAAAAAAAAGGAACCCCTTTATTGATATTTCTCTTTCTCAGTTTAGTTATACATAACTCTAATGACATTCCTCGTTGATTTTTTTATTAAAATTAGCATAAATACTAAATGCCCCTAAACATAGTGAACTGTGAGTAGTGTTCTTGGTGGTTATACAATACAGTGATAATATTTTAATTTAGTTTTTTTGAATGTTTCAGGTCATGGGAGATAATCTGCTGCTATCGTCCGTCTTTCAGTTTTCCAAGAAGATAAGACAGTCTATAGATAAAACAGCCGGAAAGATCAGGTACTGTTCTGTTACTCAAACCTACAGGCTTACATGGTTAGTAGACACCTGTTCCACTTCGTGCTGACCTGCGACCACCCACAGCCGGTAGGAACGAGTGAAGGCAGTGGCACCGAACTTACTGCTGCCACCGTCACATTCCGTCTCTTTTTTAGGTTTAAGTAATTGCCAGAAGCTAGGCCACGTGAAGGGGGCAAAAAGGGAAACAAAAGACTCAATATTGTCAGCCCTTTATAATGTGGAGAGTTAACAGCTACAATTACTTAATTTTATTAATAACCAGATACAGTTTACTCCTCCACAAAGTAACAGTAAGTATTTTAAATTAACAGACCTTTGGGGCTTCTTTTTTCTTTTTTCTTTTTTTTTTTCTTTTTGAAGATTTTATTTATTTATTTGACAGAGAGATAGACAGAAGAGCACAAGCAGAGGGAGTGGCAGAGGGAGAGGGAGAAGCAGGCTCTGCACTGAGCAGGGAACCCGATGCGGGACTCGATCCCAGGACCCTGAGATCATGACCTGAGCCGAAGGCAGACACTTAACCATCTGAGCCACCCAGGCGCCCCCTTTGGGGCTTCTTTTATAAGGCCTGAAACTTGAGGCTAGTTTCCTCTTCTTCATCAGTAAAGAGGACAGTGTGCATGATCCTGTACGACTCGGAATACCTGCATACTTGCCTACCTTGTGCGCTCAGTCATGAGGGCCTCAGAACTGTGCTGGACAAATAATACACAGTCAAAAATCGTTCCATCTGATTAAATTTGGAGACTTCATTCCTATATAAGGTGCTTTTAATCAGTGTTTATTTCATTTATTTATTCCTTTGGTTAATAATCCTTCCAGTATGTTCTAGTTTTAGAATATAATGTTAGTGGAATTAAATTCAAAATAACAATTTCATCACCTTCAACTATATTGCGTACTTGAGCCAAACTTGAGGCATGCCTGACTCTTGGCATTAGTAAGTAAGCATGTGATTAGACCCTACAGATTTCACTGGGTGGACTTGATCTGTCTGGCTGCCTGCTATATTGGCAGCTCCTAGGAGGATGGGTTGTCATGGCAAAGGGGAGCTTGGTGACCGTGGGAGAAGATGATGGGATCAGCAGACTCGGAAGTGACATAGTTGCTGGGGAACACATAGGTAGACCTCACCTAAGATGATATTAGAGTGCCAATTGCTTAATCACTGCATATGATGAAGATAAAAACAGTGGGCTCACGTATAAGCCTAGTCAGAAATTATAGAATTCATAAATAGCATGCAACTCATTTAATTTCCTTAAAACCAAATGTGAACCTTAAAATGTACACATTAATTTAGAAAGGATCCAATGAAATTGCATTGTTATTATGCTTTTTATCCTGTGTAACTAGTGATTTTAATAATAAAAAGGAAAGAGGGGTGATTGGGCTTGGTTGGAATAGAAGTTGTGAATAATAAAATCAGATAATTAAAGCAAAATAATGAAATGAAGACAAATCACATGGAGATAGCAGAAACTGCTAACTTCATCCAGGTGGATATACTCAAATACATGAGCTAAAATATAAATTCCATGAGAGCAGTGGTCTTTAATGATAAAGTACCTAGAATATACTATGTAACTATTGGTTAATGAGTGAATATTAAATTATTTTGTAGGAAGTTAAGTTTACTTAAAACTCATAGGGATGTGTGAAAATTGATAAGGGTAAATTGAAAAAACAGTGGATGTCAACATAATGGTAGTCATTAAAATAACTGTTTAAATTAATTATATGTATAAGGTACTCCTTAAGAAAAGACAAACATGCAATCACTTTTTAACTGTTAAGGTAATATGCTTCAGATTTCAGCTGTATTTGGAGGGGCTGTTGATACACTTCACTGATACTCTTGAAAAGGTAAAGATATCCTTATGTGAAGAGATCAAGGTGTATAAGAGTAAATATATTATGAGGTCATTTGTATAAACCTTTTAAGAAATGAACCTAGAGGCAAGAATTATATGTATATACGTACACATATGCATATAGTAGTTATTCTATATAATATGTATGCTTTTTCTGAAAGATTTATATTTTTAACCACGTTCTGTATTATTGTTGTCAAAAAAATCTAAAAAGTAAAAAATAAGATAAGACATAGAAAAAAGATAAGACATAGAAGGCAATAAAGTGAAGAGATAAACTGGTACATTTTTTTTTTTTTTAAAGATTTTATTTATTTTTTAGAGAGCGAGCGAGAGAGAAACAGCATGAGAGGGGAGAGGGTCAGAGGGAGAAGCAGGCTCCCCGCTGAGCCGGGAGCCTGATGTGGGACTCGATCCCAGGACCCTGGGATCATGACCTGAGCTGAAGGCAGACGCTTAACCATCTGAGCCACCCAGACGCCCTAAACTGGTACATTTTTAAGAGCTATCAAGATAAGGGCTCAAGGTATAAAAGAAGGCTCAAGGTGTAAAATCTATGTAAAAATACTTCAGAAATTCATTGATGCTATGACTTAATTTCTAATTCCTATCATTAAAATTTTAAGATGTAATGAAACCATGTCTGAATATGGTTTGTGAATTATAATATTCCACACAAATATAATTTCATATTGCTTATATGATGAAATAATACATTTCATCAGTGTTTGATGAGTACCCAGTCATGGTAAAAACACATTGAACATCATGTTATTGAATCGTAAGGCTAAAAGCTGTGACAGGCTAAAATGTTAAATGTGGGTCCTCTTGATATGCCATATCCATAGAAATGCCATATAAGTCTCTTCATGTGGTGATGTGACCTGCCAACTGGAAAACTTTGAATTCTCCTCGTCTATAAATGGGGAATCCCTTGTCATTTCATCCTACCTGCTGAAATACAAGCCCTCTTTCCACCCTAACTGGGTCCCCATCCACTCTTTTATTCATTCAGTAGATTTTCATAGTGCACCTGACTGGTACCATTCTTTCTTCCCGTTGACTGTTCCTCAGTCCACTCTGAACTCATCCCTAGTTTTCTCCAAAGAAAAATACTTCATGTAGCTTTGACATTTAATTAAAATTGAGACCAAAGAACACATTCATTCATTGGTTGATGGATTAATTTAACTGTCTCAGAAATTTAACAGAATTTAGAAAGGTAAAAAAAGAAAACAAACAAAATAAGTAAAAATGCCTCAGTAAAGTTAATTTGGTGTTATTTGGTTGCCTTCAGTGTAAGCATTGACTTTTACTATGTGTAAAGCACTATGGCAGGCTCTATGGAAGATAATCAGGAGGATCTAACATCATTCCTACTCTTACGAAGTTTACAATTTGGCCAGCAAGGCAAAGCATATCTACTGTTAATTGTTGTACAAGGTGGCATGTGATAGATTGGTGCCCAGTTAGAGGTAAAGGCAGAAGAAGGGTCGCTTTCATCTAGGACAATGAGGGGAGGCTTTATGGAAGGTAGTATTCAAAGATTGGTATAGTTTTTAATAACCAAATCTAAGGGAGAGAGCCTGGGCCTTTTGTGTGGAATACCAGGGTAGTTTGGGAAATGACTGGTGCTTAAGTTTTATGCCAGGAGTTAGAAACTCAGATGCCTACCTGGGCCTAAATATACGCCTGTTTAAATTGCCCCAATACTTTCTATGGACACAATTGAAAATATTTATACAAGAACTGTTTTACAGCATTCTCATGCTATTCCGTGTGAAAGTGACACCCTCAAGCTGTGAGCACGGTCCTGTTTGCAAACTACCAGTTCGTAACCCTGATTTGCAGGTATTGAGGATGTGCCAGAGAATAGATAGTGAAGGGCTTAGAATATGAACCAGAGACTTACCAACTGCTTTAGCAAAAAGGGTTTTTAGCTTAATAGTTAAAAATTACTGAATGAAATTATCCTTGGTATTTACTGTATTTTCCATGCTGACATTAGTCTGACTACTATTTTGAATCCATAATGTAATATATGAAGATCATTCAAAAGCTGTGAATTTTTTTTTTCTGAAAGACTATAATGATCTTTAAACAAAGACAGTTAAGTTCTAACCATTATGGCCTGGTCTAAAGTCATGTCTTGATCTAGTTTTCTGCTTCCTTAGTATTTAAATAGTGTATTTGAGTACGCTTCCTAAAGTCAAAATGCCAAGTTTGGCTTCTTAAATCCCTACCACAATATTTACGCATTGTCTTAAAGTAAGTTTTTTATCCCTTCAGTGGCTTAGAGCTCTGGGGGGCTTTTTGTGTGTGTGAGTCAGGAACCTCAGGTGACCATTCTGAGCCATTTCCAGCAAAGGTGATACATGTATCCTTTAACGGTTTGAGAAGCCCTTGGGGTGCCTGGGTGGCTCAGTCGGTTAAGCATCTGCCTTCGGCTCAGGTCATGATCCCAGGGTCCTGGGATCAAGCCCCGCGTCGGGCTCCCTGCTTAGCGGGAAGCCTGCTTCTCCTTCTCCCACTCCCCCTGCTTGTGTTCCCTCTCTCGCTGTGTCTCTCTCTGTTAAATAAATAAATAAAATCTTAAAAAAAAAAAAAAAACCAGTTTGAGAAGCCCAAGCATTTTACCCAGCAACCATATTCTGGCAAAATTCACTGGACTTCTATTTAGCACAGTGTGGCTAAGCGCAGACTTGCTATATTATACGAGTCCGTTGTAGTTCTCAGTTGGTCCCTGAAACAGTCTTTGTTTTCTTCCCACTAATCCTAATGCTGCAAGTGACTCTTTTACAAATCACATAATTTGCTTACCTGTCTTAATGTCTTGGTCATTACGATATCAGCTCTTAGATGGCTGGCAAGGAGGTTTATTAGTCTTTGGGTTTAGAAAATATAACAGAAGAATATTCTTCTATCAGTTTTCCAGAACCATTATTGCCCTTTTAAGCATGGCGATGTATAATTGTAGATGTTCCAGACTTCATTTGATGTTGATGAATTTCATGTTTTTCAAAAGTAAGTTGAACTTGGCATTATTGATCTTAGAAGAAATACAAATAATTTAAATTAGTGTACTACTTAAACACTGATCAGCTTCCAGTAGTAATAATTTACTTATTTGTACAGTGTTGATGTTTAGATAAGACAGTTAAATTAGATTTCCAGGCTCAATAAAGAAATTTTAAAAGAAACCAGAAAGGTGTCTACTATTTCCATCACTCTAAACTGCTGAGTAATGTCTCAGAGATTCCAAAGTATTGGGAGAGAAGGATACTACTTCTGAAAGACAAATCAAAACTCTGTGATACTTTTTTTATAAATTTAAGATATTTGAGTTTAGTTTCTAACATCAGGATAATTATCTTTATTGGCAGTTGTTTTTATCAAGAGGATAGTGTTAAACTCCTAATTGGTTGTTGTATACAACTATGCTAACATAAATTAAGATTTTTAAAGACAAAAGCAGTAAGTACTCCTAATTTTCAGCCTTTAAAATAATGTTCACACTTTAATCAATCAGTAATTTTTCATATCTAATTCAGTCTGTTTTCATCTTACATTTATACTGCATAAGTTCCATCTGAACAAAATTGTGTTTTAATAAGTGGTCATCTTATGGTTGATTACAAATATTAGATAAAATTTGGGGGTTATATCATCTATATTTATTTATATTTGGTTTTCAATAACAGATAAGATAACTATGAAAGGATTTACGTGTGTATTCATAACTACTCACTTTTTAATATAGATTCCTCACATAAATAAGTTTATTGGTAATATTGGTTCAGTATTTTATTTATAGTTTATGTAATGTTTAGTGGTTTACTTATCCTTGTGGAGCTTTGAAAAGATACATTGCTTTTATACTATTGTTAAACATATGATGGGTTTTTAAAACATGGAAAGTAAAATGCTTGTTTTTTTTGATTTTTAGAATATTATTTAAAGACAAGGATCGGAACTGGGATGAAATAGAAAGCAAGTTAAGAGCTGAGAGTGAGGTCCCTATCGTGAAAACCTCAAGCATGGTATGGTAATTTTTCTTGAATTTTAAAACATTTAAGAGATAGGTTTATCTTAAAGAAATGATATTTTTATTTTTAAAGTGTTAATTTACATTTTTAAAAAGATGAAATACACAGATTTTTCAAGTTTTATGCCTTCCACTATCTCTCACAGGGGTTTAAAATGTTGATTGTTTCAAAGTTATAAATGGTATGAAGGAGGAACTTTCTTTATGTTTCTCACTAATACATTCTTGTTCTTGTAATGATTATACATTATAAATAGGCAATTTGAAATAAGAGCCGAACTCAAATAGAAGTGGACATGAATCATTTCCTTTTCCTCAGGAGATTGCTAGTCTCCTCCTCAAGAATCTGTACAGGTTTTTGTGGTTCAGGGAGTCATCCTAAAACTAAGTCGCAGTTGATACATTTTTCAAAGAAAATCCTTATGCACTGTTACAAAGTTATTGCAAGGTTGATCGTTGCAAGTTTTTCAAAATCTTTGCTTATAGAGTAGTATCATCTTGAACTTTTCATCTTTTATTATCTTGTTGAAAAAATAATTGTAGTTAAATATTAAAGATTTTAAAATTTGAATCTCATTTTTTGGATATCATAATTATTTCCTATCTTGTTGTTACAGATATAGTGCCGTGTAGATACTGTTAAATGTTGCAAGTAAGAGGAGTGTGAGATTCGTTGCTTATCCAATAAAAATGCTTTACTTACAGTAAGCTAATTTTTGTCATTGCTTTCCCTACAGGAGATTTCTTCTATATTACAGGAGTTGAAAAGAGTTGAAAAGCAGCTACAAGGTACATATATTACTGAATTAAGTAGGAAGAGCTAACGATTTCAGACAAGTACATTCTAAGTGGTATTTCTTAAAATATTCTATTATAATGTGATTTGGTTAAATATAATAACATACGGGTAAAAATATAGTTCTACATATCCACATTACTCCTAAAAAGGAAGCTTTAAAACCCAATATAAATAGGAGCACACCCCGGTGGCTCAGTGGGTTAAGTGTCTGACACTTGATTTCGGCTCAGGTCATGGAGTTGAGCCCCACATGGGGCTCCAGCTCAGTGTGGAGTGTGCTTGGGATCCTGTCCCTCTACGCCTCCCCCCCACTCATATGCTTGTGTGCGTGCACATGCACATGCTCTCTCTTTCTCTCTCAAAATAAATCTTTAAAAAAAGAAATAAAATAAAACCCAACATAAATAAAAAGGTAAAGTTAAATCTTGGGCATATAGGCTAGCTGTTGTAGACTAGTTCACAGTATGATATATATTATCTATTTTATATGTACATAAATACTAATATATGAAAAATATGTAAAATAATATTAAAATATGCGTGCAGCTCAGAATGCTATTGGCAGTTGGCATTATTTATTTGATTTGACATTTGTGATGTAACCCAAATGAACTTGTATTCTGATACAAATAACAGTTGTTTGGGTGAACCACAAGAAAAGAGCGCATATTGGCCAAAGGGACCAGAAAAGGAGGGAGAGAAGAAAAAGAGACTGTGCCTCCTGAAGTTTGACCGGCCATTATTTCCCCGTGTGCACCAGATCTTACTCCGGCATGAATGCCCATGTGTGTCTTGAACTAGAAGTCTGCACAACAAGTAGCTTCCAGAGTCAACTGCTGATTCTACTCAGTCTTTGTTTCTTGAATTACCATAGGCAGAATATGTTGGTCCTCGCTAAATGATCTTAACGTCTGGTCAGTCTCCACACCCCGAAGGGTTATGTTTTACCCCCATGGGGAAGAGTGTTAGCTGATGGAAGGGGAGTATACTTTGAAAAGGACCTCTTGAGTAATTGTTATATCAAAGGTACTTCCTTCTGCCAACTCCCACTCTCCCCAGTGCCAAGTTGAAAATCACTCAAGGATCTTTTGGATGGAAAGCTGCTCTTTCACTGGTCCCTCCCATGGAGTAGCAAGGTCTGTATGGCCTGCTGGAGCTGCCATTGGGTTCTGAGGGCGTCCCCGTGGCTCAGGGGCACACACTGATGGCCCCACACTCTTACCAGGATGAATGACAGCATGCTGTGGTAGCATTCAGAGTGGGATGATGTTCTCCCGGCCTCCCCAGCCTTCCAGTTCCTTGGAACCCCATCTTAGCAATGAACCCCCAGTTATCTGCATGGTAATACAGCTAGGAATGCTTATTAAAATCACACCCAGCGTTTTCCCTATCCTGTCACAGTGATGAAAGCAAATTTCAGAAAGATCTTTCTCTCAAATCTCAGTCTTCCAACAGACTCCAAAAGGGCCCATATGTGAGCCTGTTCATGGCACCAGAGAAAGCATTCAGGTCCGTATCGTCTACAGTAGAGGTCAGCCCCCGAATTATTAAAAATGGGTTTTAAATACGGTATCAAAAGGATTGGCCAAATTTAAGCTCATACAAGCATCCTTAGTTGAAACATTATCCGAGTCATAAGCAGTGTTCACATCCAAATTTAACTGCATCTACAATTATCTTTGTCCCCCGTATTCCTTTTTTTTTTCCTTCAGCAATCAATGCTATGATTGACCCGGATGGAACTCTGGAGGCTCTGAACAACATGGGATTCCCCAGCTCTATCTTGCCATCTCCACCAAAACAGAAGTCCAGTCCCGTGAATAACCACAGCAGCCCGGGTCAGACACCGACACTTGGCCAGCCAGAAGCTAGGGCTCCCCATCCTGCCGCTCTCGCAGTGTCAGCTGAATTTGAGAATGCCGAGTCTGAGGCTGATTTCAGTATCCATTTCAATAGGTTCAACCCTGATGGGGAAGAGGAAGACGTTACAGTACATGAATGACTTTCTCTCTATCGTTAAAAATGAGTACCCGTGGAATGACTAGGAATATTGGAAGCAGCATAGTGTTGACTTATACAAAACAAGACAGCTTGGTCAGCTACAATCTTGTTCTCTCTGTCTTCTTAATTTTATTTATTTATTTTTTTACCTATGATGTGGTATCCTGTTAATCATTTCAGGCCATTAGAAAACCACGAGTATGCCCATGTAGGAAAAAGCAGATTGTGGCAGTTTTGCTTTTTGTGGTTTTATGATTTTCAAATTGAATTCTATAAGTGCATCCTTTCCCTTCATAGATCTTTGTTTTTTTTCTTTAAGCCATGCTGTGACCTACAAGCAAATTAAATACCCAACATTTCTGACCCCCATGTCTTCTGTGCCAAGCTGCTCCCCGAAATGGACTTCCTCTTCATCTGTACAGATTTGTTAAACACTTATATTTGCTTCTTAATAATAGGATTTATATTAGTATTCATTACCATTGGATACAATGACATGTTACTCTCCACAGTCCAACTGACCTTTCAAAACAGTCGTTCTTGTGTTCTGAAATTTTCCAGCATATATGTGATTTATATAACTTTGTTGCTACGTAAATTGTCTTGGGGTTTATGGAGATGAACTATTATGTTTGCACTAAGATTTGCCGGGAGTGGTAGGTGGACATAGCTGTATATCAATAAGGACTAACCATCTTTTTTGTACATAGGAGATTGATAATACTGTATTTGTTTTAACCCCTCCATGTTTTACTCCACTTTCAAGCTCAATTTGGCACTTTTTTTCAATTTTTTTTAACGGAAGTAAGATTTTGTCTCATTTTAGGGCAAATGATAACTAGAAATATTAAACTAGACTACTTAGGTGGAGTATATTTTTTAAACTGAAAACACATATATTGGTCCTGTGTTACCGAGTTTATGTGTGACAGTTGAAAAAAAAATTCCCTTGAAATGATCATGGAGTTAAAATTTTCTTCATTAGGAGACTTGGAGAACCAGTAGTCATAAGATTAGCTGATAGTTTCACTCCCAAGCAATGAATTGCTTCTGTGTGTTTCCCTGTAGGACCCAGTAGTAAATCCTGTCCATCTTAAACATTTATAAGTACCCTGCAAGACGGCAACGATGAAGGCTCAGGCCATGCTACTAAACAGGAAGCCTGTGGAAAAACACCTTCTGTAAACTTGTTCTTTCTCTTTCCAGTAACTTCACATTTGGATAAGTTTTAAAAGAAAGTCATTATCTTTGTGTTTCCAGAACACTATAATTTGGGTGAATCTTAATTCCTTTAAATATTACTTAGTAGACTTGGATTTCTCCCTTGACCCCATCAGCCTATAAAGGTTAAAACTGCGGCTTTGCAACTTTTATGAATGGTCTTTAGTATTTCAGCAATAATCCTGTACTACATTGGTTTCAAGAGACAAACTAACTCTATGCTTCAAAACTTTACAAGATTTAAAAACTCCTGTACTGTTGGGCCAGTTAATAAAGATGCAAAAGAACCCTTTTTGTAGAGATGTAAAAACAAAAGTCTGCTGTATAATGAATCTCATATTTTTCTTTAAATTAAAAAAAATGGCAAATGAACTATTCTCCTTGTAAAGCTAACTTCTCCATTCTGTCTAATAAAGGAAGACTGAAAAAAAAAGGTTTTAAAGAACATGAATGGAATGATACAAATGCTTTGAAGGAATAAGTGAAACATTAAAACAGGGTCAATCCATTTGAAGAGAAAGTCAAACAAAATAATCACCACTGCTCCCTCTTTTATTTAATGTGTGGGTACTGATACCCCATGGAAGTAGGTAAGGAGTTGTTTAGGAAAATATTAGCATCTACTCAACTTACATTATCCTTTAAGTGTTTACACGGTTTTGTTCAATTATAAACATTTGGCCTTTTACTATGTTATTTTTATTTTGTATGAATACATTATCCTCCTTATTTATTTTTGTTACATTTATTACTTATGTTATTTTGTTATGCATTTACAACTCCATTTTTAAATAAAGTGTTTCTGGAACTTTATACATTGATTGTACATTTTATTCTACCATCTGGTTTGCTAATGCTTCATCAGTTTACCAAATAACTATACACCATTGTCCAAGGCTTAGCAAAACAAGGAATCCTTCAGTTCTAACTTATATGTGATAATTGTGAGACTTCATAGTATTTTGACTAAAGAAAAGATTTCGTAGCAAATTTTTATAAATCTCATTCTCTTAGCTTAATACTCTAATTGTAATGTGCACACACAAGGCCTTTATTTCTTGCTGTCCTGGAATCATCAGAAGGCTTTATGATCATGATATATTTGGGGGACAAAGAAATTTAAAGTATCTTGGACATCCTAAATTTGAGAACTATCCATTCGGATTCATTTTCTTGCACTGTACCGTCCATACCCGAGGATCTTGAATACTGTTCAACATTCTGTTTCTCAGCTTGACCCTCGTAGGCTTTCCAGATCTGGTCCTTTGCTTACATGTCTGTGATACCTGGTACAGCCTCTCCCACAGGTTCCCGACAGTCTGGAGCAATTCTTGGCGGCTCTGTGCACTTGCCTCTCTTTGTCCTTCCTTCCTGCTCACCCACCTCCCCTCCCTTCTTCAGAGGCCCACTGACCTCTTTGTGAAGCTTCCTCGCTTGACCGGGCCACAGAACAGGGCTGTGCCATGCGCTTGCATTTCCCTCCTCCCTCCCTGCTACATGTACACACGTTTCTTCCTTCTAGGTCACTAAGATAATCTTATTTCCTGAACAGACCCTGCACTTTCAAACATCTGTGCCATTTGGCTTCCCTCATCTTGGCGTTGCTTGCCATATCTCTGTCAGGATCCTAACTTTTGAAAGGAAATTAGGCTTGGAAGCCTGGGATCCAGACACATCCCTCATTAGCTAAAATGTGCCTCTCCGCATTCTGATCTACAGAACGAGAGCATCGTGGTCATTCTCCGCGTGCCAACTGGAGTCCAGTCCAAGGGCTCTGTGGCTGTGAAATGGCTCCCCTTCCTCTTTTTCTCCAGAAAGACTTGTCTCTGATGCTTTGTTCTATAAAACCTTCCTTTCACCATGTTCTCCAAACCCCTTGTCCTCCATTATAGTCCAGATCCTACTTCTATTCAACAAACACGTACCGAGTGCCTGACGCCCATGGGCACCGGGTTACCACCAGTGAACAGCGATCAACTATCGCCCTCACAGACCTTCTGTGCTAGAATAGAGTCACAAAAAAGAGAAACTAAAAATTAAGTCCACAGATGATGTCAGGTGGAGAAGTGACGTTCTGCCGTTTCTCCCCAGTGAGTTTACACAGCTGGCTCCGAAAAGATCCTTTCTGTAGGCTCCTCCCTAGAAATGCAAATTTGCTGGGAACCCCTCATTTCTCAGGAAGGAAGTGGTCTGCTAGGATTCTTCTCATCCGAAGGAGGAACAACACCCCTGTAGAGCACCCGGTGCTGGCGGGCGAGGGGAAAGGGAGGGAAGGGGTCAGCCGGACTTCACTCGCACAGCTCGCCCAGCGTGGCCAGGAGGGTTAGCGGAGGTGAAGACTGCCTTCTTTTCTCTTCACGTTTCTAAGCACATACTCCCAGACCAGACCCCTCCGGCTACCACATCAGACCATAACATTTGGCTGGTAGGCCTGGAACTTATGTTTTTCTAGAGCTGGTGTGCACGAAGCATTCACCGTGGCTGCCATAGTGGTGACTTGGCCAGAGGCTGAGTGAGTGGAAAATCCTTCTCACCAGTTGTGCTCACCTGTTTGGAAGCAGATAAAATAAATTTCAGGAAAGCAACCAGAATCCAACATTGTTGGGAGCCTGTGGCTTGAATGGGGAAACTGACCTTAGTATCAGGGATCCGTTCTGGAAAGGAACAGAACATTCTAGCCCATTAGACCTCATGAGTTTTACATATTTTACATCTTAAGAGAAATAGCACAGTCAGTGTAAGATAAAAATGGGCCATGCAATGGAATATTATTTGGCCATTAAAGAAAAGGAAGTACTGATGCATGCTACAATGTAGATGAATCTTGGAAACATTCTGAGAAATGAAAGTAGCCAATCACAAAAGGCCACTTGTATGATATCTATATGAAAGGTCCAGAATGGATAAATACATACAGAAAGTAGACTAAGGGTTGGCAATGGCTGGGGCGGCGGGGGGGGGGGGGGGTGGGGATGGGAAGATTAGGGGTTTATAGTTCAGGACTATGGGGTTGCTTTTGGGGTGATGAAAATGTTTAAAATTATGGTAATTGTTGCACAACTGTAAATACACTAAAAATTGTTAATTGTGCATTATGGTTATAACATCTGTATATCTATATAAAAGAGGTATGTGAATTTGACCACAATAAGGCTGTTTCCACAAAAAAAAAGAATAAGAAAAGTAAGTAGTAGAAGAAGGCGGGGAGTGCATCAGGTGGGGATGGCAGCTCATTACTGTGCCCGAAAGTGACCAGCTTTGTACCTGTTAGCATTCTACCTGGGCTTATATATATGTCTGTCCTCTGCAGTTTGCTTTGTATTGGTTTTCACATCTTATTGTGATGGGGGAACCATTAGCTGATGAATTAAATAAAATCTTCACCATATGTTCTTTCTTAAACAGAAAATAAGATCTTGTGAAGATTTTTGTATCAAAATGTGTTGTACTGGGAGAACTGGAAGCCAATTTGAGAGTCGAGACTGTGTTCCTACCAAAGAATTTGAATATCAATCTAAAATGAGCAACTGCTGTGTGCTGACACTGGGCTGGGCTCTTTAGCACCTCATGTAAATTTCACAACAACTCAGAATTATAATAGACAAGAATTATGAGTCCCATTTTAGGAAGGAGTAGAGGCTTGAGTCAAGTAAGAGGCTCTGGGAGTCAAGCTCTGAACCGGGGTCTAACTGACTTCTATCCTCTTTATTCTCGGTCATGAAGAGACAGTGGAGTATAGAGGCAGCAGAAAGCCATTCGGTGTGTTAGAAATCCTGCAACTAAACCTAACCTATTGTTGGCTTCGGGGAAGTTTTTTCAACCCCAGCCTGTTTCCTGATCTGTAAAGAGCTAGCTGTTCTCTGAGGTATCTTCCTGTTACATTAGTTTTTCTTCTCTGACCTTCAGATAGTGTACTCTTTGCTCTCTTCCCCAGATTTGTGGCAGAAACATACCTTGTTACCTTTATAGTAATTCTGCCTCTCTTCTCGTGCCCTTTAGCAAACTACTCGCCACTCACTCTTCCATTCATTGTCATTCTTCCTTAAGCTGCTTCTCCCAGAAATCCTCCGGCTCTGTGTCTCCACCATAATAGTCTGCTCGTTTCCCTTTTGCCCACGTGAAGACTGTCAGTGGTTTGGGCTGAACCAGGACGTCCTAGTGATGATGACCCCACTTCCAGGAGAAAGGGCCTAGCACCTCCCGAACCCCTTCTATATGGCGGGCCCTGCTTGGCCAGGGCTGTATTTGGAGAATTTGTTTTCCCTCGTATTTCTCCCTTTGGACAACCAATTGCTCGTAGCCTCTGAGGAGGACTGTGGCAGGATAGAAAGCAAAACTCACATGTAATTAATTCTCTCTGGTTTTGAGATTTTTACGACCACAGCCCTTGGGGGAATTTATATGGCTTTCAGAGAAATGAAAGCAGATTCTCAGGCTTTGACAGAATGCCTTAGCTGGAATTTAAAGAGAGAAGAATGTCTTCTCTAGCAGACAATGAGGACCCCCACAACGTGAGGGGGGGGAAGGGGGAGCAGGCGCTCTAGCGTCACGGCAGTGCCAGCCGGGAGACGGGCAACATAACTGGGGACAACTGTGGCACAGTGTATCTGGCAAGCGGACTGTGGGCAGCGTGGAAAATTCCCGTGACTTGATCTCCACCGGGAAGCAAGAGAGCCTTAGCACCCGCAGGTGGAGTTGGCACCAATGGCTGGTAGGAGAGTTTCTGGAGGCCATTCCTACACGGGAACCGGTGGCAACAACAGGTTAACTACACTGAGAAGAGACTAGGAACCACATAATTATATCCTAAACCCAAACAAAATATATCCTCAACTCAAACCCCCCTTATCCATGCCATGACCATTTCTTTTATATTTATGTATATAGTAGCAGCACAGGTGGGGTTTGCACCAGGGTCACTCCACCTGCCACATACCTGGCAAGTTACTAACGGTAGCCCCTTCCATGCACAGCCTCACTCTCAGGGAGCCCAGAGCTCAGGTGGTAGCGAGGAGGCGGGCATGTGCAATGGGGGCTTGGCCTCCCTGCCTCCCTCCCTGTCTCCCTGCCTCCCTGCCTCCCGCTTGTGCTCTTAGTTTTCACCAACCATATATATATATATATTCTTGGTGGCAGAAGCAGAGGGAGAGAGAGAATCTCAAGTGGACTCCACACCTAGCATGGAGCCCAACCCAGGGCTCAATCTCACCACCCTGAGATCATGACCTGAGCCGAAATCAAGAGTTGGATACTCAACCGAGTAAGCCACCCAGCCGCCCCAGCCATGACCATTTCTGATGTCACCTGACACTGGGAACTGTGTGTGGGAGGGAAGTTCAGAATGGAGGAGACAGTAGCTTTAAAGATTGCCAAATGTAAACCTGTCTGGAACTTGCCCTTGTTTTCCCCTTCCCCTTGCCTCTCCAGCCAGAGCGCTTCAGCCCTCTGGAAATGTCTTAGATGACTTATTCATTCAGGAAGTACTGATTGAACATCTACTTATCCTAGGCACTGTGATTAGCACTGGAGTACAATGAGGATGTCAGAAAACTTGCTGACCTGGAACTTTCTGAAGCTGGTTTCCTAACCTGGCATCAGCCCTGATACAAAGCCCTGGGACTCACAAAGCAGCTTGGGTGGGGGAGAAGGATTGTGAGCTAGACAGAAGCTTCTGCCTGTCAGAGGCCCCTTTGTCCCCCTCCTCCTCCTCCTCCCAACCTACCCCTACCCAATCACTTAGCAATTTCTGGAATCAAACCTCATGATCACCTCAAAGCACTATCTTAAGTTCATTGCAGGCAGTAAGGAAGGTCCTTTTTGAAACTCTTCAGGAGGTGAGTGATAGATGCCTTGACTTGAAATGCCAGCATTTTATATTCATAAGCTATAAGGCAGTGGATCAGCAAGGTACTCCTAACCTTAACTTCTGACCTTTGAGCTATTACATTCTATTAAGACCCTGGTAGAGTCATCAATCTATCATGAGAGAGAGAGGAATCTGCAAGAAGATGTATTTTAAGATGTGTTGTCCTGTCCTTCTAATCAATATCAACCAGACGTAAAATCTCTCTCCCTCATAACACCTAAAAGACTGGATAAAGTATAACAAACATGGTTTTAGTAGCATAACTTAACTCAAAATTTTCCAGGGCCAGGGATTAAAAAGGAAGCTGAAATACAGAGCTGATTCTGTGTCTTGCGGAGAGATTGCTGGTCACTGGTACTTGGTGACCAGGGGCTTGGGTGCAAGGAAAGGACATGAGCGTTGCAAGTGTGCATGCTAGGCAGTCAGAATGGAGATTTTCACAAGAGCCACCTCAAAGAGAGGGTGACCAGGCATGAGAAAGGCATTGTCCAAGGAGAGAATAGATGATCTTTTTTCCAGAAATGATACGGATCCTTAGATTTATAAATTGCAGTCAGTGTCAAGCCTGATACATTTTTCTTTTTTTTTTTTTTTAAAGATTTTATTTATTTATTTGAGAGAGAGAGAATGAGAGACAGAGAGCATGAGAGGGAGGAGGGTCAGAGGGAGAAGCAGACTCCCTGCTGAGCAGGGAGCCCGATGCGGGACTCGATCCCGGGACTCCAGGATCATGACCTGAGCCGAAGGCAGTCGCTTAACCAACTGAGCGACCCAGGCGCCCCAAGCCTGATACATTTTTCTTAAATACCTGGTTACCTTGTAGTGAAATTGTAAAACACCAAAGTCAAAGATAAAATCTTAAAAGTAATCAAAGAGAGAAGAGACTTTTTTCACCAGGAACTACAACTAGACTTCCCAACAACAGCAAGAGCTAGAATGCGGGGGACTACCCGATTATTTCTGGGTGCATATGCATGCAGAAGGACAAAAGCATAGATAGGAATGACTCAGACCAATACCTGAATGGAGTTATCCCTGAGGATGAAGAGAAGGAGATGAACATCGGGTGAGTCTTTAGTTGGGCTGTCACGTTTTGTTTATTTAAAAATAGCATTTTTGTTTACTGAAATGGTGGGTTTAAGGCAAATAAGATAAAGTATTAACAACTGTCTTATTTTGATGGTATGCCCTAGAAACTTGTTACTTTCTGTGCTTGTTTGCATGCCCGAGATGTGTCAATTCAAAAAACAATGTTTTGAGATATATCTCCTTTCCCTCCTTTATTTGACATGTGCTCACAGAACGTCGATCAGTTAAAAGAGTAAAACCGATGCTGAATTTCCAGCATGTCTAACAAGGAGAGTCATTCCTCAGATCGACTTGTCACACATTTGAAGGAGACGAAACGTAAAGAGACCTGAACTGGCAGTGAACTTCTCTTCAGAACCTGAACCAGCATTGCTGAAAAGAACAGAGGCCACTGAACTCATTTACTGGCTTATGAAATTATAGACACTGAGCTGACATCCAACATCCAGGCCTCTGTTACTCCACCTCCTATTTAGGAAAACTTATATGCAATGAAGATATGAATCCCTAATGGAATTACTAAAGAAGATTTCAGAATTTCTTTTTTCAGAGAATTGTGGCTTTTTTTTTTTTTAATACACTGGTTCTTTGGTCGGTGACTTAGTTGTGGTCTCAGCGAGATCCGGGGCTGGGGGGGGGGGGTTGCACCCCTCCAAGAGCCCTTGATAATCCATCACGAGCTCCTTAATATATGTGTCTAGCTCATTGTCTTAGTTGGCTTCCAGAATTTTCTCCTTTGGGAAAGTATTCCTAGAAAACAGGAGTGAGGAATTGGGGAGAGTGAAACAGGGAGGTCAGTGATGACTTCTTGGGTCATCTCTTCCAGGCCACCTAGGCTTGATCCCACCAAGGCCACCTAATGAACTGTGTAGACCATGCTTCAGAATAGACCGAGCACTTGAAGGGTGGGAGGAGCCTTTGCTCACCAGCTCCCACCTCCCGCTGTGCAAGCATCCCTCGTGCATGCAGGGGAGGCCTGTGGGAGTGCTGGCCTGCTCCTGCAGGTGCTCCATGCTGGGCTGTTGGCAGATGGCCGGTGTCGCCACGTAACATCCATTCAACGCTGTGGTTGCCACAGCAGTGGCTGGAGCAAGAGAAGGACAAAGACGATTGTCCCATGCAGGTGGTCACTGCAAAAAATGGTAATCTCCTGGGCTGGGAGAACTACAAACCCACTTACCTATACTTTTCCAACCACACAAGAGACAATACTGGGCAAATCCATGTGCTGTTTCCATCTTAACACTCAGGGAGCAAAATTGTACATCAAGGTTGCTGGCTTTGCACATTGGAAATTACTTTTTCATTCCTATGCATTTGAATCAAAACAAGATTGTATGAAATAGGTCATGCCCTGGTTTTCAGAGAAAGCAGTGAATCCATTCCAGAATCCCTCAGAAGTCCGCTGATAGTGCATTTGGAGAAGATGCTGTTCACTAAAGGCCATTAGGGTTTTCTCATTCTTAAAGTAATAAGCAAAAAAGAAACTATTTTTCTCCTTCACATTTTATTTTATAAGGGTGTGTTATAAGGATAATAATGTCACAGGGCTCCCTCAGAGCAATGTATTGCTTAAACTGCATTATTTATCTCAGTATTCATCTTTGGGTTCTCTGAGTAGCAAAGATTCACTCTTGTTGGGTTTGGAGAAAAAAACAAAATATCTGAAGATTTTTTTTTCTCCTAGACCCAAGATCCTAATGAATAATTAAGGCTTAATTCATAATTAAGCCTGTCTTACAAATAGCTGAGATAACCTACCTGAAATGTCAGTCCCTAGGCATGTGTGCACCTGTCTGCTTGTTATAGCTGTTGGCTCCCGGAAAAGACCACAGAAGAACATTTCCCAAAGTGCGTCTTCCAAAGTGCGGGGAGCCTGAGCAAGTTCACCAAACTCCAGATTAGCAGGATGAAGAGAAACTCTTGGAGGCTTGAGTGAGGTAGTTTTCAAACACGAAAACTGGGGGAATTATTTCATGCTCAAACAGGAAATGTAAGGGCCTCATTGCACTAGGGGATATATGGAATGGAGCTATAACCTGTTTAATAGTTAAAAAAGAAAAAAAAAGAATTCAGATTATCCATGGATGAGCAAGTCATAATGGGTTTTCGAGATAAAGATAATGCTTTAGGATATGTTGAGCTGACACCTGGAAGGTGACTGGATGCTGTCCCCACGGTGTACTCCCATGATCCCAAAGACAGAGACAGCACTGGGTAGACCGACCATGTGCCCGAGCTGGGGGGCGGGACTAAACTGCAGAATGCCCCCCATGTGGCAGGTGCTTGTGCAGCCTGTCTCTTGACATCCTTCCTTCTCAACCTCGGTCAGGTGAGGTCATCGCTGTCATTTTACAGGGGCAGAAGCTGAGCCTTAGCTTGCCCAGGTCACGTGGCTAAGTGGAAAGCTGTTCCTCACTTCCAGGCCCATCCATCTCAAAGTGTCTTCCCGTTCCTCCAGACCACACCGGGGCTGGCCCCCATCTGTGCTCCGCTGCTCTCCAGACATGGAGCAGGGAGCTCAGCAGCAGCTGAGCCTCGGTGTTGCCTGGTTCTGAGGGTCCGGGACCCAGCCTCAACAGCCAGCTGGTGTGGGGCAGCTTCCAGGCACGGTCATGGAGCTTTATATAATTTCTGATTTTATGACGCACCAAAAGAGCTTACGTTGCTCAAGGAATTTTTCAAGGATTTATCCCAGAATGGACTAGCCTGGAATGATAAATCAGCCTATGAAAGGAAGAAAAAGATTCAGTGACTTTAGTGTCTCCAAACTGTGGTTTTAGATACCTGGGATCTTGAGACTCTGGTTTACTTTATGTGCTGTGTTTCATCCCAAAGCAGCCAGCCAACCCCTTTGATGAGACAACCCCAGTGAATCAGCAGCTGCAGCGACACTGAGGCCATTTTCAATTCCATGTTTGAGTTTATGGCCATACTCACAGGTCCTTGAATGCTCATAATATCCCCGTGGGCATGTTTTATTGCCAAAGTGCATAGATGAGGAGAGGTAAGTGTGCGAGTGACCTTCCGAAGGTCAAAGATCTTCCGAGTGGTATGGCCAGCATTGCTGTCTGCTTCTCTTGGCTCTGTCTCCGGTGGGGTTTCCAAGACACCAGACAATGGAAAAGTGACACCTGTGTCACCCACGGTGAAGTGGAAATTTGCCTCTCTGCCCACAGACTTTTCAGATTTGACATGTTTTAAGTTAAACACCTGATCTCTCGTTTTACACGGAACCTGCTAAACCTAGAGCCTTCCCCACCTCAATTATGGGGACTCCATTCCTCCAGCTGCCCAGGTGAACAAACAAACAAGCAAAATCCTTGGAGGCATTCTCGCCCTCCTCTTTCTCTCACACCCACAAAACCCTCCTGACTTTACCTTGAAAAATATCCAGAATCTGACCACTTCTCACCCACTCCACAGCTGTCCTGCTGGTCTGAGTCACCCTCATCACCTGCATGGATTCTTGCAATTCTTGCAGTTGGTCTCCCTGCTTCTTGCCTTTGTCCCCAGATAACCACAGCGATCTTTTTAAGATAGGACATAGGTCATAAGTCAGATCAACTCTTTCTCTGCTTAAAACCCTGCACTGTCTCTTTGTTTCACCCAGAATAAAGGCTAAAGTTCTTGCAGTGACTACAAAGTTCTGTCCCTTTGCTCCCACCCCATTGCCTTGATCTCCTCCACTCCAACTATGCTCTCCTGTTCCACTCCAGCCACGCCGGCTTCCTTACTGTTCTGGAATTCCAGGCACGTTCTGACTTCAGGGCCTTTACTCTAGATGTTCTCTCTCCTAGGAGTGCTATTTCCCAGATTCTGTGTGGCCAACTCCCTCTCCTCCACCACCATCTTGCTTCCCACCAAGGGCTGTCCTGGGAGCTCTTTGATACTACGTTCTGCTCCATACTGTTGCATCTGACCTCCTTAACTCTGTTCTATTTTTTTTTTCTTTTCTTCCTTCTGCCTTATTATTATTATATAATCTTATAGTAGGTAATAGAGAAACTCTATTATTATTCAGATATATTCTCTGACACTCCCTGCCAGAGGATTAGACCTCCTCCACTCCATTGACATCCAACATTGCTGTATGACTTGTTCTGATCGATGACATGTGAGCTAACCAGCAATATCCAGGTAGTGTGAGTCATCAATGAACCTTTGTGGTGGAAGCCACTGAGATTTTGGAATAGTTTGTCTATACTAACTGATACCTATGTTTTTCTTGCTCACTGGTGTATCCCACACCTCTAGAATAATTGGAAAAAGGGCTAAAGAGTCAGCCATCCATTGGTCAATAACCCATGTTATTGATTAACCCTTGTTCTAGAAGCTGGATCATGGAAGAATTGGACATAGGTTTCTAAAATCATTATGACACAAGTGATCTATCTTTGACCATTGAACTTCTGTCATCACTAACACTATTTTTTTAGGATCATACCTTTAAATTAGCTTTACCGAGGTATATTTGCATTAAAAATCCACTAATTTTAAATGTTTAGTTTGGTGATTTTTGATATATGTATGCAGTGACAGACCTCTACCACAGTCAAGATATAGAAAAGTTCCATCCCTCTATCAAGTTTGCCTTGACTACACCATCAATCCTCTTTCCCAGCCCCAGCCAAGGGCCACCACCACTGATCTTCCTTCTGTCTCTATACTTTTGCCTTTTCTAGAAGTTCATATGAATGGAATCCCACTGTTTGAGTTTTTTGTGTTTCACTTCTTTCTTTTAGTATCCTGTTTTTTGAGTAAGTAATATTTTGTACTATCATTGCTGAATAGTTTTCCAAAGAACAGGTAGCCACAATTTATCTGTTCACAAGCTGATAAATATTTGGGTTGTAGATAGTTTTTGCTTAATTATCTTATTGTGTTAAAATATACATAACATAAAATCTACCATTTTAACTCTTTTTAAGTCTACAATTACGTGATGATAAGTAGATTCACAATGTGGTGCCACCATCACCACCATCCATTTCTAGAACGTTTCCCATCATCCCGCCAAAGAAAGTTTTACCCAAAAGATGCTAATTATCCATTCTTCCCTCCCCTGAGCCTATTTGTATGAATGTTACTACTCTCTGTATCTCAAATAAGTGGAATTATACAGTATTTGGCCTTTTGTGACTGATTTATTTCATGTTGCCATAATGTATTCAGTGTTCACCCATGTGGTATCATGCCTCAGATTCTCATTTTTTAAGGCTGAATACTATTCCATTGATTGTATCCATCATATTTTATTTACCCATTTATTTATTGATTGACATTGGATTATTTCCACTTCTTGGCTGGTATATGAGGATCTCTTTGACCCCCTGCTTTCAATTCTATTCAGTATAGAAGTTGAAATGGAATTGCTGGATCATGTGGTAATTCTATATTTAACTTCCTGAGGAACTGCCAAACTGGTTCCCACAGGGACTGCACCATTTTACATTCCCACCAACACTCCTAAGGGCTCCAATTTCTCCACATCTTCACCAACAATTTTTATTTTTTTTTACTTTTTAATTTTTTATATTAGCATTCTAGTGGGTGTGAAGCTTGTGCTTGTGGTTTGATTTGCATTTCCCTAAAGGCTAGTGATGTTGAGCATCTTTTCATGTGCTTATTGGCCATTTGCCTGTCTTCTTTGGACAAATGTCTATTCAAGTCTTTTGCCCATTTTTAAGGTGGATTATTTATCTTTTTCTTGTAAGAGTTCTTTCTGGATATTAAGCCCTTATAATATGGGATTTGCAAATATTTTTTCCCATTCTTTGGAGTGTCTTTCCACTTCCTTGATAGTGTCCTTTGATGCACAAAAGTTTTTAATTTTTTTTTAAAGATTTTATTTATTTATTTGACAGATAGAGACACAGTGAGATAGGGAACACAAGCAGGGTGGGTGGGAGAGGGAGAAGCAGGTTTCCCACTGAGCAGGGAGCCTGATGCGGGGCTCGATCCCAGGACCCTGAGATCATGACCTGAGCCGAAGGCAGATGCTTAACGACTGAGCCACCCAGGCGCCCCCAAAATTTTTAATTTTGATAAGGTCCAATTTATCTATTTTTTCTTTGGTCACCTGTGCTTAGGTGTCATATCCAAGAATCATGACAAATCTAATGTTATGAAGATTTATGTTTTCTTCTAGGAGTTTTACAGTTTCGGGTCTTACATTTATTTATTTATTTTAAAGATTTTTTAATTTATTTATTTGACAGAGACACAGTGAGAGAGGAAACACAAGCAGGGGGAGTGGGAGAGGGAGAAGCAGGCTTCCCACAGAGCAGGGAGTCTGATGAGGGGCTCAATCCCAGGACCCAGGGATCATGACCTGAGCTGAAGGCAGACACTTAACGACTGAGCCACCCAGGTGCCCCTTGGGTCTTATATTTAATCTTTAATCCATTCTGAGTTAATTTTTTATCTGATATAAAGAGTCCAACTTCATTCTTTTGCACATGGATATCCAATTTTCCTAGCACCATTGTTGAAAAGACTGTCCTTCCCCCACTGAATAGTCTTGGCATCTTTTCAAAAACCAGTTGACCATATATTTGAGTTTATTGCTTGACTGTATTCCATTGGTTTATATGTGTCCTTATATAAGTACCACACTGTTTTAATTACAGTAGTTTTACAGTAAGTTTTGAAACCAGGAAGTGAGTCCTCTAACTTTGTTCTTTGTCAAGAATGTCTTAGCACTTCAGGGTCCCTTGAAGTTCCATATGAATTTTAGGATAGCTTTTACTATTTCTGAAAAAAAAAAAAAAAAAAAAAAAAAAAAAAGCACTATTGAGATATTGATAGGGGTTGCATGGAATCCTATGAAAACTATGTAGATCATTTTGGGTAGTCTTGTGACCTTAATAATATTAAGTCTTCCAATCCATGAACATGGAACGTTTTTCTGCTTATTTATGTCTTCTTTAATGTCTTTCAGCAATGTTTTATAGTTCTGGTACACAAATCTTTTGCCTCCCTTATTGTATTTATTCCTATTTTATTCTTTTAGGTATTGTTGTAAATGAGATTGTTTTCTTAATTTTGGGGGGTTGTTCATTGTCAGTGTATAGAGATGCAACCAATTATTGTGTGTTAATTCTGTATCCTGCAACTTTACTGAATTCATTTATTAGCTATAATAGATTTGTGTGTGTGTGCGTGTGTGTGTGTAATCTTTAGGTTTTCCTACATATCATATCATCTGTGATCAGAGATAAGTTTATTTCTTCTTTTCCAATTTGAATGACTCATTTCTTTTTCTTGCCTAATTTCTCTGGCTAGAATCTCTAATACTATGTTGAATAGAAGTAGTGAAAGCAGGCATCTTTGGTTTTACTTATAGTTTTTGACTGTTTTGGTTTTGAATAATGTCGATATGAACCTACATGTTCAAATATTTATGTGGACATATTTCATTTCTCTTGGGAGATACCTAAGAGTTGGATTGGTGGATCACATGGAAAGTGTATGTTTAATTTCACAAAGTATTATCATACTGCTTCCTAAAGTGGCTGTACCATTTTTCATTCCCACCAGCAATGTGTGAGAGTTTCAATTGGTCCACATCCTCAGCAACACTTGGTTTTGTCAGTCTTCTAGCCTGAGACATTCTAGTAGCTGGGTAGACATATATCATTGTGGGGCTTTGGTTTTTTTTAGAAGAGTTCATGTGGTTTTAACTTGCATTTCCCTGATAACTACTGATTCTGAGAATTATTTAATGTGCAGTTAAATTTTAAAACAAACTCTGGAATGGATATAAAGTTAGGAACTTTTGTTGTCCCTAAGGTCAAGACCCAAGCTGAGATCAAGGGTTGAATGCCCAACTGACTGAGCCACCCAGGTGCCCCAACAATCTTTCATTTCTTACAGTAAATTTAGGTTAAGTGTTACCTCTTTCAAAATTATTTTAAATCCTAAAAATAATTGAGAATGAAAGACTATGTTTTTTGTTAAAGAAATTGAAGAGGAAAAGAGAAGAGAAATTGAAGGGGAAAGAGAATGAAATGAGTTTGATGAAATGAAAGACATTATGAAGGAAAACAGTGTTTTGAAAGAGGGAGAGAAGGAATAGAACATTTACTGAAGGTCTGCTGAGGATCGACACTGACACAGTTTTGAGGACTCAAAGATGAGTGAGAATTCCACGTCACCAGACCATCAACTGTGTCACATGTGCCCGTCTTCCTTACCTGCTCTCCTACCTATGGAAATGTGAAAACCTTGAGACCCCCCAGGAGTATGCCTGATGGCTCTTGGGGACCTCTGTCATGGCTTTCAATGTTTGTGACAAATGCCAACTAATAAAAACATTTTATTGTCTTAACAATTAATGTTGCTCATCTCTATCTTCCAAGGCTGTGAGAAAACCTGCCCTTTTTTTGAGGAGTCAGTATTTCTTTCCTAAGGCTGTTTGCCCCACATGTACTCCAGAAGAAAGGCCTCTGCTCTCAACACATGTGGAAATGTGAGAGACCCAAGGAGAATTGTCTTCCAGCACTAACTGCCTCACTACTATCACCACAGACATGTTTGCTCCAACATTAGCTTTCCAACAATGCCAACAGTGCTCCCTAATATAGCTTCCTTACTATGCAAAAATACTTTAGAGGAGTGTTACATGACCAAGAACTAGAACATGTGTCTGCTCTCTGTGGTGCTGAAAAGTCATCCAGATGGTTTGCAACAATTAAATTAAAAAAAATTAAAAAAAAAATCTTTTTTTTTTTTTAAAGATTTTATTTATTTATTTGAGAGAGAGAGAATGAGAAAGAGAGAGCACATGAGAGGGGGGAGGGTCAGAGGGAGAAGCAGACCCCCCGCTGAGCAAGGAGCCCGATATGGGACTCGATCCCGGGACTCCAGGATCATGACCCGAGCCGAAGGCAGTCGCTTAACCAACTGAGCCACCCAGGCGCCCTAAAAAAAAAAAAAAAAAAAAAAAAAAAAAACTTATCCATGGTGTGTTTTCTTCAGAGTCTATTTTCAACAAAACCCATAGATGTATATTCCTTGAGTGGCTATTTTTCACACAGAACCATGATTGTCCATGTAATAAAAAACAAAATTCCTAAAAAACAGAAACCCTAAGATAGTCCCTAACTTCAAGAAGTTAAAAACAATTCTGATTCCATAAAAGAGTTGCCACAATTGGTGACGTTAACGAAGAAAAGAGGCTGAGTTAAATAAAAAACAAAAGCATTTATCTGGGTCTCAGAACTGCAATCTGGGGAACACAGATTTGGGCAGGAGCCCAACTTGTGCTCCCTCCCCGCCCCAGGGAACAAAAGCCAGGAGTTTTTAAAAACAAAAGGGGATGCTTGCATATGTTGTTTACGGAAGATTTCAATTGGTGTTGGTGGTGGAACAGTAATCTTGGCTTAGGATCATTGGTTGTTAAGGCTGTCACTAAGCAAAGCCTTATTATAGCAAATTGCAGGTGTTCGGGCTGAGTCTTTGGAATATTCGTGGTTGGCTCAGGTCAAAAGTTCATGGCTTTGCCCGTGAGGATGTGCATAAGGCCCATCTCCTTAATGGCCTCCCAGCTCCGTTTTAAAACTCCTTGACATAAATGGCCCCATTTCATTTCACCTCTTGCAGTGATATGCTATCAGGTGATAGGACAATAAAGGTTTGTGAGGAAAAGCAGGCTTACCAGATTGCAGGAAATAGTTACAGTTTATTTGTGCTTATAGCTAATGAAATGGTAAATGACTTTGAGGACCTAATAAGGCAAAGAACACCCAATGTTTAAACCCTTTTTCTGCATAATGACAGATTCCTTCTCTGACAATGACACAGGGAGATTTTATGACAGAAAACGTTAACTAGCCTCTAAAATTCAGGGCAATGTCATTTTGATAATACCATCTTTGGATCCAAGTAAAACCTTTTCAAGGTTGATTATGTTTTCAGTGTTGTTGCCTCTTGGTAGCAAAGAAAGGAATTTGTGCTGGCTGCTGTAATAAACAACATAAATTGTACTCTCCAGATATTCACTCAGGTGACAAATACAGGCACCTGCTTTGCTTAGTGCATGAGATAGGTGCTCACAAAACTCAAATATCAGGAAGGCCCATGATCAGAGAGTGAATAGACTAGCCAGGGTATAAGAAAGCTAATACAAGGGCCAGAGCAGATAGAAAGCAACATGTGCCTACAGAGAGGTATGGAAAAGTGTTCTGTGCACTCATGTGAAATTCGTATTTATCAAAAAAAAATACAAAGGATAATTATCATTTAATACTTTAAAAGAATCTTTGGTTTTACAAGAAAATTTGCCATAGGATTCCCCTAAATGGTAGCATTCCTGATTGAACTCAAACTGTCATTTGATCGGCCACAATGGAATTTACATGCAATTCTCTGGCCACGTATTTACTGGGTGAAAGATGTCACTCCATAAGCTTCTTATATTTGCTCTCAAATTGCATTGAATTTCATAATTAATGTAAGTAGCATCTTACCAGGCAGAATCCCAGGGTTGCAGGGCTATTAAATAAAGAATTCCATTTACCAAACCAAACTAAACCAAATGAAATTCTTGTTCTGTGTCTGAGAGCAACTCTTAAACATGCAGACCAAACTGGAACCTCATTCTCTCTTGTGAGTTTTGTCATTTCTTTTATGCTCTGGGATATTGTGAAATTCTTTTAAAATAGGCAAGGGAAAAATATAATGACACCAGGTGGCTGGTTTCTAATCAGCCCATGAACATCAAATTCCAGATGGAAGTGCAGAGTTGTAATTTTGCTGTGTGCTGGGATTATTTATTGATACCTATTAAACAGCCAGCAGCTCCGTATTCTGGACTGTACTTCAGCGATTCTAAATGACTTAGATCTGCATTGTAAACATGCCTGCTTCCCTGGGACTGTTGACATTTCTGGAATGGCATTTGATTCTGTTTTGCCTTGGCTTGTTCCCAGGAGGCCATTATTTATAGACATAAACCTGTTTTCTGCTTCCTCCATCTTTCTTCCTAAGATGTGCTGAAGTTGTGGGAGTTCAGGCCAGTCTTAATAATAATAAAAGGTCTTGTCTAGGGTCTGATCTCCCAACTGCACTAGGTCTCAATAAACATAAAGCTCAGGGGCGCCTGGGTGGCTCAGTTGGTTAAGTGTCAGACTCTTGATTTCAGCTTGGGTCATGATCTCAGGGTCAGGTCATGATCTCAGGGTCGTGAGATCGAGCCCTGCATCAGGCTCCATGCACTTACCGTGGTAAGTGCCTAAGATTCTCTCTTCCTCTCCCTCTGCCCTTCCCCACTTGCATACTCTCTCTAAATAAATAGATTAATAAAATCTTAAAAAAAACAAACAACCCCCTCCCCCCAAAAAACCATAAATCTCAGAGATTGTCAGCCCCAAGCATTGGTGTCTAAGAAGACAAATTGTTGGGGTCCTTCATGAAGGCATGGGTAGGATTCAGAACCAAGACAAGGGACAGGACAACTCACATCATCAAACCAGTGATAGATCTCTAGGAGTCAGCTGGGCAAGGAACAGCTGACAGGAGCCTGGGTCCAGGCAAGCGACAAGCATATGGCTCATTCATAAAATGTTAGTTGCACACCTACTAAGTGCAGAGCAATATCCAGAACCCAGGCTGACCAAATCAAGAGGTAGGGATCAGGAAATAAGGTGAGATGATGGGAAGAATGGAGCAAGAAGGTTTCCAGAAGTTTAGGAACTGGCCGGAGCTCTGCCAATAAGAAACCTGACACAGGGTCCATGTGAATTCATGTCAAAGTATGTTTTGAATGTCCCAAGAAGCTTGTCATTTTGAGCAGAAATTTTCACATAATGGTCTGTAGACTTACAGCATCATAATTGGAGGGGCAAAAGGCAGTGGGGGGGCATGAAAAATTCAGACTCAGCTGCCCCATCCCAGACCTACTGAATTGGAGTCCCTGAGGATTCTGACTTCACAAAGAAAATAAAATGACTCACTTCTAATCATGAGTCTTTTTTGGTGGGGCTGGGGGTGCAGAGGAAACAGAGAATCCCAAGCAGGCTCCATGCTCAATGCAGAGCCTGAGCAGGGCTCGATCTCACAACCCTGAGATCATGACCTGAACCAAAACAAAGAGTCTGACAATTAACCAACTGAGCCACCCCAATCATAAATCTTATGCAGCTTTTTGAGACCCATAGCTTTAAAGAGATCTTTTAGTGAACATTTTTTGTAAATAAAAAAAAATCTATCTGATTCTATCTAATCTATCTATGAACATTCTTTGAAAAGTGGCTGCTAAAGTTTGAACTAAAGCCCACACTTTAATAAGAATTCCCTCAACTCTTTTACTAGATTTCTCTATTGGCAGTGTTGCTGTTACTGTTTACGTTAATACTTCTGGGTGCATAAAATAAGGCAGGACTTGAAGCTGGAGTCGGAGAGCCTGGGGCTCTGTAACCTCCTCCCAGTCAGAGCAGTATCTTGATGCAAAGTGACTAGACTTTCCTTGAGGGCAAGGACTTACATTTTGCATATCTCTGATTGCCCTGTTCTTAACCCATCTCTGGAATACTGTAGAGGCTCAATAAGTGATTGATCAGTTAGCTTTTGTTGCTTAACAAACCATCCCCAAATTCAATGATTTTAAAACAAATATCTTGCTTGGAATCCATGGGCCAGCTTAGGGTTGGGGGGCTAATCTACTCTTGGCTCAGCTGAGTTTGGCTATCAGCTGCAGGTGGGGTTCAGCTCTGCTCCACATGTCTCTCATCGTCCTTGGACTAGCAGGTGACCTGGGGCATCTTCTGCTCATGGCAATGGTAGAAGCCCAACAGGGAAAAGGAAAACACATGTAACCTCTTAAAATCTATGCATAGAATTAGCAGACTATTACTTCGCCCCCATTCAATTAGGCAAAGGAAATTACATGAGCAAACCCAAAGTTATGAATTGGGGAAATTTTATATCTTCAGTGAAAAGAACTGCATATTTACATGGCAGAAAGTATAGGTCCAGGGAAGGATGGACAATTGGGGCCAGTAATTGAACCTACCAGTTAGTGAATATGAACAAAGCACATTTTTATATTCGCTGGAGTGCAGAATTGGGGAAATGGGGAAGCAAGACAGTTTCAATATGGCAGTGAATTACTGACATTACAGATACATTAGGAAACCTGATGCAAGACTAATTACAACCTCTGTTGGCTTGATGAAGACTGTTAGGTAATTCTTAACAGTTGACATTCTCTAACAAGCTAAGTGTAAGAATGTCAAGAACCAATCATAGTTTTAAGTGCAGAGGACAGAAAAAGAATACTCTTAGTTCACATATTTTGTAGCACTCTGGGATTTGCCCGAGCAGTGAAAAACAATGGCTGTCCATACTCACACCTTTCTTCTGGAGAATTGATGTGAAATCCAAACATTGATGTAGTTATGCCTGCAAATGACCTGTCTGTGATTTGACACTTGATGAAAGTCTCAATTAATCTTCAATTATCCATAAACAGGCATCTCACATTTTACTATAGTTTTCTCATCCTGAGAAACCATTAGTGCTTTCTGGGCAAAGGCAATTATGTCAACAGACAGAACTCATTGCACATCTTGAAGTGCGGGTTTCCAATCCATAATGGTGTTTAAGAGGCAGGCTGCCTGTGCTTCTTGACTAATGCTGGTTGATGACCTGGGGCTACTCCATCATGCAGGGATCCTCAGCACCTCTCCATGGCTGCTTTTATCAGCTTGATAATTCTGAAAATCTCACTCCCTGATTACTCCACAGGAGTGTTGCAAGGATGAAAATGGTAAGTCTGTCATTATTACAGAGAACAAGAAGTTGGGGGCAGAAAACTTAAACTTCCCAGAGAGAAGAAATTGAAAGTGCAGAAATATTTGGAGTTCAGGATTTGGAAGGTAGAATTCCACTTTAGCTCCATTAGCTCAAAAAACCCCTAAAGGTTCTTGGATCTCTTGTAAACTCAAAGAACTCTGAATGAACTAATATAGGTTTTTGTTCCATCTTTATGGTTTTCTAATCTTTTTACTGAGGGGAATCAAAGTAGAAAGAGAAGTGCTCAGTATTGTCAATACTTAGAACTTGGAAGCCCTTGTTGTTATAGTGTCCTTTCTCCCTTGAATGGAAGTAATGGTGGTGTTGGTGATGGTGATGGTGATTGTGGGTGATGGTAGAGGTGATGGTGGTGATGGTGATTGTGGTGGTGATGGTAGAGGTGATGGTGGTGATGGTGGTGGTGATGGTGATTGTGGTGGTGATGGTAGAGGTGATGGTGGTGATGGTGGTGATGGTGGTGATGGTGGTGGTAGTGGTGGTGGTTATGTTGGTGGCGATGATGGTGTGTATATGGGTTTCCAGAAGTCCTGTTTCTAAAGAGAATTCCCTAACCCCCCCTCTGTTGCCAGCTGCTCTCCACTGTGGGCCTATTTCCCTCAGGTTTTCCTTTACCAGATTCTGTATTGTTCCTCTCAGACCACTAAGGATCGCTCTCCATTGGTATTCACTGGAGACTATTTGGAATTTGTCTGTCTCTCACAAATGAAGCCCTTTTCCCTCTGTGTCTGTGCAGAACTCTGGCTGCCATTCCCAACAGTTTTTAGTACCATGGAAACACTCTGAGGTTCTAAATAAGCTGTTTCCAGATTTTCCCTTCACCAGGGAAAATGATCTCTGGGCCCCCTCAGGAAAGATTTTGTTGCCTCTTATTTTGTTACCATTGAGCTCTTCTCAGCATCACACGAAATTAACCTCAAGAGCTCGTGCTTGGAAAATCATCCTTTAGAGGCAGCCAAGGTTTAAGTTCATTAACTACTGAATTCCATTCTGGCTTTTTCTCTAGTTTGCCAACACCTTCCTTTCTGAGAGCAGATACGCTCGCCTCTTTCCTGTGACCTCAAGTACTGAGGGGGAGTTTCTGAAGACGGAGTCTTCCTTTAGCATTACCTAGCAGGTTTGTATTCTTGTAAATCTTTTTATACATTGTGCGGTCTCTCCACTGAAAAAGCAGCTTGAGCCACTTGTACCTGGTGAATTCATCACAGTGTTCTGGCAGGATTTCTAAATACAAAGAAAGGTGACTATAGAACAATTCATTAGATACTAAGATAGGATTGACCATCCATAGACGCATTTTTGATGATCAGTTTTAACTAGGACCAGAAAGAGCATGGATCATTTAAATTCTCTGCTATTGCACAAATGCTATTTTAGTTGCTGTGGTGGTTTTTAATGTGTCAATGTAGTTGGATTACATTTCCTAGAAATCTCTTTCCTATTGGGTTCTGATTAAGATGGACCACTAGACAGATTCTTATAGGAGATATTTCTCGGGAGCACGTGAAATGGCAGCCACTTTGTAGCTCACACACCTTCTTGACTGTCTTCTGGTTCACCTTGTTAGCATGAGGCAGGGGTCAGGCCTAAAATTGCTCCACCATCCCCAGGATTCTCCTTCAGCTTCTTCCATGCCTGGGGGTGTGTTTAGCTCAGTGTTGAAGGGTGTTGGCTCCTGAAGGACATCCACATCATCAGGATCCTATGCAAAAAGAACTGACAAAGACTCCCAACCATTTCTGTGGGTTTGAGCTCATGAGATTGGGTTTTTCCTTGTTCTTGCTCTCCCCCACTTCATGTTTGTCTTCCCTTCCCAGCTGCCTGCCTGAAGGAATGATATCTTCTATAAAATCTAGTGGTTCTTCTTCTCTGATTGACCTTGACTGATACAGTGATTTTGGTCAAATGTCTCCCAATCAAAGCAGCAGTTGAAGAGAAGAAAAGTATTGAAGAGGAAAGGCAAAGGGTCATATTTTGGAGCATATTAAAGTCTGGATAAGGGCAAGGAGCAGGTGGCAGGTGTTGTGATGCTGACTGCATTTTCCCAAGTTTGGGCTGGATCTTCTTCCACTTCCTGTTTTTCGGGCTACTTTTAAGATTTTTCTCTTTAAAACTGGACTTAAGGGGTGCCTCAGTGGCTCAGTCAATTAAGTGTCTGACTTTGGCTTAGGTTATTATCTCAGGATCCCGGGATGGAACCCGCATTGGCTCCCTGCTCAGTGGGGAGTCTGCTTGTCCCTCTCCCTCTGCCCCCACCCTGCTCATGCTCTCTCTCAAATAAGTAAATAAAATCTTAAAAAAAAATAGAAATAAATAAAAAACTGGATTTAAGAAATTTGATTTTGATGTGCTTTAGTGTAGTCTTCTTCATGTTTCTAGTATTTGGAGGTTTTGATCTTAGATCTGTGGGCTTATGGTTTCCACCAAACTTGCTAAATTTTGGTTATTATTTCTTCAAATGGCAATTCTGTTATTCCAGCTCTCTCATTTCTTATTCTGGTATTCTAATTACATGGACATTAGGCTGATTAAAATTGTCCTAATGCTATGTACATTTCTTTGGTCTTTTTTTGTTTCATTTTAGCTAGTTTCTATTTCGGTTTTTGGGTTGACTAATCTTTTCTTCTGCAACATCTAATCAGCCATTAATCCTTCTATTTTTCATCTCAGATTTTATAGTTTTCATCTTTAGAAATATAATCTGGGTCTTTTTGGGACACCCGGGTAGCTCAGTTGGTTAAGCGTCTGCTTTGGCTCAGGTCATGATCAGGTCAGGATCTTGGGATCAAGTCCTGAATTGAGCTCTTTGCTCAGCAGGGATCCTGCTTCTCCCTTTGCCTGCTGCTATCCCTGCTTGTACTCTCTCTCTCTGAAAAATAAGTACATAAATCTTTTAAAAAAGAAATATACTCTGAAAAATAAACAGGGTTCTAGAGGGGACGGGGGTGGGAGGATGGGTTAGCCTGGTGGTAGGTATTGAGGAGGGCACATTCTGCATGGAGCACTGGGTGTTATGCACAAACAATGAATCATGGAACACTTCATCTAAAACTAATGATGTAATGTATGGGGATTAACATAAGAATAAAAAAAATAAAAAATAAAAAAATAAAAAAATAAATATAATATGGGTCTTTTAAAAAATATATCTTTTTATTTTTTTCATGACTACTTAACATACTCCATCTTTCCTCTACTGCCTGGAACATATGCAGCATAGTTTTAATAACAACTTTATGCCCTTTGCTTATAAATTCTATCATCATTGTTAATTTGGGGTCTGTTCTATTGATTAATTTTTCTCCTCATCACGGCTCATACTTGCCTGCTTCTTTGCAGGCCTGGTAACGTTTGACTGGATACTGCTGGGTATTTTTGTATCCCTATAAGTATTCTTGATCTTGGCCCTGGGGTATAGTTAGTTACTTGAAAAAAAATTGATTCTTTTGAGGCTTGCTTTTGTTAGGTGGAATCAGTTTTGTTAGGTGGAATCAAAAACAGTCTTTAGGTTAGGACCAATTTTGCTCTTTTATTTAGGAAAAAGTCCTTTTATTGATCTACCCAATGTCCTATGAGTTAAGAGGTTTTTCTACTCTGGCTGGGGGAAACACAAACTATAGACATACCTTGGAGATATTGCAGGTTCAGTTCCAGACCACTGCAATAAGGTGAAAACCACAATAAAGCAAGTCAAGTAAACATATAAAAGTTATGTTTACACTATACTATGGTCAATTAAGTGGCAATAGCATTATGTTTATAAAAGCAATGTACATACTTTAATTTTAGAAGACTTTATTGCTAAAAAATGCCAACCATCACTTGAGCTTTCAATAAGTCATAATCATTGATCACAGATCACCATAACAAATAAAATATTAATGAAAAAGTTTGAAATACTGTGAGAATTACCAGAATGTGACACAAGAGACACAAAGTGAGCACATGCTGTTGGAAAAATAGCACTGATTCACGGGGGTGCCACAAACACTCAATTTGTAAAAAACACAATAAAGCAAAGTGCGGTAAATTGATATGCCTCCATTTCCAGCCTTCCGTGAGCTCCTAGGGTAGCATCTCCTACATATGTGCTGGTCAGTACTCCCCTAAAGAATCAAGGGCACCCTCCCCAGATTTCTTCTACTCTTTCTCTGTTCAGCTCTCTCTTTCTTGGTACTCTGCTCTGTGAACTTCACCTACCTTGGCCTTCCTGGACTCCCGGGTCTGTCTCCTTGTGTCTGGGAGGCTGCTAGGACCCACCTGGGATCCCCCTTTCTGAGCTGCAGCCTAGAGACTCTCTTGGGCCAGTAAGCTGGGGCACCTGTAGGATTCAAATTGTATCCTTCCTTGTCTTGTGCTGCCTGACATCCAGTGACTGAAAACCTTTGTTTCTTGTATTTTATCTGTGTTTTTAGGTGTGTAGGAAGAATAAATCTGGTCCTTTTTACTGCATCTTGACTGGAAGTGGAAATCTCAGTTTATGTAAATGCATTTTGAGAGGAAGTTTTTCCTGCTAAGTCTGCTTAGGAGTATCCTATAATTGCAAGTCAGCTACTAAAAGAATAAAACAAAATACAGAAAAAGCTCTGTTCCACATACAATTATTTATATGTGTAAGTCATTCTTTTAAAATATATTTGTTTAGAACAAAAACAAAACACAAAAATCAGTTACATGCTGAGAATGATGTATGATGCCTATTAATGTCCATAGCCCCCAACAAGAAATTTATTTATTTTATTTTTATTATTTATTTAAATTTATTTATTATTTTATTTATTTATTACTATTTATATTATATTATTATTTTATTTACTATTGACTAATGTAAAGATGTGTTCTAAAACACATTTATAGTAATGAGACACTATTTTTATCTGTTGTGTGTAGAGATTGTAGCATCTTCTGTAAGAATTCATTTTTAGAGTGTGTTTCTATGCTTTAAAAAAGTTAAAAAACAACTGTTTAAAAATGTAAACTGTTTTTGTAGCTGCAGTCGTGAAAGAATGTCAGGTGGGGCAGTTGAGACTCAGGAATGAGGTATGCATAGTGATAGAAAAAGGGCATCAACCCAAAATAATGAACAGCAGCAGGTCCTAATGTTGTGTCTGGAGATAGGCTTGTTTCACATGCAGTATGTGTACATTCAAGGTCTTAATTTTGTTGTGTCCCTTGTCTCCACACCAGGATTTCTCAAACCATGTTCCAGGCGATTTCTCAAACACAAGTTTCAGATGTGAATAGGTACTTTGTGGGTAAAAGTGGTTCTGGAAGTAAATAAGTTTGGGAGAAACATTGAAGAAGCCTGAATACAATGTCCTATACCTGGGTATGCACAATGCATGTTAACATTAAAGATCTGACAAGTTCTGTTCCACTTTGTTTAATCGAACATTTTATTCCCTATGGGAAAAAAATGTTAATGCAAAACTAATTTGGGAAGCTCTGATGTAGATGTTAAAAATTTTTATAACAATAATGCCATTATAATTGTCATTCCCATTAGGAGTTTACTTTAAATCTTAAATTTTCCTGTTTTGTCATTGTTCTAATGTTGCTTCCTGTAAGACGTGGTTAGCCACATGTGGCTATTTAAATTTAAATTAATTAAAAAGAAATACAATTTAAAATTCAGTTCCTCAGTCACACTGGTCATATTTTAAGTGCTCAAAAGCCCTGTGTGGCAGGTAGCTGCCATAGGAAAGGGCTGCTCTAGTTTGTTTTTTTTTAGGGACAAAATAAATACCTTATTAATGCAAATCTTCATAAATTTCTAAAACATGCAATGCAGACACTATTATCCAGAGTTCTCAAACACCTTTGAAAACAGCAATTTACTAATCTTCATAAAAGCTTTGTGAAGTACTAAGTATAATTCTTTCCTGGCGAGAGGATCTCAGGTGTTTTCATTTAAGGGAAATTTCAGTTGCTGGATTTGACTTAATTGCTCAATTAGTCATTTGTACAAGCTTTCTGTGGTCCTCTGAATGTGCCATATGCAAAAGCAAAAGATATACAAAACCAGGGACCAAATCCTCACCATTTCATGATAGGAAGCCAATGTTTTCTGGGTATCCTAACAGATACAAGTAGGGATGCACATGAGGCATTTGCCCCTCATCTTGGGGTGTAACGGAATTTTGAGCACTACTCTCAGTAGGGTACTAGGTGCTCTTCTTGGCCTTTGTTGTTAGGAATTGTCCATATTCCTATGCCCAACATGTGTTCAGTCAGCATAGTGGAATCAAACTTTAACACCCACACTGTTTAGATGTATGTGCATGGAAAACATAGCTTCTGAAAGGGGAGTGGAATTGGTCACCCCAAAACATGGTTCATAGGCATAGGGATTATTTTAAGCTGGTTATTTTTAAGAAACTGCAGACACAAGCGAAACTCTGAAAACAGAGTAAAAGTTACACTTTCTCATAAGGGACATTTACATTTAGAAGGGAAATCTCCATTTGCAAAGATGTCTTTACACCAGAAAGAGAAGAATGAGTCTAAATCTCTAGAACTCTTATCAATGAAGAAAGCAGAGACTTAAATCCACATAACAGCCACAACCTCACTTACTGTGCTTTGCCTGGAAACTTCCCACAACTGGCTCCACAACCCTCCCCACCCCCAACATCTTTTGTCTTTAGCTGGACATAGTATTTCAGGTGGTGGCTTGGGCCATTTCAGGGAGTTACACAATTTTCCTGGGTCTCTCCCATGTATACAGGAGGTATACATGTTATTAAGCTTCTGCTTGTTTTTCTCCTGTTAACCTGTCTTTCATTTGGGGGGGCAGGGTTGGAGTGTCTCAGCCAATAATTTTCTCAAGGAAAATTATTTTTCCTCCCTATTTCTTTATTTGTTTATAACTAATGTAATTAATCTTTTCTAGGAGTCTGAGAGGAAGTAAAATATATGACCCCTAAATATATCACTTTGGCATGTGAATTATTTTGAGCTGAAGGCAATCAAGACCCAGGAGACTCAAGAAAACTTTCTCCTCTTCCTTAACTACCTAAAAAAATTTAGTTACCTAGCATCAAAAAGAAAACCCCATGCAAAAATGGAGTCCCTTATGCTAGGCCACATCACCAAAATGAGGCTTACTTGCAGTTTCAACCTCCCCCAGAAATCTGGTCTTCACTGGTCAGTCAGGAATTTTCTGGTCGGCAGCAATGAGGTAATCGGTTGCATGGGCCCTTCCCATGGCCCTTCCAAAGGAAGATTAGGTCCTCTGCATGGTAAGAGCCCATGCTCTTTCCCCTAAAGGAAAGTGACCTTGCCTGAAACAATCTTTCCTTTTGCTAATAACTTCCTTGTCCCACCCTCCCCCCTATAAAAACCTTTCGTTTTGTACAACTCCTCAGAGCATCTCTCTGCTTGCTAAGTAGAATGCTGCCTGATTCTTAAATTACTTAATAAAGATGATTAGATCTTCAAATTTATTCATTGAGGTTTTTTTTGTTAACAGGGGCCTGCCCTAGAAAGAGAGCTATTACCAGAGATAACTTTTTATCTGAAAGAACTATTTGTATGGCAGGACAAATATCTAATTACTGAACAGCTGCTTTTTATTGTCCTGTAAATTATCCCCTCCTTTTTGAAGCCCAGACCCTTATCCCATTCTTAGCTCAGGATGGCATATAAGCCTCAAATGACCAACTTGTTGTTTGGTCTCCTATTTTTTATGGGGTCCCATACATACATAACTAAATTTGATTTTCTCCTGTTAATCTGTCTTATGTCAATTTGATTAATTGACCAGCCAAAGAACCTATAAACATAGAGGGGAATTCCCCTACAAGTTCTTATCTGCAAGGTTGGAAACAACTTTAAACCTAGAGATTGAATGTAATAAAACCTCATCGCTTTTAGATGATCCTGTTTGGATCACACTGGCTTTCAGACATCTGCTCCCAATTGTCCCTACCCAGTTGGGTGTCTGGGTGTATGTTTCTGGGACATCCATGATGGTTGAGTGGAAGGAGCCTCTGGGTCTGGAGGCTCTGGAAAGCCACTGGGCTCTTGCTGTTCTCTGCCTTGAGGAGCTGCTCTGTTGTATTCTCTGGCTTTCTGAAGATTGAGTGTGATCTCTCAGCTGAGGTTGTGAGACTCAGCAAATAAAAATATGGGACACCCAGTTCAATATGAATTTCACATAAACAACAAATAATGTTTAGTATAAGGATGGAACTAAAAATATTTTTTAAATTGTTCATTGTTTTTCTGAAATTTAAGCTTAATTAACTAGGCATCCTGTATTTTATGTGGCAACCCCACAGCACTGCTCTATCCCTTCCCAAGGGAACTTCCAGATCCTCTCCTCAACATGCACAGATAGAGCTACTCTCCCCTTCCCAGTATCATTCCTTAGCACCTATGTGAAGCTGAACGTGGGATTTCCAGGAAGGGCTTGTGTCTCCCTCCATCCTGCAACCAGGGAAACTGACTGGTTTTCTTGGGCGCTTTCATACCTACTTCAGTTCTTCCTCAGCCCCATCACCACATTAGGCTCAATCCACCTCCCTTTTCCTTCCCCAAGGGAAAAGGGCCAGACTTACTTTCTTCCATCTTCTTCCCAGGGACACAAGCTTCAGACACACAGCATAAATCTTCATGGCTACTTTCCATGATGCTGGAAAGGAACAATGACCTGGGTAGGATGGATGTAGCTCTTACTGTGGAGCAATTTGCAACTAGGGACAGCCACGGGTAAAAATACATGTTTAAAAGAGGATAAATCACGACTTTCATACAAATATAAAATGAACACACATCAAAGATTTTACTTAACTCATTAATTAATGAGGGAGCCAAGAAGTTGTTACAAATGATTCAAAGGAGGAATCCAAAGAGCAGACACAATTATAAGCCATTAAGAATGTAGAAATGTATTTGCATCAAGTAAATTAAAAGCAAAGGGAACTGGCTTCCTCCACAATGGGGAGGGAAGCCAACTGAACCTCTTTGGGACAGAATTTGCATTTCTATAGCAGGAGTTATTTGATTACTATTAGGTTTCTACAGCCAATTTCCATTTCCACAAAGTTGTAATATAACTTGGTCAAACACCATGAAAGTTGAAGATAACCCAGATGGATGGACGAAGGATACTCATGAAATCTCAAAGTCCTTCTCAATAATTTTTTTCTAACAGCATAATATGTTATAAGCACTACCCTATTACAGGTGTTTCCCAACCTTTTAGTGTCACCTACTGGCACTAGATTGACCTTGTTGGGTAACTGATTTTTTGCCCTCAGAGAGACACTACATAAGAAGCTTTGTGGGCCTGAAGTGGTGAAAATATCATGAATTCTGGGTTCATATCTGTGTTTGAATCCTGGCCCTCTCACACTAGCTATGACTCTGGGATAGTCTCATCATTTCGGAGTCTCATCTTAGATGAGTATATTGCTTAAGGGGACCGAATGAGATAATGGGTACCAAGTTCCAGGGTCCCCTTCTTCCTGGTGCCTTACTCTGTCCTCAGGACTATGAGCCTCACCATGTGCCTTCTTGCAGTGTTCCCAGATGCTGATTCTGTGGTGGATTCCTACCCCCATGCTATAGACTCAGAAGGATTAGGAGATATAGATCAATAAAGCCAGTCCTCTCATTCTGTAATAAACTGAGACCCAGAGAAATTAACAAGGATTCCAGGTCACCCCAGTGGTGCAGGGGACAAGACGATGAGTGCAGATTCCAGTCTGGGCTCCAGCACTTGACATCAGCACTGACCTTGGCTGATGTTAATAGTTAGCATGTACCGACTACCTAGTCTTTGCTAGGTGCTGTGCTGGGCACATCATAAGCATCATCTCATTTCGGTCTCTGATGAGCCTGTGACAACAACCCAGTGATGTCAGTCTGGGACTCCCATTCTCATCTCTGGCTCTTAAGCTGAAGGTACCACACTACCCTCCCTTAAATTTGTTTAACTATGGATCTTTTTTCTCTCTTTTCCTAGAGACTGTAGAGAAGGTTAAATGTCAACACACACAACTTCCTTCACTCTTTCCTTCAAACCTGCCTGTTCCCACCCTTCCTCCCTTCCTTAATTCCCACACTCTGGACTTGGAAGAACTATCTTCTGTCTCTCCTCCTCGCCAAGGTGAGTTCCTCTACCTGACTTTTGACCATCCCTCTTCTCACTTCCTCCAAAACTCTGCACCATCATTCATACCCTCTCTCTCCTGGTTCCAGAAACTGGTCCTTTCTACTTGCCTGCTTGCCCTTAACAAATAAACCTGGTTAGGTCTCTGTCGCCAACCTGACCATCTAGCAGAAGCTCGATTTCTTTATTTTTCTTCCTGACTTAACTTCTTGCAAAGTGCTGCCATTCTCTGTCCTCGTTACCTCTCCATCCTCACTTCTCAACCCCTAATGATCTTGAAACTTCTAATTGCCAAATCTTTAAAAACAAAACAAAACAAAAATAACCCTATTTCAGACGATATCCTTATTTTATTTAAATTCAATTAATTAATGTATAGTGTACTATTAGTTTCAGAGGTAGAGGTCAGTGATTCATCAGTTGCATATAACACCCAGTGCTCATCACATCATGTGCCCTCCGTGATGCCCATCACCGAATTGCCCCATCCCTCCACCAATCTCCCCTCCAGAAACCCTCAGTTTGTTTCCTAGAGTTAAGAGTCTCTTATGGTGGGGCGCCTGGGTGGCTCAGTCGTTCAGCGTCTGCCTTCGGCTCAGGTCATGATCCCAGGGTCCTGGGATCGAGTCCCACATCGGGCTCCCTGCCCGGCGGGAAGCCTGCTTCTCCCTCTCCCACTCCCCCTGCTTGTGTTCCCTCTCTAGCTGTCTCTCTCTCTCTCTGTCAAATAAATAAATAAAATCTTAAAAAAAAAAAAAAAAGAGTCTCTTATGGTTTGTCTCCCTTCTGATTTTGTCTTATTTTATTTTTCCCTCCCTTCTCTTATGATCCTCTGTTTTGTTTCTTAAATTCCACATAGGAGTGAAATCATATGATAATGTCTTTCTCCGAGCAGTCACACAGCGGAAGTGTGCTGGGCCCATAATGTCTTTCTCCGATTGACTTATTTCGCTTAGCATAATACCCTCTAGTTCCATCCATGTCAGACGATATCATCCTTGAATACTTGGACGTGACCCATTCACATGTAAGGACAAACACGAATTAAAAATAAGAGGTTTAATTCTTCCTGTTGGAATTAAGAGAAGAGACTTTTCTCTTCTTAGAGAGAGAAAACTTTAGAAAACTTATTGTAAAATTTTTCTCCACTCTGAGACATGTTTATAAATCCTTCTGAAGACTTCATAGGCCTTTTATCAGCTCTGTTCCCCAAGAATGTCTTTTCAAGGACACAGGAGCCATCTCTTTGGAATATAAACATTAAAGGAGAGAGCATCCCTGTCTCCCAGTTTCTGTGGGAGGTGAAGAGCCTAAATTGTGTGGGTGCCTTGCTTCAAACTGCAAAATACCTCCTGCTATAAAGATATGAAAAGGATATTTTCCTTTGTATAAAGCCAATCAGCTAACACAGATGGTCACCTCAACTACTGGGTAAAGCTAGGATGAACTATGTCTGACAAAATGGTGCTGTCAGGTCCTCTTACTTGAGGACTAGTTATTGCTTATCTTAAGCACATGATGTAACAGGTTGTATCTGCCTGTCTGTGTACAAGGGTGAGATTTCTGTCTGTCTTGGCAATCTCTGAGCCGACTTCCTGTAAGGTGCCTCACATTCTGGCTTAGCGCTTACTCAACAAAAACCCATTTTATTTCTCTACTACCTTTGAGAAGAGGATTTCTGGATTGGGAAAGATTTTGTATTTAATTCTATTTGACCAGCACATACTCGTGAGGGCTTGCTCTAGCTGACACTTCCATTTGGCTCTGTGACATTATTGCGTCTTGTGTTTTGTCCTGGATCTCTGGCACACCTTGGTCTCTTGCACTCTTACCTTCCTCAGCCCATCCCTTCAACAATGTGTCCTTCCAGTTTCCTGCCCGAGTTCTAGTTTCTTCTTAATCTAAGTGATTTCAGCCATGCTCAGCCTGTGTGCAGATGGGAGCCAATTTCTTTAAATGCCTAGTCCAGGTCTCACTTTTAGACTTGAATTTTGAATTGATTATTGGACATCATCGTAAAGCTGCTTTGCTCATTAGCATGTCCCACACCACATGGCAGAGTGGTGGAATGGATGGAGAAAATTTTGGTTTATTGTAAGAAAATCTTTGTTCTTATACCAGAGCAGAGTCATGGTTCAGACAGTTAGCTCTGTGACCATGGAAAAGTTCTTTCTAACCAGTCTGAGCCTCATTTTCTCCATCTGACAAATGAAAATATAAGAACAGTGTTAGTATGAGTATTACAAGAGGTGATATACATACAGAACTGGCACTTAATAAATTGTAATTGTCATTATTGTTTGAAAACAAAATGGTTTCCGTCTTTCCAATGTAGCTGTCCTTTTTTTTTTTTTTTTGGTCTTGGCGAACAGCAGCATCCTCTTAATCTCAGAAGCTATGAAGCTTGTTGACATCAAACAAGTCACCAGATCTTATAAATTGTACCTTCTAAGTATCTTTCAAATCTGTTGTCCTCCAACCTGCTGTCTCTGGCCTTTATCATCTCTTGCTTAGATAACGAGTTTTTCTCCTAGTCTCCAGGCCACCCCGCCTCTAGCTCATTCTCCATATTCATCAAATATCTGATGAGTGTTGTTGTTAAATAATGTTCTTTCTGAAATGAAATGAAAATTTGTCTTTATTAGAAATCCTGTAACAGTTATCCTTTTCTGCAAGATAATATCTTTGCTCTTTATTTGGTGTATCAGGTCCATCTGGAGTCCCCTCTGCTGTTCTGAGCTCATGCCCTATGCCAGTCTCACTAGGACACCCACTGTCCTCTGCCCACATGTTGTGTCATGCTCTGAGCCTTGGTGTTTGTCCTTCTCTCTGCTGAGAATCCTTTTCTCCACACTTCTTTCTTGCCCAGAGAGCTGCTACACATTTTACCAACTTTGCTCTGACACCATCTCCTATCTGCTCCTGACCATCCAGGACAGGGCATCTATATTGGTTTTCTATCACGACCATAATAAATTTTCACAAACTTAGCAGCTTAAAACAATACAAATGTATTATCTTATGGTGCTGGAGGTCACAAGTCAAAGTAAGTCTCACTGAGCTAAAAGCAAGTTGTTAGCAGGCTGGATCCCCTCTGGAGGGACCTGTTTCTTGACTCTGTCAGCTTCTAGAGGCTGCCTATACCCCTTGCCTCGTGGTTCCCCTGCTCCATCTGCAAAGCCAGTCAGGGAGCAACTCAAAATCTTTCTCTGACTCTGAACTTCTTCCTTTCTCCCTTGTTAGAGGACCAGTGTACTTAGATCAGACCTGCTCAGATAACACAGGATCATCTCCCCACTTGAAGGTCAGCTGACTAGCAAACTTAATTCCATCTGGGATCTTAATTTTCTTTCACCATGTAACCTAACATATTCACAGGTTCTGGGGATTAGGACATGGACACGCGGGGGGCACTTTTCTGTGTATCTCAGGGTCCTTGATGCTCCATGGCACTTTGTACAAACCCACTTATAGTGTTCATCACATGCTATGGTAGTCCTGCAAAGGAGCCTGGGGATGGTTAGGACAAGAATTTCAGGGACTTAACCATCTTTTATGAAAATGTAAAAATGATTTAACTTCTTTCTGCATCAGTTTCCCCGTTTGTGAAATGGGGATGATAACAATGATATTTATGAAATGATATCTATTTTATAGAGTGGTTATGAGGATTGAATTACATCTCATAACACCCACAAATAACTTTGTAGAGTGCTTGGCATGGACTAGTTGTTAAATAAATGTAATATTATTATAAACGATAATACAGCCATAAGAAATTTGACACCTAGTGAAGCCTGAAGGGTATGGATTGCATTCCTTTGTCTTGCCCCTTCTCAGTTTGATCTATTTCGATTAGACAGGAGGAGATAGAAGAGTGAAAGGGAGGAAGGAAAATGTCCCATATGTATTCTGGAATCCAGATTCAATAAGAAACTACCTTGTAGATTAGCTGTCAGTGGGATGGGCAGGAGACAGTGCAACCCCACTGGGTTGCCTGACAGGCGTTGAGACTGAGCCCTGCAAGTAGGGCCTAATGGGCTGCCAATGGGGGATGCCCTGAGGACAGGGGCAGGGAAATAAACCTAAATAAAATGTGGAGAAAGGGCACGGTCTTCAGAATTCCCGGGATGTCATCAACATCTAAACATGTCTGGGTTCCCTATTTCCAAGTGAACTTAGATTTTCTCAGTAATTGGCAAGTGAGAAATGCTTAGAGTGCCTTCAGTAGGCCCAGAACAGGTGCAAAGTGTGAGATGAATTTGATTAACCAACTGGGTTATGCCGGCCAGTCTCAGAACATTCATTCAGAAGGAGTTATCAGGGTAAGTCTTTGGCAGGGAAGCAATGTCAGCTCAGAAAGAATGCCTGCCCTATTTTTGCTGGACTCAGAATTTCTTGGTAGAGTGGTGTCAACTTTTGATTTGAAGCAAAGCCCTTTGCCCTTTTGACACTTCTATGTTCCATGGAGACAGTGTAGAGTTGCCTAGGAAAATAACTTCAGCTCAAAGAAATACTAAAATCTGCCTAAGCAAATGAACTAACTGTACTTAAGTCAAAATATCTTCTAAAAAAAATGTCTGTGCATGTGCTTGTGTGTGCATGTGTGTGTTAATGTATGTAGGCTGGGGAGGAGAGTTGTAATTTTTATTCCCTTAAAGGGAAATATTTGTTCCTTTTTTCTATGGATGTTTTAGGAAAGACTCAAGCATACAACATGAAATTTATGAAATCAAATGACAAAGCAAAGCAAGTTGATTCTATCTTGATACAGACACCCCTCTGTGGCTGATACATTACAACCACTAGCAGTTCTCAGAATGCTGTTTGTGAAATCAGGTGCTTCATTGAGAATGAGATATTTTTTAAAATCCAGGTGACTGCTTGGTTGGTTAAGCATCTGACTCTTGAATTTGGCTCAGGTCATGATCTCAGGGTCATTAGATCAAGCCCTGCATCAGACTGCGCTGTGCATGGAGCCTTCCTAAGATTCTCTCTCTCCCTCTCCCTCTGCCCCCAACTCCCTCTCTAAAAAAAAGAAAAAAAGAAAAAATCCAGGTGACTACCATTTAAAAGTTTCCACCAGTGTTCTGAACCAGAACAGGGGAATTTGATTCACCTTTGAGGCAGACTTCCTTAAAAAAAACGTATGAATTCTGTTTAGCATTGTAAGCTGAGTATATTCACTTTCTTGGTTACACATAGTAGAAGCCAAGTCTTGTGAGCAGCAGGAGAAAATGAATTAGAAAAAGCTAGCTAGCTCAAGAACTAGCTCATGGAATTAATGGAAAAGTTGGAGAATCAAGGTTGAAAAATGAATATCTAAGAACCAAGGAAATTCAGGTAGTTGACAGGTACTTTGACAGACAAGTCATAATACAAGAATAACCTGCTTTAGAAGCCATGGCCATCAGAGGGCCTGGCCACTGCCAACTGCCCCTATTGCTCTGGACAGTAGTCCCTGGAGGTTGTCCCTCTTACCACCAGAGTAAGGTCTAATAATGCTGCCTTGTCATTTGCTTCTGATTCCAAGTTCTAGCAAAGACACTGTAACGTACCAAGCTTAGAGCATGAGAACAAGTGCCTGCCTATGCCCTGTCTTGCTCTAAGACCCACACAATGGTGGGTTTCCCAAACATAGAATGGGTTTCTGATCCTGGGAAATCAAGATAATAACAACTAGTCAACCACCTAAACAAAGAACTTCAAATATTAAGTATCTACCAAATACAGAATTTTCCCTCCAAGTTTTGTTTTAATCTATACTGTCCCTAGTGACCATGTAATTTGTAATCCAAACTGTGGCTACCTTGAGAGTGAAAGCTGGTGCTGGGACAACAGGTGTAAATGAGGACTGTCCTGGGCAAATGGAGATAAACGATTCCTCTACATATATCTGAAAAATTATGACTTGCCTTTGAGGGCTGTGTCTTTGTCTTACCTAAGAATTTGCTCCTGGGTGCAACAACATGCCGAAATATAGCAATATAGGGTTGTAAAGGTCTGATATTTTCTTTAACTCAAGGTGAAGGAAAAAGCCCTTGATGAGGAATGGAGTTGGATTTGGTGCACCTCTATATCACTGGAAGTTCTAAAGGTAGAAATATGGCAGACTGAACTCTCCAGCCTTTGGACATCTACCGTGCATTTTTGTGATTGAGTTGTCTGGGCCTCTGGGCTGTGGACTTGGAAGTACCCTGAATAATATAGATGTCCTGTTCACCTGGAAGCAGCAAAGGAGGAAAGCTTGGGAAGGAAAGGGGAAGGATCTTTTCCTCTCATTAGAGTGAAATGTCTCAATGGATTTATACCTCCAAGGTGAAAAGACTTTTAGAAGTTCCTGTTAATGGGGGTGGGACCTGCTGCTGGGAGCTAGAATGGAACCATGAGGTCAGGTTTTATTAGAATGTACCTGAGTACAGTTTTTTATGTCCTCGTCATGCTTGAGCGCTATAGCACTTTTTTGAATCTGTGGCTTGATATCTTTCATTTATTTTGGAAAATTTCCTTTTTTGAGAAACAGTCACAAATTTACAGAAAGTTGCAATAACAATACAAAGAACTTTTTTTGGAACCATTCGGTGTAACTGCTGACATGATGTCCTATAACCCTTGAAGAGTTTGGTATGCATTACCCACAAAAAAGGACATTCTGCAAAACCATAGTGCAACCATCAAAACCAGGGAAAGAGCTTTAGCTTACTACCTACCATCTAATCTTCAGATTCCATTGAAGTTTTATCAACAGTCCCAACAATGTCCTCCATAAAGAAAGAGGAGGAATTATGCATTTAATTTCCATGTCTCTTTAGTCTTCTTTAGTCTAGGGCAACTTTCTGTCCATTCAGTTTTTTCTTGGATTTCATGACTTTGATACTTCGATTACAGGCATTGTTTTGTAGAATGTCCCTCAGTTTGGGTTTGCCTAATATTTCCTCATCATTAGACTCACTTTATGCACCTTTGGCAGGGATATCACAGAAGTGATGCTTTATTTTCTTATTGTAGCCTGTTGGTTGGCTCATGATTTTGACTTTCTGTCTTTGGGATGATTAGAGCAGTTTGGAATGAAGTAGTTCTTCCAGATTTCTCACCTATTAAGCTGTGCTTCTCCCTTTTGTAATTAATATGTAATTTGTGGGCAGCTATTTTAAAGCTATGTTAATATCTCATTCCCCCTCAAAATTTCAATATTTTCAGTTATTATTTATATTAGTATAGTGTCACAAACCCATACTTTATTCAGTGGATCATAATCTGTTACTGCCACTAACAATGACCCCCTGGGTGAGCCAGATCCCGAAAGGAAACTTCATAGGAGTCCCTTACAATACTTATATACCATTAGGCAGAACTTACTCAAATGGCCTTGTCTAACTGCAAGGGATCCTAGAAAATTAGCTTTTTATTCCAGGTGTCACTGTACCCAGCTAAGATCAGGGTTCTGTTAGTAAGAAACATGGAGAGAGTGGATATTGGGAGCAAATGGCAGCCTTTGCCACTGTGGCTTAGAACAGAAAAATTCACACAAGGATTTCTCGGTGTATTGTGGAACATGATTTCTCAGTAACATTCATGCAAATAGGAGATATGTATATCAATCACAACTTTAAGGCACTATATCCAAAACTTGTTTTTGTTTTAATAGTTATATATTTTACAGATAAATAGTACTCCTGTGAGTACTTGTAGTACTGGGTAAGAGGTAAGGCTGTGTAATTGATCTGCTTTGTAACATTTGGGAAAGTCACTTGAAATGTCTGCGTGGTTGTCCTTTTATTGATAATGAAAGAATAATATCTCCTTTATAAGGAGGCATTATTAAGTGTAGAAAGTGAATAAGAGAACTCCTGTCATTGAAATATGTTCCCATGGATAAAAATAGCTCATTTTCCTCATCCATTACATCGCTCAATAATGCTTACTTCCCAGAATTATTGTGGGAATTCAATGTGACAGCATATAAAATGTGCTCAGTACAATGCCTGGCATGTAATATGTGACTGATAAGTGGTATTTATTAGTTTTACGATAATATTATTTTATGATTAGAGGGTACATGTACATGTGTCTGTCAAGGAATAGAGTGGTGTTAAAAGGGAGACTGTTTTGCCAATTTGAATACCTTTTATTTCTTTTTGTTGTCTGATTGCTCTTGCTAGGACTTCTAGTACTATGTTGAACAACAGTGGTGAGAGTGGGCACCCTTGACGTGTTCCTGATCTTAAGGGAAAGGCTCTCAGCTTTTCCCCATTGAGGATGATATTCGCTGTGGGTTTTTCATAGATGGATTTTATGAGCTTGAGGAATATTCTCTCTATCCCTATACTCTGGAGAGTTTTAATCAGGAAAGGATGTTGTATTTTGTCAAATGCTTTTTCTGCATCAATTGAGAGGACCATATGGTTCTTCTCCCTCCTCTTATTAATGTGTTCTATCACATTGATTGATTTGCGAATGTTGAACCACCCTTGCATCCCAGGGATAAATCCCACTTGGTCGTGGTGGATGATCCTTTTAATGTATTGTTGGATCCTATTAGCTAGGATTTTGTTGAGGATTTTGGAATCCATATTCATCAGGGATATCGGTCTGAAATTCTCCTTTTTGATGGGGTCTTTGCCTGGTTTGGGGATTAAGGTAATGCTGGCCTCATAGAATGAGTTTGGAAGTTTTCCTTCTGTTTCTATTTTTTGAAACAGCTTGCAAATGACACTACAGATAAAGGGCTGGTATCCAAAATCTATAAAGAACTTCTCAAACTCAACACCCAAAAAACAAATAATCAAGTTAAAAAGTGGGCAGAAGAGATGAACAGACACTTTTCCAAAGAAGACATACAAATGGCTAACAGACACATGAAAAAATGTTCATCATCATTAGCCATCAGGGAAATCCAAATCAAAACCACACTGAGATACCACCTTATACCAGTTAGAATGGCCAAAATGGACAGGGAAAGAAACAACAAATGTTGGAGAGGTTGTGGAGAAAGGGGAACCCTCTTACACTGTTGGTGGGAATGCAAGTTGGTACAGCCACTTTGGAAAACAGTGTGGAGGTTCCTCAAAAATTTAAAAATAGAGCTACCCTATGACCCAGCAATTGCACTACTGGGTATTTACCCCAAAGACACAGGTGTAGTGAAAAGAAGGGCCATATGCACCCCAATGTTCATAGCAGCAATGTCTGCCATAGCCAAACTGTGGAAAGAGCCGACATGCCCTTCAACAGTCGAATGGATAAAGAAGATGTGGTCCATATATACAATGGAATATTACTCAGCCATCAGAAAAGATGAATACCCAACTTTTACATCAACATGGATGGGACTGGAGGAGATTATGCTAAGCGAAATAAGTCAAGCAGAGAAAGTCAATTATCATATGGTTTCACTTATTTGTGGAACATAAGGAATAACATGGAGGACATTAGGAGAAGGAAGGGAAAAAGGGGGGGGGCAGAACTGGAGGGAGAGATGAACCATGAGAGACTATGGACCTGAGAAACAAACAGGGTTCTAGAGGGGAGGGGGAAGGGGGGATTTGTTAGCCCGGTGATGGGTATTAAGGAGGGCACGTACTGCATGGAGCACTGGGTGTTATACGAAAACAATGGATCGTGGATCACTACATCAAAAACTAATGATGTATTGTATGGTGACTAACATAATAAAATTAAAAACTACAAAAAAAAGGGGGAGACTATTTTTGAAACTCTCTTGGTTTCTGTGATAACTTTGAGGCTTTGGCTATTTACATTATCATTCACTACTCCGATAAAAATTCACAAAAACAAAACTGTACTAAATAACTTTGTTGAAAACATATGGTCTCACTCTACTACTGGTTTTCAAAGGTCAGCTCAGTTGAAAGAGGCCTTGGAGCCAATGTGACTGTACCTCTCTAGGGCACTTTCCTTGATTACCTGATTATACATTTGATCCTGGGGAGACCCTCATTTATTATCTACAAGGAATGCTGGGAGAAATGATGCTATAAAAGGTGATTTTTAAAATAAGTTAAAACCAGGTAAAAATGGACCTCATGTTCTAGCATTTTTCAATGCTTTGGTCTTTCCCAGTGCTATTTGTATACTGTCAGAATTCTGGAGTTGATACAAGTCTATAAATCAAAGTTATTCCTTTCTGTCTCAATTGTGTTGTGGTTCAAATGAGATAAATCCAGTTGAACGAGAACAATAAGATTATAAGAATAGAATTGCTCTTTTGGGTGTTTCCTCAGTACTTGGGATTCGACCTTACCTGAAAGGAATTTCAAAACTAAAAATACCATATGACTAAAAATGGAGAGAGCATATTTTTTTAAGGTGTTTCAATCCCCGTGAACTTTGTAGGCATATTAACCATACACAATCGGAGATGTCCTACAGAAAGTACTTGGTATTGCACAGACCAAGGTAGTAATTCTAACAGCACATGGCATAAAAACATTATAACACACCTGGAAAGTAATATACAGCATATAAGAAAATTCATCTAAAAAGTGTTTGTCCTTGTGTGAACAAGCCCTAACACTTGCAGAAAAGCTCCATATAATTGTAGGAGTGAATAAAAGAAGAAAAAAAATTAGTTCTTTAAAGAACTAAGGGAATTTGAGGGCAAAGGTTGCCACTAAATGGAGAAAAGACAATACAACCCTACAATCCAGTTAAGATGGAATGTTGTTCTAGGGGCACCTGGGGTCTCAGTTGGTTGAGCATCTGCCTTTGACACCCTCAGGTCGTGATCTCAGGGTCCTGGGATGGAGCCCCACGTGAGGCTCCCTGCTCAGCAGGGAGTCTGCTTCTCCCTCTCCCTTTGCCCTGCCAACTTCCCCCACCACCGCCACTGCTCGTTCTCTCTCTGGCAGAAGCTCTCTCCCTCTCTCTCTCAATTAAATAAATAAAATCTTAAAAAAAAAACCGGGATGTTTATCTAATGAGAACAGCAAATCAACAGAAATCATCCAATCTTGACATCTGTTCCTTGCCAGGGTTTTGGGACACAGGTGACTCACTGACATTATTTCTATTTAAAGGAATTCCTATCTGCTCTTCCCCCATCCTCTCTGGGCCACCCTCCCCCCGCCAAAAAAATAAACAAAAAGGAAGAAAAAGACTTAAGAAAGGAAGAAAGAGGGGAAGGGAGATACATACCAAAGATCCTAAAAGGTTATTTTCTTCAAGGCAGGAGAAGAAAATTCCCTGTCCCATCCATGAATCCTTCATTGGGACACTTACAAAGTCCTCAGCTATGTGCCAAGGACAGGGTGGCACTGCTGATGCATAGTGATTTTTAAAATGCAGACACAGTTTTACTCAGTTTTATTACTGTTTTTAAATTCTCCACAGACACTGCCCTCTTACTTCCATGGGAGCTGACCATACCCTCCACCCTGCCCTTGGTACGTCACTGGAGGACCTTTGGGCTTCATAAAACACGTCCTTTTAAGTTACAATTACATAAGGGAGTTTGGGGAGCAGAGTGGAGTTCAGTTTAATCTCAAAAGGTAATTAATTGGGTGTTTTTTAAAGGCCACTGCTTTTTGTGACCCGCTCTTTCTTTTCCATCATCTGTTTGGATAGCGTGTGCTTTCTGGGTTTCAGGCTCTGTATGGCTGAAGTCACTTCTTTGGTTCATGATCCATGAAACTGCTTTCACAGTGAAATGGCATACCCAAGCCAGGGTTCAAAGCCGATTTTTATGTCCCCTCTAAGTCAGAAGCCAAACGATGGCAGAAATACGGCTACATCAACCTTCCAAAATAGTCAAGCGTAAGAAGTCTACCTAGCCACATAGTTTTGTAGCCCTTCTCACTCTGAAAGGAAAAAAATAACACAACATAAATGCTTTTTCCTGGTTAAAAATCCACACTTATTATAGAGCATATAGTAAGCAAAAAGAAGAAAACAGAAGGCAATTCTAATTCCACTACTTAGAGATAAGTATAATTTCTTTGGGTATATGTATACTCAGAAGTCTATAGACCATATATGCACAGAGAGTGTGTGTGTGTATATTAATATACATATACAATATATATACACACACACACATATATATACTGTTTCACAATCTTTTCTCACTGAATACATTATGCACAGTTATTTATTATGATAACATTTTTTCTTGAAGGCCTTCCAGAATCAGGCTTTTGCTCCTCTGTCTGGAGACCCCATACTTTCAACAGACTTTTATTCTGTCTGTTAGAAAGAGCTATTCTGGGGGCGCCTGTGTGGCTCCGTCGGTGAAGCGTCTGCCTTCGGCTCAGGTCATGGTCCCAGGGTCTTGGGATCGAGCCCCACATCGGGCTCTTTGCTCAGCAGGGAGCCTGCTTCTCCCTCTGCCTCAGCAGCTCCCACCTGCTTGCACTGCGCTCTCTCTCTTACAAATAAATAAATAAATAAATCTTAAAAAAAAAAAAAAGAAAAAGAAAGAAAGAGCCATTCTGGCTGTCATTATGGCCAAGAAAGGAAGTGTAAGATAAGGCCTAAAATTAAATGCGGAACTGCTCTTTTTTGATGAATGTTTTCTTGTTTGGATAGGACGTAGAAGCATTCTGGGCTTCAGAATATTTGGTCATCACCCATTAGCCTCTTTCAGAAGTGACACAATTCAGATTGCTTATGGAGGGATTAAGATTTTAATGTCTCTGTCAGTAGCAGGGAAGACGTCTGAACAAATTCAGGATCTCAGGTTTTGCCTACATGGTCCTTTGTGGGAAGGGCAATCATTTGTTTAAGTAGGACTAGGTAGTGGGCTCAGTACCAGCATCAGGTTGCTGAGTGTGAGTCAGAGGTGTGAGGAAATGTTCTGCCAAACACAGAAATATCTTCTGTAGCAGCCCCAACAACAGGTGGCAGCCTAGCCTATGATTGAGTTCCATAAGTGATGGGTGAGGAGGGTTATTCTTTCAGGTGCAACCCAAGTCACTGATGGATAGGTCTAAAAGTAAGGAATGTATTGCTTATGTTGAGCTAATTTCTGCCCCCCGATAACTCTCTTGCATGTGTCTAACATTGGCTTGTCATTCTGGAGTCTTTCTACAGTAGAGTAAATGCCCTAGGTTTTGAAAGGGTTGATCTCCCAGTTGGCTTTCTTGGGATGCACCTCTTGTGTACATTTCCTTCTCTCTGAGGCACTCAGGTTGAGCATGATCTCCAGGTATGTACTGGTCTGTGTAGGGCTGAGATTTTTGATGCTCAAGACCTAGAATATATATTAATAGACCTGAGACTGGACTAGCTTTGTTTTTTTAGCATCTGCGTCACTCTGTTGGATGAGCATGAATGTGCTGATTATTTTCTGTTTGCTTCCCTGCCAGATTGGTTCCCCAGCTTTGTCCTCCCTGAAAGATTAAGAGACTAATCTCTAAGGAATGTATCTCTCCCTTGGGCTGCCTTGCTCTTTAGCTTCTGGTTGGGTTTGGACAATGGGAGACCCCAGCATGAGTCCTAAAGGTAAGAGCATAAAGGTACTGAACCATTAAAAAAAAAAAAAAGGGGGTGTGTCCTTCTACCTATGGACTCAGCTCCTGTTGCAAAGCCATGGTGCCAGTCCCTGGGTGATTCACCATTACTAGTTAGCTGCATGACACTTCCTCCATTAAACTCTTCTTAGTTAAACTCTTTGACAGTACCACTATTTCCTTCTGGGACATGGACTGGTGTAAGAAGCATACAGGCACTAAAATGCTAAGGAATTTTTCAAATGAACTGCACCAGACCAGATCTTCCAGATCCTATATGTGTAAAACTATTTTTTTTTAACTCCCCAAATATAGTACTTTGAACCTAGCCCCCAGGGAGCTCTTCATGTTAGTGTCAGGCAGTCATTTCAGATCGCTGAGATCATTTGGATATTGATTTTATTAATCATCTTAGCCTTCCTTCCCAACAATTTTCTGTGTACAAATTTTATTAGTATGTGATATGTGATCTCTATCTCTATCCATGGAGAGGCAGTATAGTATCATCACGAAAAACTGACTTTGGCATAGATAGAGTTAGGTTTGGATTACTATGTGACTTCGGGAAAATTACTTAAATATGAACTTCAATTTCTTCATCTATAAGATAGGCATAATGCCTGAAAATTCTGGTGTGACTTTAGCAAAAATGTCTGAAAAGCTGTCATATCTGGCAATTTGTAGCTTTGTATACAGCAGAGAAATGTGAACTATCCTACAAAGAAATAAAGGAAATAAGAATACCAGTTGAGATGTAAATATAGAATGAGAGGGGTATGAATTCTCCCTCTCTCTCTGCCTCTGTGTGTGTGTGTGTGTGTGTGTGAATGTGAGTCTGAGTGTGTGAGTGTGTGTTGTATGTGTGTGAGGGAAGGGGGGTAGAAAAGAGAACTGCCCCTCAAACTTCCATGGTGAGCAAAATAATTTTACAAGGACCTGCAGTCATTTGAAAAGATGGCAATTTGAATACATATATATTTTTTGACTTCTGGCTTTGCTTCTCCAACTCTCTTCGTTCATTGAGCTATATGTCTTCTTTCTCCTCTGCCCCAATCATCCCTTCCCTCCCCTAATTCAAAATTTTCCTCCCTCCTGACAAGATATAGTATTTTGATTTATTAATTAGTTCTATGTTTTTGTTCTTTATGTATTGATTTCCGCTTCATGTTTATTAATGCATTATTTCTGCTTCCCTAGGAGTAGTTATCTTTTACTACTTTTTTAATTCAACACTGAATATATTTATTTTCATTCTACTCTAGCTATTTTTCATAGGTAGTATTTTACTGTCACCATTTTCTAGATATTCTGCAAATGTTATTTTGATTTCTTTTTGACATAAGAGCTTTTTGAGAGAGCTTTTAAATCTCCGTGTTGTAATTTCTAGCTTTATTGCATTATGATCAAATAATGTCATCTGAAGCATTTCTACCTTCTCTACTTTGCTCAGATTTTTTTTTTTTTTCTGGTGGGGGAAATGTCTAATGTGTTCAATTTTATAAATATATAATGTATATGTAAAAATTCAGTGTTTCTGTTTTCTGATTATAGGCTTTGCTCTATAGTATTACGTATGTGTATTAGGGCCTCTGTATATTATCTTTGCTGCCTTCTTTCTCTATCATGAAATTAGAGGGTAAGCAAAAGCCTCACTTATTATTTTTCTTTCTATATCTCTTTGCATTTCCAAAAGTTTCATCTTCATGAAATTTTTATGCATAAAAAATCATGCATACAGTTTTTGTGCATAACATTTGGATTTTACCCTGTTATAGAATTTTTGTCCACCCCCCTCCCTTGAATCCGGCTGGGTGTTGTTAACAGCATAGGTTTTAAATTCCAGGGAGAAATTTAGTTAAGATTCCGTGGGATCTCAGAGTTGCTAATAGTTGTTCAGAACCAGGGACAGCTCCCTGCTCCAGGAACCATCTTGGTTTCCCTACTTCTTGAACACTGAATCTTGAACTCTGTGAATCACAGAATTAGAGAATAGATATGGAGAGTCCCCTTAGGATGACAAATTGATTTCTGGTCTTGCATAAGATTTATAAGAAGGCCAACAGACTGTTCAAGCCCAGAAACTGTCCAAAGTCCAGGGGCCATTCCTAGTATCTTCAACATCACTATCCCCCCTGGGCAAGATTGTCCCTATTGTGAGAGGTACTGCCTTGAGCTGTTTTGGCTGAGGCACATTTCTAAAAATTTATCCAGTTAACTTCCCTTGTTGTGATTCTTTGCTCACCAAACACTATTCTGATTATAATTCAGCATTTCATATAATTCCATCTACAGGGAAATAATGTACTAGGCTTGACAATGCTAACATTTCAGCCCATGTACTGCAAAAATCTCAGTATAATTTGATAACTTGGCATCTTAGTTCTATACAATATTCTCTATGTTCTTAGTGTGATAATTTCACTTCCAGAAATATTCATGCTTTCTTAGATGTGGATAAATCAGCTTTTGCCTCTACAAGGCTGAGAGTCAGAACTTAAAACTTTATGAATTCTCTAGAATTCATGTGATGGTGATCTGCCGGCTGGCCCCCTTTTGGGGGCACTTTGACACCACTCTTCACTTTGCAATAAAAGCATGGACCATATGTGATCAGATGGAGAGCCCTGGGACACTCCACCAACAACCCCCGTCTCCCTCCAAGTTCACATTGACTTATTAACCAACACTCACCCTCATGTGAAACTCTGTAACTGAATCTGGGTGCCTGGCCTGATGAAATTGTATGAGGTTCAAACAGCAATGTAGATTTCAAACACCCGTTTATTTCTTGGGGGAAAAATGTTAAAGAAAAGTATCTTTTAACAAATGTTTATATTTGACTAAAGAAAAGCAAGCCAGCAAGGAATTTCGGAATTTGTTAATTGCTATTCTCAACTGAGAACATCAGTGTTGAATATTTGTTATTATTTTCCAGATTTTGCACAGAATACTCCCCAGGACTACATGACACTGTGCCCACAATGGGCTATTAAAGCAATCCTGAGGCTCCCAAGGCTGTCACAGTGACACTCTTTTGTTTGGGTCTTGGGAGCATTTTTCCTGAATATAGTACAATAGACTTCGTTCTTATGTATCACACACATATGAATACGCTGAAGTTCATTTATATTTGACTTAAAAAAAAAAAGAGAAAACCATTACTAGGAAGGCCCATCAATGCATCCCTCCTATGCTAATAGTAATTAAGGCAGCTCTGCTTTATTTTTAAGTCATTTTTCTCACATATTAAATGCCAGGAAAAGGGCACTCCTTAGTTTTAAGGAGAGTCTTTCTTTATGAAGTTAAATGGCTATGTTTAGTCAATTTCAGTCAATGATATTTACTAAATGCCACTAGAGAAGAAGTGAATACCGACAGAAAATCACATTTACAAAGACCTTTACCTCAGCAACCTAACCTACCAGGTCGTAGTTCTGAGGCTGCTTTTCTCTCTTGCAGTCGGTCTCCTGAGGTGGCTGGAGGAATACAGGTAGCTTCCTGAGATTACTTGTATGACCTTTCTAGAAAGGAGGTTCTTGGATAATGAGGTATTTTAAAAGCTAGAATGAGTCAGCAGCAATAGCAGAAGGAGAAACGCAAGTGTGGTCTCTCCATGGAGCCATCTGGCAGCTCAGGGTTCTGCGGGAAACCCCTGGTTGAAGAAGCAGCTCAGGAGATGCTTCTCTTGCATTAGGGTGGGATGGCAGGAGACCGGGAATTCTGAGGGTTAGCTGGCTAACTTCTTGCCTCAGTTCTAGTGCAAATGATGAACTTCATTTTGAGGATTTCTCCTTCTGTCACTGTAAAGCATTTCGGCCTCTGGCCCTGAGGCATCCACACATTTTGTGTCAGCACAGCAATCTCCTTTCATCGGGAATTCTGCACTGTGGGCAGTTTTGTTGGTGTGGGTGAGGGCAGGTGATGTGGTTTTGGCTGCCTGGACATCCTCAGTGGGATTTTGAACAGTGAATGAGAGAGGGATGTCTCACTACACAGAGGCAAGTAGACTCAAATGTTCTCGTGGCGACCTGTATTTTCCGCTGCCCAGCCCTGTCGGGGCATCCCTTTGTCCTGACCTGTTCTTCAAGCCTTGTTCTCCGTCACTTCTGTGAGTCTCTCCACCCACACTTTCAAATAAACCCTTTATTTTCATTTTTATTTATTTTTTAAAGATTTCTTTATTTCAGTAATCTCTACGCCCAACGTGGGGCTTGAACTCATGACTCTGAGATCAAGAGTCGCTAGCTTTACTGACTGAGCCAGCCAGGCGCCCCTCAATCCCTTATTTTTACATCTAACCAGACCACTCAGAATAGATTTTGAGACTTTCAACCTAGGACCCTGACTAATGTGCCTTCTCTCAGCATTGATAGGCTTATCTGTTACACATTCTTACCAATGCACCAAATCTCCTCAATAAAATGAATTATTGAGAAATGAGGTTCAAATTTTAATAACATAGAGCAATGGAAAAATTTAAATGACATTTTAAGATAATTGAGACAAAAACAATTGTGGTATCAATCCAATTCAATTTAACTATGTATTAAATAAATTGTAAAACAGTGAAAACAAGTTGATAGCCATTACTACACCAGAATTGATCTGATTTTGGCTATGTTGCTATGTTAAAGTGTAATAAATAGTTCAATATCACATAAACATAGCCAATATTCCTTCAGAAAACAGAATTTGCTGGTAGCATTATTACTGAAAACTGGGACATGCACATAGCTCTTGTGGGTTCTCAGGCTGTCTAGGAAGTACCTAAAAAGTGACAAAAAAAAGCACAGGGTGTGATTATGAAAGTAAAACCGTTGGGCGCTGCCTAGGTGGCGCAGTTGGTTAAGCGTCTGACTTGTTTTTGGCTCAGGTCGTGATCTTGGGTTCGTGAGATCGAGCCCCATATCGGGCTCTGTGCTCAAAGTTGAGTCTACATGAAACTCTCTCTCCCTCTCCCTCTGCCCCTCCCCCACCCTCCCTCAAACAGATAAATCAATCTTAAAAAAAAAAAAGTATAACCTTGGGCTGAAATATAGTTGGGGCTCAAGATGGCACTAGTATTTCTTATGGCTTATCATCTGTTACATGGAAGCCCTTGGACTGAACATCCTTATTCTTCATTTCCCATTGTCTTACCTCCTGGTCCTGAAACCACACATGCGGGCACACACACACACACACACACGCACACACACACAGCTCATGCAATTTCATTCATGTTGGCAACTTGGTTTTCATTAGGAATTAGTCTTCCAAACTACTTTCTCTTTAGGGAGACTGCAAAAAAAACCCCAAACTCATTTCACCCACTTAGCCTGAAGAAACCTATAACTGTTCATGTAATGTTAAACATTTTAATAAGAGAAGTAACAAATCAAACAAGCTCATTTACTCCTGAAGAAGTTTAGTGCTAATCTTCTGAAAAGTAGGCTCAGAGCCCATTTTGGTGACTACCAGAGGCTTTGGTGCGTTCTTCTCAGCCCAGTGGCAACAGACGTGTTGGCTTCAGCTCTAAAGTACAGAGTCCCTATTCGCCCTTCGGAATGTCTGCCCAAACTAATTTATGGCTCAAACCGAAAAGCCGTTTTTTATAACTCACTGCAGTTGTACCTCCTGTGTTTTTCCAACTCTCCTGCAAAGGGGATGGAGAAATTACTTTTGTAGATTTCTCGTACTCTAAGTGATGAGGGAAATCACACCTTCATTGTTACCTAACGAGGGCAAAATGGAAACATTTTGAAGCCCAGCGCCCACCTGCCGGCACACACAGACACCTGCTTCGTGTCCTCTCTGTCTCAGGGTGTGCCGAGGGCTGCCTTCAGAGGCTGCTTCCCTTTGCCCTTCATCCATCCTGTGACCATATCATTCCCCAGGAAATCTCAGCTTCCAGGCAGCAAAGGATTCGTACAAAAGATAAGATCATTGTCAGGGTTCTTTCCCCTCATTGACAGTTTACATTTTTCTGGGGCTTAGAAATCTTCCAGCATTTATTAAACTTTCTGGTTTGATGTTGGCTTATTTGTGAAGCTGCCTGTCATCATGCCCAAGGCTGTGGGGGCCCACAGTCCAGCCAGGAGGTGTGGCTAATTTGAGCTGTGTCTCCCCCTAGCTTTTGAGCAGCAGGAAGTTCTCAGGTTCTGGGGAGGAGGAGGCCCTCCGGCAATTTGGAAGGTGTCCCACTGCTCTTCCCAGTCACGCTGAGCCCCATGGCAGCACTGGTGACTGGTGTTCATGTCTCCCCTGAATTCATTTGCTTGACTTGTCCTTGAATGTCCTTGGATGGGATTGATCTCTCATGTCCAGTGTGGCTTGGGCGTCCTGACTCTTGGCCTTGGCTCCCAAGTTGACTCTGACCCTGACTTAGAGCAGATGCCAGAGGCTGAGAAACCTGCAGCCTTGGCAAAACCTGGGATGCTGACGTTTCACACTGGGACTCGGGAAGGAGGGAACCTCTTTACAGTGGTTAGCTCTGGGCTGTGGGATTATGGGAGACATTTACTTTTTCCCTTAGATTTGCCTGCACTTTCTGTGGAGGGTGTGCGTCAGTAAATATAAGATGCTGTTCAGAAACTGCCCCATGTTATGGTGCTGCCTACCTTCCTTCCTTCCTTCCTTCCTTCCTTCCTTCCTTCCTTCCTTCCTTCCTTCCTTCCTTCCTTCC
>NW_023270389.1:61421085-61533783 GCF_011800145.1 Mirounga leonina | reverse complement strand
TCCTTCCTTCCTTCCTTCCTTCCTTCCTTCCTTCCTTCCTTCCTTCCCTCCCTCCTTCCTTTCTTTCTTTCCTTTTAGAGAGAGAGAAAGAGAGCGCACGTGCAAGAGTTGGGGGAGGGAAAGAGGGAGAGGGAGAGAGAATCTTAAGCGACTCTGTGCTGAGCGCAGAGCCGGATGCAGGCTCAATCTCACAACCCTGAGATCATTACCTGAGCCAAAATCAAGAGTTGGACGCTTAAGCTACTGAGCCACCCAGGTGCCCCTGTTGTTTCTGATAGATAGAAATCCAGGCTGGACACTCTGGGCAATGCAACTGGTATTTACTCTGATAGGTGTTTTACTTCTTCAGCCCTAGAAATTTTCAACACAAAAGTGTTCCATGCAATTAACAGGTTCAGAGAGTAGAAATGTATCCTGGTTACATCCTTTCTACCCCTCCTGGTGGCTGCCGTGGCTCACAGCACATGGAGAATGGTGACTATAAAAGAAAACCATGGTGCCTTCTTGTAAGAGGAGCATTTAGGTCCGTCTTCTCTAGTGTCAGACCCTCTCTCTGCCTCAGGCTAGCCCACTCCTCAGCTTCCCGGTTATCATCAGGGTCAACAGACTGGTCATGTCCCTTTGGTCTCTCCCCATCACCTTCGGAAAGCATTTAGTTTATGCCCATGCCACAGATTGCCAGATGCAGTCCCATATTCCTAACCTGGTCTGCACGTCCCTTTGCATGGGCATGCACATGTGACTTTGTCACTTTTCCCATCAAGAGCAAGAGCCTATTTAACGGAATCCGGGCAGGCCTTGGAACTTGTTTTGCCAATAAAATGTAGAGTAAGCAATGTTATGTGACTTTCAAGGCTAGGCTGTAAGAGGCTGTGGATCTTCTGAATTTACTCACTGTCTTCAAATGCTGCCCTGTGACCACTATAAGTAAGAGAGTCTAACCTACCAGAGAATGAGAGGTCAATGGAAGAGCAGGAAGGCTCCCAGTCGACTGCCAGTCACATGAGTGAGGTCCCCTTAGACCCACCAGCCCAGTAGACCTTTCCACTGAACACAGGCAAATGAAGGAGCCCAGGCAAAAAGTAAATTGTGTGGTTAGTTTGGGGATGATTACACAGCAACAAATAATTGAGCCGCACAATGCCTTACACGGTTAGTACAATATGGTTGTGGGAGTGGCGTGGATTTCAGGTCAGGTACACAAGGCCTTGTGTACCTGACCTGCAATCCATCCTTTAAACTTAATGCTAAAAGCAGCCATACAAAGGTCTAGGCAAGAGAGTAACATGGTCAGATTTTCATTGTGGAACATCACGGTTGCAAACTCATCCACACGGAGAATGGATCTGCAGGTATGAAGGCTGGAGGCAGGAAGGTCATGGCGAAGCTGTCACCATCTATTTAAGAATTGATGTGGGCTGAGGATCGGGGCAGGTGTCGGAAGAAAGCAAGCAGATTTGAAGATTTGAGAGGTATTAAAAGTGGGAAATTCGTGGGGCTTGCTGATTGGACGAGGAAGCCGGGTGGAGGGTGACATCACCGTGGGGGTGGAGGCTCCTGGCAGGGGAGGATGCTGGGAGGGACAGGTGATGAGTTCAGTGCTTATGTAAGTGCGGTTTGTGGGGGAGGCATTCTGCCAAAGAATGATGATGAGCTTTATACAGAGGCCTGCTTCTAAAGAGGTGGAGGTGAACTTATGATAAAATTGAAACCACCAATAATTGTCAATTTTATGTATTTTTATTTATTTTTAAAGATTTTATTTATTTATTTGAGAGAGAGAGAGTGGGAGAGAATAAACAGGCGGAGGGGCAGAGGGAGAGGGAGAAGCTTCCTGACAGGTAGGGAGCCTGACGTGGGGCTCGATCCCAGGACCCAGGGATTGTGACCTGGGCCCAAGGCAGACACTTAACCAACTGAGCCACCCAAGCACCCCAATAATTGTCAATTTAAAATAAACAGTATTTTTCTTTCTGGTTAAAAGAAGTACCCGCAAAAGTCAGAAAGCCAGAATTTTATTTCTTCTGGCAGAAGGTTATTGTAATAACCTAGAGGAAAACAAATGTAAACGCTGATCTTAAAAATTAACCGTAAAGCTCATAAGCAAACAAGGAAGATTGCGTTTGGTGATTTATGTACAAGGGGTAACATTTTCGAGTTGATTTCATGAGGGAATTCATTAAGCCGATAGAGAGCCTTGCCATTTTAACTGTAGTGTTTAAGTATCTTTAGCTCTGATTTTTTAATTAGCAGAAGCAAATAAAGAGAGCTTCATTTTAACTGTGGGAAATCACTCTTCTGTACATCAAGTGACTTCAAATTTGTCCTGATGCTGCTGTCCCAACGATCAGTGCAATTAGCAACCTGGTTATCAATTTCCTGAGTATAAGTCCATACTTTGCCTCAGTTTCTCTCCTGTGAGATTGGAGAGGGAAATGGGAGTAAGACCTGCTAACAGGTCCTATTGATAGCCTCTGGGACAGCTAGCAACATGAAGTATCAGATAATATATAATATTTAATGTAATATTAATAGCATGTAATACTATGTATAGTAATGTTACATAATAATTACATCATATTTTATATAATATTGATTATATTATTATATATTTTATATATGCGTACATATTTCTTTTTTAGTGCCAGAAGGGACTTTAGAGATTGTTCACCTAGCCCCTTCCCTCTGACTCACACTCTCTCTGACACACACACACACACACACACACACACACCCCACTCTAATGCAGACACAAAGGATATTAATAAAAGCTACTATGTGTTAAGAACTTCTTATGTAGCAGGTCCTGCTTCTAAATATTTCACATATAATAGCTTACTTCATCCTCAAAATCCCATAAGTCGATGCTATTACTCTTCCCTTTTATCTTGCTCATGAGGGACTGGGGTACAGAGAGGGTAAGTAACTTGCTCAAGGTTGCCAAGCTGGGATCCATGCAGCCGGGACTCCAGGTAGGCAAGGTCGTTCCCAGACCAACCCACCTGAGACTGGGTGTTGGCAACCCCGTAGGAAGTTGCAAAGGGCCAAGTGGAGCTCAGCCTCAGCCACTGAATTCCTGCCACGTTCCCAGCCTCGCTCCCAAACGAATGAGCGCAGATTAGGAAGCAGTCACAGTCGGGTCCTCCCCTCGGCCCTCCAGGCTGGCCCCCTCCCCAGACTGGGCTCCAGGCTGTGCCAGCCCCTACAGGGCTGCACCCAGTCAACACCCCCCACCCCCCCAGGCAGGCAGCGCAGGCGAAGGCCTCCTCCCAGACCTTCCCTCGCCCTGTTCAGGTCTTGGCCCAAGCGCGTGGCTTCTCGTGAAGTCCTGCCCTGAGCTTCCGACAGCAACCCCCACCCTCACACCCTGCTTTCTTTTTCCTCAAAGTCCTTATTGCTACCTGACATCATAGGAACCATCCCCCTCCTTGAAAAGAAGCTCCATGAGGGAGGTGATCTCTGTTGTCATCTGCCCTGGGAGCTCCAGCACCTACTGTACTGACTGACACCTACTAGGGGCTCATTAAACATCTGGTGCCTGATGAAGTGTGCTGGGCTTGGCTTGGCCAGGGCCAGGAGGACTGGGGAAAAGGAACTTTAGCGTAAATACGGTGCCCATAAAAGAACTCAGCCACTCTAAGCAGGGCCCCGAGCCAGGCTGGGTTGTGGGGTCTTGAGGCCCCAGTCCTAGCTGGAGACCCGATTCCTTGGGTTCGCAGAGTTGATCTCCATCATACATACAGTGGGGACCAGCTTGAAGCTTTCATTGTTGGCTTCTCGCTGGGAAGCTGCTGAGCGTGGGTCTTGGCCGAGGGAGGGAGACTGTAGTTCCTGTAAGCTCCATTTGGCCTGGGCACCCATGAGGGCGGCAGTCTGATGTGTACGTCCCACCAGCTCTTCTGGGGTGAAAGCCTGACCGGCTGTCTGAGGAGGAGACATTCTCTGGTGTCAGGGAGGGTCTGCTCCAACAGGAAAAGTTCAACAACAATAGAGTGCTTAAGAGCTTGTGTTTTGAGATTACCTAAAGAAGTCTGGTTCTGTCTCTTCCCAGTCCTGTGAGTTACTTAACTTCTCTGAGCCTTTTTTCTTATCAGTTTATTGAAAAGAACTATACTTTTTTTTTTTTTGTGAGGTAGTTCTTTGGATTCAGTGAGAGAGCAGGTGCTCTAAACAGTAGTCATTACTTCAAAAAGAATCACCTTATTTCTGAAGCGGGCAACTCGACCTTTTTCCAGGAGCTTTTTGGTATGGTTTCAGATATTTGGTGGGATTTTGTGAGTGGGTTTATTGTAAATAATTTTCATGCTCCAGCATTTTCTTTTCTTTTTTTAAAAAAGATTTATTTATTTATTTATTTGAGAGAGAGAGAGAGAGAGAGCATGAGCATGAGAGGGAGAGGAAGAGAATCTATAGCAGACTCAGGGCTGAGCACAGAGCCCCAAACATGGGCTCAATCTCACCACCCTGAGATCATGACCTGAGCTAAAACCAAGAGTCAGATGTTCAGCCAACTGTGCTACCCAGGTGCCCCATGCTCCAGCATTTTCTTAAACAGTGGGATTTCCAAAGTGCATCCCATAGAACACTCATGGGAGGGATGGTAATAGATATCACTCAAAAGTAGGCCAATACACTTCTGTGTATTTGGTAGAAGAAACCCAGTGGCTGCAGCAAACATCCAAGAGGGGCATTTCCCAGCTTGTCAAATTCATTAGATCACCATCAACTCTCAACAGAGCAAAGAGCAATTTTTTTAAGTTAAAAAAAAAAAAAGCGTATTCAGGAATAGCAGAGGAATGGCACTTTGGGCCAAGCAAGCTGTGATGAACCACAGGCAGGTCCAAAGAGACAAAGGGAAGGCCAGCTTTTGTGTTAGGCAGAGCCTGGGGAGGGTTGTTCTGGACCGGAGTTTATCTGAGAAGGAGACTCTGAGGTTGTGGTGGTCCCTCACTGCCTGCAAGCCGTGGCTGGTGCATTGTTGCTGGGGCCAGAAAGGACCTTTTTTCCTTCTCTTAAATGCAGAGAGTAAAGTCCTATGGAAAAGCGCCCTCCCTTGTGCAAATAGCTCTGTCTGCCTTCTTCCGGCCTGTGGTCCGTGTGGGAGAGCTCCCCCTTCAGGGTTTGCTGACCATCTCAAATGCGGGTTTCTTACTTATTCGCACAGCACTCTCTTCTTTCAGTGGAGCGCTCGATAGAACTCATGTTGCATGGAAAGCATTTTGAGAAATACTGCTGAGAAAAGAAAAGGACTAAGTTCTGCCTCAGGAGAAATATCTGGCGTCTTCTTATATTAAACCATCCAGTCCCATCCAAGAAGATAATCTCACTGCTCGCAGACTTTAGGTCAAGTGGCGGGGCTGAAGGGAAAACGGCCATTTTGAAGGATCCACCCAGAGCCAGCAGGGCGGCTCAGAGTCCTGTCTGGGGGGTCAGCACTGAAGGGAATATACGACGAGGTGCACTTCCATTGCTGAGAAACCCTGAGATGAATTTGGAAAGTGTGCTGTGAACAGTCAATATATTTTAAATTCAAGAGCCTCTCTGTCATGGTTATGGTCACAGTTACTGTTTAGGCGTTGGGGTTGCTTTAAGGGAGAACCAATTTCATACCTAAGCCACACTGATTTTAAGTGAAATATTAGAAACCATGGTTGAAATTGCGTAGGGGTCATCAGCCAGCAGGCGAGGTTTGAATGCCTGTCACTCTCCGTGAGCTGAAGTCTCTCTAATGTTCTTATTTGCAAATCCATTTGGCTCAGAAAAGACATGCACAGTTAGTCGAAGATCAGCTCCTGTTTTCATTTGAGGTCTTCCTTTATGAGAATGGCTTCCCAGTCATTCACGGAGAAACGAAGTGAATTCAAAGATTATGTGGGTAGGCACAAAGTGGATTTTCAATAAATGCTGGCTGAAGAAACAAATGTTATTTTTTGGACGAGAATTTCTGTTCCTCTTGCCTCTTGCTTTCATTCTGTTTGTTTCAGACCTGGGTTCAAATGCTGACTCCCTGGACAGCAATCTCTCCGAAGCACCCTTGTGTGTGAAATTTTAGCCTTGGCTTTCTCTCCTGAAAATGGGGGGCTATTTATGTCTGCCTCAGAGGGCTGTGAGGACAGAGGGGCAGAGAGTGCTGTTAGTGGCTCTGCCATCCCTCTGAGCATCCCTGAAGCTCTGTCCTTCTGTCTCCCGAAGAGAGCATGAGGTGACATTCTTCTACTGCAGCAGTTCCAAACACAGTGAAAATATCAGCACTCTTTTCCCAATGAAATCATAGGTGGATGACCAGAGTTTGTAATGCCCAATGTAGGAGCTGCTGGGCCTGAAGAGGCAGGGGGACTTGGGGGGAGGAATCTGATCCCAACCTGCACTGCCCCTCAGGGGCACTTAAATCTCTTTGGAACAGTAGCTCTAGCAACTCATGTCTGAAAATTAAAGAATATTTTGGGGTCAGAAGCTGACCATTCCTGGAAGTATGGAGGCTCTGACAGCTGAGCCAGCAATCCTGGGCCTGCTCACTCAGAACTCAATCCTGCCTTGCCTGGAGCTGGCTCCTGGAGGGTCCAGAGAAGCTGCCCAGCCTTCCATTGTGTCTGGTCTGCAGAGCCCAGGGGAAGCCTAGCACTCTCTAGGAGATTGAGTGTACACAATGCTGGGCCTGACCCCAGAGTGATGACTTGGGGCCCAAGCAGAGTGGCTGAGATTGCTTCCAGTCTGAACTATATCTCCTTCATACCTTTCCTATCTTTCTTCATCCATTTATTCAACAGTTACTTATTACCCAGTAATAAGTATTATCAGATACCAATCTAGGAGCTGGGGAGTTAAGATGAATGAGACACTGTCCCTGTCCTCCAGGGGCTCTCAGACTATCAGGACAACAAAGGTGCATCATAATAAACACAGTGCATCTCATGAATGCTGCAAATGGCATGTGCAGAGTGATGAGTGTAGAGTGAGTGTAGAGAGAATAACTGGTCCAAGGCTAAACTTTTGATATGGGCAAACACAGACCCAGAGACTTTATTGTTAGCACATCTGTGGTATGTCATGCTCACTCTTCTTTTTGTTCTTGTCCATTATATCCACCTTCTCTCAGATTATGATCCTGGAATTTGGAAAGAAAGTAGACTGAAAATGGACCTTTCTGCAAAATTTTTCTTGAGAATGAACATTTGCTTTCCTCATGGAGGCTGGTTATAGTGCTTGCTACCATTTATTGACTGCTTATTACCCACTGGACTCTTGCTAAGTCCTTTAGGTGTATTATGTCATTTAATTTCTTTGAATCTTCATGATAACACCACAACAAAGACACTTCTTATGAATAAGGAAAGGGGAGACTCAAAGTAATCAAGAGACTTTTTTTTCACACAGGTAATAAAAGGCAGAACTTGGATGTGAGCTCAGGTTTGTCAGACCCCAAGTCTTAGGTCTTGTTATAGTTTTATGTGTCAACTCAACTGGACTAAGGGTTGCTCAGATAGCTGGTCACACATTATTTCTGGGTGTGTCTGTAATATTTCTGGAAAATATTAGCATTTGATTAAGTAGGCTGAGTAAAGAGATCCACCCTAACCAATGTGGGTGGGCACCATTGAGGGGCCTCAGTAGAACAAAAAAATGAAGGAAGAGCAAATTCTCTCTTTCCTCTTGAGCTGGGACATCTATCTTTTCCTGCCCTTGGACATTGGAGTTCACGATTCTCTTTCAATTGTAGTGTTTTTCCCCTTCTTCACACTCTTCTCAGAGAAACTGTCCTACCAACACCAGAGAATGTGTGCCTGGGCACAGCTGTTGGGACCAGGGATGGACACCTGGGGCAGATGCCCTTGACTGACAACTGGGGATTGGGAGATGGTGGGAATTGAGCTGCAAGGTTCTGCTGACTTCAGTGATCAGACTGCCATTTTGGAGGAACTTTGACAGGCACAGAAATGGATGACTGAACAGAGAAATCAATCTGCAGAAAGAAAAGGATGGAGGAAGATGAAGGGCAGCAGAGTAGGAGGACCCTAGGCTTGCTTGTCCCATGAATGCAACTAGATAACTAACAAATCATTCTAAATACCCAGAGACTGACCTGAAGGCTGACAGAACAAACTCCACAATGAAAGGGAGAGAAGAAGACGCACTGAAAAAGCAGGAAGTGTGGAGACATGGATTAGGGGAGAAAGAGATTCTGACTGCTGCAGAGGGGAGGGAGCCATGGTTGTGGAGAAGGGTGAGAGAGAGAGAGGAGCACACAGGAGAATGCATGAGAATGTTTCCCCATAGTCACTGGCTTGGAAAATAAGAGAGGCTGAATTTTGTGAGTTCTTGCAATGAGAGAATGGGACTTAAAGCCTGGAATTTTTTTTTTTAATTAAAGATTTTTATTTAGATAAAGAGCTTTTATTTAAATAAAGAGCTTTATTTCAGAGAGAGAGAGAGACAGAGAATGTGAGAAAGAGAGCAAGCACAAGAAGGGGGGGAGGGCAGAGGGAGAGGGAGAAGTAGGTTCCCTACTGAGCAGGAACCCCAATGTGGGGCTTGATCCCAGGACCCCAGGATCATGACCTAAGCCAAAGGCAGATGCTTAACTGACTGAGCCACCCAGGTGAGCCTAAAGCCTGGAATTTTAAAGGTCAGAGGGCTTGGCTGAGATAGAGCCCCAAGGGCACTGAGCTATACTCTGGGAAAGACGGCAGGCAAACAACCCAGGGGTCAGATGGCATGGAAACAGCAATTTGAGGAGTGTCTGGTGCACACAGTGGGGAGATTATTTGCTCTTCTCAGAGCATGTCCCTGAGAGGCAGCATTCGTGAAACATCTCTTTGGGAACAAAGGAACTGGCCAGAACCATTTCTGTCCCCTGTTCCTCAGCATAAATACAGAGCCACCTCAGGAAGCAGCCCAGTGCCCACACTGGCTGCCTAACTTGCTTATACCAAGCCCAACCCCTGCATTCTGGTGGAACTGCCCTTCTCAGTCATGCTTGCCTCAGTCCCAATGTGGCTGGCCCTCCAGAAAACCACACAAACCCCTGCCAACACCATGTCTCCCAACCAAAGAGTTTTGCAGGGCCTCAGTTCCAGTGGAAATGGTGACAGATCTCATCTCACAAGCAGATCAGAGCACACCTAGTTAAAACTCACCACATTCAGGCCAGAGATGAAACTGCAGGCAAGCAGGCAAGCAGAGTCTTGGCAGATGGCTCACCTAAAGGACAGAGCAGTCAGAACACAACAGCAGAGTGTATGCAGAACACATTGGAGATACTCCCTGAAACATGAGGCCCTGGGAACTACAAGATGTCTTCTTCATAAGGCCATTACTTTTAGGAGCAGGAGACATAACTGGCTTTCCTAACACAGAGGAGAGGATAGAGACTTAAACAAAATGAGAAGACAGGAATTTATCCCAAATGAAAGAACAAGATAAGGCCATGGCCAAAGATCTAAGTGCAATAGATATAAGTAACATGCCTGATGGAGAATTTAAAGCAATGATTATAAGGACACTCACTGTACTTGAGAATAGAATGGAAGACATCAGTGAGACATTTACCACAAAGATAAAGAGCTAGAAAAGAATCAATGAAAGATGAAGAGTGCAGAAAAACGAGATTAGAAACATCCTTGATGCAATGAACAGCAGGCTGGAAGAAGCAGAGGAATGAATTAACGACCTAGAAGACAAAGTAATGGGAAGCAATAAAGCTGAATAAAAGAGAGAAAGAATTATGCAAAGCAAGAATAAATTTAGGGAACTTAGAGACTCCATCAAATATAATAACATTCATATTATAGGAGTCCCAGAAGAAGAAGAAGAGAGAAAGGGGCCAGAAAATCTCTCTGAAGAAATAATAACTTAGAACTTCCCTAATCTGGAGAAGGAAACAGATATCCAGACCCAGGAGACACAGAGAACTCCCATCAAAATCAACAAAAGCAGACCAACATCAAAATGTACTGTACTTAAATTAGCAAAATATAGTGATAAAGAAAAAAATCTTAAAAGCAGCAAGACAATCTCAGCTGGTCTACCTGAGGCCCTGAGTGCCAACCCCAGTCCCCTGTGCAGTCCCATTTCTGCTCTTACAAGATTAAAGAAACCATTATGAACCAGGAGAAACTCACCAAGCTGCAAGCACAAGTGCACATTGGTGGGAAAGGAACTGCTTGCCAAAAGAAGAAGGTGACTCATAGAACAGCTATAGCAGTTGATAAAAATAAAACTTCAGTTCTCCTTAAAGAAGTTAGGGGTAAACAATATCTCTGGTATTGAAGAAGTAAATATGTTCACAAACCAAGGAACTATGATCTACTTTAACAACCTTAAAGTTCAGGCATCCCTGGCAGCAAATACTTTCACCATTCCAGGCCATGCTGAGACAAAGCAGCTGACAGAAATGTTACCCAGTATCTTAAACCAACTTGGCACAAATAGTCTGACTCATTCTAGAAGACTGGCTGAAGCTCTGCCTACATATCTGTGGTTGGAAAAGCACCCCTTTGCTACTAGAAAGGATGATGATGATGAAGTTTCAGATCTTGTGGAGAATTTTGATGAAGCTTCCAAGAATGAAGCAAACTGAATTGAGTCAACTTCTGAAGAAGATAAAACTTGAAGAAGTTAATGGGAGCTGCTATTTTATATTATGATTGCTTTTAAAATTTTTGTTCATGGATCTGATAAAATCTAGATCTTTAACATTTTTAAATGTATGCCTCTTGGACACTGCAACTCTTTTCAGTTTTTACTTAGATACAATTCATTCTTTGCAGCTAATTAAGCTGAAGAAGCCTGGGAATAAAGTTTGAAACAAGGTTAATAAAGTTCTTTGTCTAGTATACAGTTTTATTTTTTATTTCATTGACACTGATTTGTTCATAGAAAGCAAAGTCTTTTATAGAAAGCTAATCATGGCACATAATACGGCTGGTAATCTTTGATGAAATTTGATTACAGATTTTAAATAGAAGTATAATGTAACAAAGGTGGTATAAAGTTTTCACATTTTAAAACTTTTCTCCAGCAGTCAAAAAAAAAAAAAAAAGGCAAGATAAAAGAATGTAATATACAAGGGCAAACCCCTAGACTGGCAGGAGATTTTTCAACAGAAACCTGGCAAGCCAGAAGGGAGTGGCATGATATAGTCAAAGTGCTGAATGGGAAAATCTGCAGCCAAGAATATTCTATCCAGCAAGGCTGTCATTCAGAAGAGAAGGAGAGATAAAGTGTTTTCTAGACAAACAAAACCTAAAGGAGTTCATGACCACTGTAGCAGCCCTGCAAGAAATATTAAAGGAGACTCTTGGAATTGAAAAGAGAGACCAAAAGTGACCATATAAAAGCAGTAGAAATGAGTATTTCTGTAAAAAATAAGTCAAATAACTCACAAAAAAAGGATATGAAATATAATAACATATACCTAAAACATGGGGAGGAAAGGGGAAAAAATGGGTTGAAACTTAAATGACCATCAACTTAATATAGACTGCTATATGCAGAAGAGGTTATATACAAGCCTAATGGTAACCATATGTCAAAAACCACTAATAAACCTGCACAGAATAAAGAGAAAGAAATCTAAATATATCATTAAAGAAAATCAACGAAACATGAAAGAGAGAAAGACAAGAAAGGATCAGGGAAAATCTCCAGAAACAACCACAAAACAAATAATAAAAAGGCAATAAATACATATCTATCAATAATTACTTTGAATGTAAATGCACTAAAAGCTCCAATCAAAAGACACAGGGTGACAGAATGGATTAAAAAAAAAAGAAAAAAGAAAAAAATCAAGACCCATTTATATGCTGCCTACCAGAGACCCATTTTATACCTAAAGACACTTGCAAATTGAAAGTCAGAGGCTGGAGAAATATTTATCATGCAAATAGATGTCAAAAGAAAGTCAGAATAGCCATACTTACATCAGACAAACTAGACTTTAAAACAAAGATTGTAACAAGAGACAAAGAAGGACACCATATAATAATAAAGGGGACAATCCAACAAGAAGACATAACAATTGTAAATATGTATGCACCCACCATGGAAGCACCCAAATACATAAAATAATTAAAAACAAACATAAAGGAAGTAATTGATAGTAATACAATAATAATGGGGGACTTTAACATCCCACTTACATCAATGGACAGAGCATTTAAACAGAAAATCAACAAGGAAACAATGGCTTTGAATGATACTGGACCAGAAGGACTTAACGCATTCAGAACATTCCATCCTAACACAGCAGAATGCACAATTCTTTCCACGTGCACACAGAACATTCTCCAAATAGATCACATAGTAGGCCACAGAACAGGCCTCAACAAATACAAGAAGATTGAAATCATACCATGCACCTCTTCTGACCACAGCACTATGAAATTAGAAGTCAACCACAAGAAAAAAATCTGGAAAGACCACAAATACATGGAGCCTAAACAGCATCCTACTAAAGAATGAATGGGTCAACCAGAATATAAAAGAAGAAATTAAAAAGTACATGGAAACAAATGCAAATGAAAACACAACAGTGCAAAACTTTTGGGATGCAGCAAAAGCAGTCCTAAGAGGGAAGAATATAGCGATACAGACAAGCAAGAAAAATCTCAGACAACCTAACTGTACACCTAAAAGAGATAGAAAAAGAACAACATATACAAACTAAAGCAGCAAAAGGAAGGGACTAGTAAAGATTAGAGCAGAAATAAATGATATAGAAAATAAAAAAACAACAAAAAAACCCAATAGAACAGATTCATGAAAGCAGGAGCTGGTTCTTTGGAAAAAAAAAAAAAAAAAAAAAAGAATAAGATTGATAAACCTCTAGCCAGACTTATCAAGAAGAGAAGACACCCAAATAAATAAAATCACAAATGAGAGAAATAACAACTAACACCACAGAAATACCAACAATCATAAGAGACTATTATGAAAAACTATATGCCAACAAATTGGACAACATAGAGGAAATGGATAAATTCCTAGAAACACGTAAATTACCAAAACTGAAATAGGAAGAAATAAAACTTGAACAGACCAATAACCAGCAAAGAAGTGGAATCAGCAATCAAAAATCTCCCAACAAACAAAAAAATCTCCCAACAAACAAAAGTCCAGGACCAGGTGGCTTCCAAGGTGAATTCTACCAAAATTTAAAGAAGAGTTAATGCCTCTTCTTCTCAAACTATTACAAAAAATAGAAAAGGAAGGAAAACTTCCAAATTCATTCTATATGGCCAGCATTACCTTGATACCAAAACCAGATAAAGACACCACAAAAAAAGAACTTTAGTATTTCTGCTGAACATAGATGCAAAAATCTTCAACAAAATACTAGCAAACCAAGTCCAACAACATATTAAAAAAAAAATCATTCACCACAATCAAGTGGGATTTATTCCTGGGTTGCAAGGCCAGTTTAATATTCATAAGTCAATCAACATGATACATCACATTAATAAAAGAAAGGGCAAGAACTTTTCTTTTATTGCAGAACTTTGTCAAATCCAGAAAAAAGCATTTGACAAAGTATAGCATCCATTCATGATAAAAACCCTGAACAAAGTAGGTTTAGAGGGAACATGTCTCAATATAATAAAGGCCATAAACAAAAGTCCCACAGCCAATATCATCCTCAATGGGGAAAAACTGAGAGCTTTTCCTCTATTGTCAGGAACAAGACAGGGATGTCCACTCTCACCACTTTTATTCAACACAGTACTGGAAGTCCTAGCCACAGCAATCAGACAACACAAAGAAATAAAAGGCATCCAAATTGGCATCACTATTTGCAGATGACATGATACTCTATATAGAAAACCTGAAAGACTCTACCCCAAAACTGCTAGAACTGACAAGCAAATTCAGTAAAGTCACAGGATGCAAAATCGATGTACAGAAATCTGTTGCATTTCTATACACCAATAATGAAGCAGCAGAAAGAGAAATTAAAGAATCAATCCCATTTACTATTGCACGAAAAATGGTAAGATACCTAGGAATAAACCTAACCAAAGAGGTGAAAGACCTGTACCCTGAAAACTATAAAACACTGATGAAAAAAATTGAAGAAGACACAAAGAAATGGAAAGACAATCCATGCTCATGGATTGGAAGAACAGATATCTATAAAATGTCTATACTACCCAAAGCAATCTACACATTTAACACAATCCCTATCAAAATACCAACAGCATTTTTCACAGAGCTAGACAAACAATTCTAACATTTATATGGAACCACAAAAGACCCTGAATGGCAAAAGCAATCTTGAGGAAGAAAAGCAAAGCTAGAGGTATCACAATTCTGGACTTCAATTATACAACAAAGTTCCAGTAATTAGAACAGTATGGTACTTGCACAAAAATAGACACATAGATTAATGGAACAGAATAGGAAACCCAGAAATGAACCCACAATTATATGGTCAATTAATCTTTGACAAAGAAGGAAGGCATATCATAGTCTCTTCAAATGGTGCTGGAAAAACTGGACGGCAACATGCAAAAGAATAAAACTGGACACTTTCTTACACCATACACAAAAATAAATTCCAAATGGATTAAAGACCTAAATGTAAGACTTGAAACCATAAAAATCCAAGAAGAGAACACATCAGCCATAGCAACTTCTTTCTAGATATGTCTCCTGAGGCAAGGGAAACCAAAGCAAAAATAAACTATTGGGATTACATCAAAATAAAAAACTTCTGCACAGAGAAAGAAACAATCAACAAAACTAAAAGGCAACCTACAAAATAGGAGAAGATATTTGCAAATGACACATCAGATAAAGGGTTAGTACCCAGAATATATGAAGAACTTATAAAACTCAACACCTAAAAAATGAGTAATTCAATTAAGAAATGGGCAGAAGACATGAATAGACATTTTCCCAAAGAAGATATAGATGGCCAACAGACACATGAAAAGATGCTCAACATCACTTATCAGGGAAATGCAAATCAAAACTACAATGAGATATCACCTCATACCTGTCAGAATGGCTAAAATCAATGACACCAGAAACAGCAGGTGTTGGTGATAATGTGGGGAAAGGGGAATCCTCTTGCACTGTTGGTGGGAATGCAAACTGGTGCAGCCACTCTGGAAAACTGTGGAGTTTCCTCAAAAAGTTAAAAATAGAACTGCCCTACAATCCAGCAATTGAACTTCTAGGTATTTACCCAAAAAATACAAAAATATTAATTTAAAGGAATACATGCACCCTGGTGTTTATAGCAGCATTATCTATAATAGCCAAATTATGGAAACCCTAAGTGTCCATCAACTGATGAATGGATAAAGAAGATTTTATATATGGATATATAAAGTCAGTCTAAGTCTTTGGCCTTCATATTCTACATGAAAATAGCTTTATATTTTCTGCTTCTCTAGTTTATGAAGTAAATAAATTTTTGATACACATTCTCTATGTGCTTATATAATAATGTAAGCTTTGACACCTCAACAATATAGGCTGGGGAAAATCTTTTGAGACTTGTCAGATCCAGCCACCTGGTCAGAGGTAACAAGGGCAGAACCAGGCTATTCTTCATCATGGCTGACTTGAGGGTTTTTCCCAGATCTGAGTATCCTGGACTGGGGTCAGATCAGGAGTGGGGTGAGCTCCATTGCTGGGATACCCATGTGATGAGGAAGGATGGGGCCCACAGTAGGGGAGACAAAGCAGGAAGGATAGTAGTAAAGGGGAGAGATTAAGCTTTTCATTAAACTGGGAAAACAGACAAATGTATTGCTGGATAAAGAGAGAACCTTCACCCAATGGGCAGAGACAAACTGGGAACGTCCCTTATCTGGGAAGCTCTGATTAGTTGCCAATACTCATATCTTTATTAGTGTTCAGAACTTTACTTATTAGTAGTAATATTATTACATGTAATCTAAGTCTGTAATTAGCTCCCACTTTTAAAAAAGTTTTTATTTAAATTCTAGTTAACATACAGTGTAATATTTCAGGTGTGCAATGTAGTGATTCAGCACTTCCTTACAACACCTGGTGCTCATCATGACAAGTGCACTCCTTTTTTTTTGAGAGAGAAAGAGAGCTCGCATGCTCTTCCACACACGCGTGCGCGTGCACGCGCATGTGCGCACACACACACACATACACACTCATGCACCTGAGGGAGGGGCAGAGGGAGAGGGAGAGAGAGAATCTTAAGCAGGCTCCATGCAACGCTCAGTCTCACCACCCTGAGATCATGACCTGAGCCAAAATCAAGAGTTGGACGCCCAGCGGCCTGAGTCACCCAGGTGCCCCATGACAAGTGCACTCCTTAATCCCCACCACCTCTTTCACCCATTCCCCCACCCACCTCCCCTCTGGTAACCAGCAGTTTGCTCTACAGTTAGGAGCTCCTATGTTTTGATGGCCTAATAGCGCTAGCAGCTATACATATAATATTGCAGGTCTTCACACTGGCCCTGGTAATTAGTAATATGAGAAAGGGACTTGAAGAAAGTGAATAACACATCTGTATTTTTGCACAGTTAGAATTGTTACAGAAAGGACTTAAACCTAAATTTATCTAATTCCACAGTCCATGTGCTCACCCCTCCCTTTCACCTTCCCTCCCTCTCTCTTTCCCTCCCTCCCTATCGCAAACATTAATGAGGACCTACCTTGTGCCAGGCATGGTGCTAGGCTCTTGGAAGACAGCAGGAAACAAAGTCCTCGCTCTCAGGGAGTTTACAACACAGAGAGTAATAGTAGTAGTAGTAGTAATAATAAATAATAATAAAATCTCCTGTGACAGCATATTTCCTTGTTTTCTTGTTTTATGCCCATCAGCTGTGCATTTTCCTCCCGCTACATCCCCACCCTCGCGCGCTGCTGTACTCTGGCCTGGAGAATCTCGAGCACTTCATAGAAACACCTGCAGTCCCTTTGTCTGGGGGCCTTTGTTGGGGAGAAGGGGACACAGTGGCAGACAAAGCTGCTGGAAGCCTCGGTGATGCCGGCAGCCAAAAGCTTAACCGCTCCTTTGGAAAGCAGTGTGTGCGCCTGTGAAGGGAAGCGGCTGGCAGCCCCTGGGGGTCAGAGTCGCGTTCACCTGCTAGGAACACTCCTCCCCCCCCCGCCCAACACACACACATACACACGCAGCCTGGGAGCAGCGATCGCAGATTCTCGGAAGTTTCGCGCACTCTGAGGGGTCAGGAGCGACCCTTGCATGATCAGTAGCTGAGTTAAAATTCATGCTAAGAAAGCATTTCTATTAAGTCAGGATCTCAGCGGAGAGAGCATGACAGTGATTAAAATAGGCGTCAAACCTGAATAATTAGCCCACTCCGCAGAGCTGCTGCACCTGTTTATAGAACTTCCAGTTGCAATGCATCATCAAAAACAACAAGGAGACGATAACGTCTCAGAAAAGATAGGTTTCCAGAATCTTTTGGGACACTGCATGCCGTGCCTGGAAAGCACTGCTTTTTTCTTTTTAAACTTGTTGAGGACTTCTTAAAATTTTTTTGGTTTATTGTTACTTTAATGGGGCCTCTAAATAGCAACTCTGTATTTTAATCGGTGGGAGGAATCCCCCCTGATTTTTTTTTTTTTAAAGATTTTATTTATTTATTCATGAGAGACAGAGAGAAACAGAGGGAGAAGCAGGCTCCCAAGGAGCGGGAAGCCCGATCCGGGACTCGATCCCAGGACCCTGGGATCATGCCCTGAGCCGAAGGCAGACGCTTAACCATCTGAGCCACCCAGGCGCCCCTCCCCCCTGATTTTGAGTGTGAAGGAGGAGAGGCCAGGGACCGTTAACCCAAGGCCTGGTGCCTTTAGGTGGAAGGCTGTGCGCAGACAGCCTCCAGGTGGGCGTACTGTTTCCCCATTGCCTCAGGTTCCCCAGGGACATCACCTGACCCAGCTCCTCCTCCTTGTGTGCGGCGGGGTCCAGCCGGTGCTGATGAGACCACGGTCACGGATTCAGTGAGGCCAGTTACCACCGGGCTCACAGCCCAGAGCAGCACTGCTAACCCTGACTCTGTGGATCCTCAAGCTTGCCTGCTCGTCGGAATCATCCGGAGAGGTCTAAAAGACCTGGATGACCAGGCTGCATCCCAGACCAGGGAACTGAGAATCTCAGGGGGCCAGGCATCAGTAATTTTAAGTCTCTCCGCATGATTCCAATGCTCAGACAAATTTGGAGAACCACTGTCCTGAGAGAATTTTAAGTCTCTCCGCATGATTCCAATGGTCAGTCAAATTTGGAGAACCACGGTGTCCAAAGAGTGAGCTGGTCTCCCAAATCCACGAACACAGACGAAAACACGAAGGGTCGCAGGCATACAGTACGCGCTCGCCTCTTTCTCTACAGACAACAGCATGGTGTTGTCGGGGGAGAGACTACCTGCCTTTGTGGCGTAGCATGAGGCAGCCATGTTCTGAACCATGCTCTCATTCCCATTTCACAGAGAAGGAAACTGAGGCACAGAGGATGGGCAAAATCCCCCAGGGCACCCGACTGGAAGGGGCATTGATGGTGTGTAGGAGTACTGACGAGTCTACTCCATCCTTAGAGCAGAAGGGGGATCAGTACAAATTTGACTCTGGCTTTGTAAGTGGGCAGCTGGCCAAAGCTAGCCCTTAGAGTGAACAAATTAGAGCTTTTGCATCCAATTTCCATTTCAAAGAGCCAACTCCCAACCCTAAGTCCAGTTACATTGGTTCCTACAGCTTTGGAACCCACCCCTGTTAGTTATAAGTCCTCGGTGCTGATGGGCAGAACCTTCCCTTTACCTGTCGACTCTGATGTGCTATTATTGTTTTCGATGGTCTGGCACGAGACAGATGCAATGGGCCAAGCAACAGTAACGCTTTACAAAGTTTCCACCTGGGCTTCAGCTGAGCCCAGCTCTCCTTGAGCAGTTGTGAAGATTAAATCATCTGCTGAGCCTTGAGAAAGTGCTCTTCTCATTTAGCCAAGATGGACTGAGAGGAAAGGGAAAACGGGGTGTCACATGGGTTGTGTGGGGGGAGTGGGATATGTCTCGGGCTGGCGGGGGTGGGACAGTGTGGCGCTCTTCACTGAGACCCCTCATGCTGAAACGCAGTGATTCCAGAGTGCTGGACTAGGGCATGACTCCACCAGCCGGAGGGAGGAGGCACCGGCCCCGCTGAGGAGTGGCTTAGGGACAGACAGGTTTATTCTAGGGACCCCGCTATGGATGAGCGAACATGGATGTGACAGTGGGGAGTTAGGTGGGGAAGGAGAAGACCTCCACATAGCTGTCTTACTCTGCACGTCCCCACTTCCTCAGGCAAAGAAAACCACAAGGACAAACCAACAAGAAGGCCATTCATGTGTTGATCTCCCATGTGCCTTGATTCTGGAATGGCCTCTCCTACCCCACACATCACTGCAGTCTTCCTAAATCCCACCTCTGCAAAAACCACTCCAGCAGTGAACCTTCCATGACTTCCCACTGAACAAGGTGATGTTCAGACCTCTCGCTCAAAGGTCCAAACTTCTCCCCAGTTCAATCTTTCTAGTATTATTTCCACTTACCCACCACCTACCTGGGGCTTCCAAAGTTTGAGTCTAATTGCTGTTTCCTGAAAATGCTCTGAGGTGTCCCTGTGCCAGGCCTTTGTCTCTGGGGAGATGGCGTATGTGGTCTTCATCCCAGAGCACCCCTGTCCCACAGCTGCCCAGGTCCCTGTCCCCACCCCCGCAAGCCCAGTTCACAGTCATCTGGCTGCTGGTCAGTGGTCTCCAGTGGGGCCCCTCTTCTTGGCTTCCTAAATCAGAGTTTGAGCCTTGTTATGGCACCCCGCATAGCAGCCTCCTTTTTTAGGCTAGTGTGCATCTGTGTGTGTGTATGTGTGTGTTCATAGGTAGATGCTCATAGACGAAAGGACAGAAATATTAAAAAGATTTATTTTATCCCTTCCAAGAGGGATCTTAATAAGCTAGCAGGTGCTCAGATGTGTTAGGGTGAATGAGTTTTCTATCGCTGTGCAACAAATTACCACAAAGGTAGTGGCATAAACAACATCTACTTATTATCTCACGGTTTCTGTAGGTCAGAAGCTTGGGCCCGGTGTGGCTTGATGCTCTGCTCAGGATCTCACAGGGCTAGAATCAGGGGTTAACTGGGGCTACGTTCTAACCTGGGGATTCAGGCTGACTTCTGAGCTCATTTCCTGTAGTGGTGGTAGTAGAAGTCATCTGTGGTTGTAGGACTGAGGTGCCTGTGTTCTTACTGGCAGTCCATCAGTGGTGACTTGGAGCTCTAAAGGCCACTTACTCTGAGGTTCTTGCCACAGGTCTGACCTACCTTCAAGGCCAGCAGGAGAATTTCTCTTGCATGGGATTTCTCTCCTGCTTTGCATCTCTGACTTGTAGGCCCGGATTTAAAGGACTTACGATTAGGTCAGACCCACCCAAGATGATCTCTCTGTGGCCATAACATAATCGTGGGATTGATGCACAAGTCTACCCACACTCAAAAGGGAGGAGGTTATATAAGGGTGAAGGTCATTGGCGTCATCTTAGAATTCTGCCTACCATACAGTGTTAATCAATAATGTGCTAACTAAATCTTATCTTTGGGTCATTGGATCCTGGGTCTATTTATGGGTGCTGGTCTTTTTGATTCCTTCCTGAAATTATATATACAATTTTTGTGCGTGCATGCATGTCCTTTTTTCTGGGAAGAAGATCCGTCATTTTCATTGGATTCTCAGAAGGGGTTTCACCCATCAGACGTTCACACCAGGTGAATTAAATCAGAACCCCTGGGGATGGTAAATTCTCCTGGATAGCCTGGATGGAGAGCCACCTTTGTGGAAGAAAACTCTGGACTTGGAATGTACGTGACCTTGGTTTTTCTCCTCTTGGCTATGGGACCTTAGAGAAATCACTCTACGCCTTGAGTGCTGAGGGGGATAATAGTGGTAAATCCTTTCACGGTTGTTAAGGGATTAAAAGTGTGTAAAAGTGCTTTGCAAACTGTGAACTGTTGGCATTTGCCAACTGTCTTATCTGTGTGAAGAGACACTGACAAGGGAGTGGGAGAAATATTCTGAGTGAAAAAGAAGGTAGAAATTCACATTTATACGGTTCAATATTAGGTACTGTGTACTTTGCAGGTCTGCTGCTGCTGGGACCAAGTAAATTGTCGTAATCTTTCTGAAAGGCAATTTCCCAATGTATATGAGGTGCATAAAAAATAGCCAGGCTGTTTGACCCCAAGATAACTTTTCTAGGGATTTCTCATAAGGATTTAATTAAGAGGGGCACCTGGGGGGCTCGGTCGGTTAAGGGCCTGCCTTTGGTTCAGGTCATGATCCTGGAGTCCTGGTATCCAGTCCCACATCGGGCTCCCTGCTCAGCGGGGAGCCTGCTTCTCTCTCTGCCCATCACCCACTCATGCTCTCTCTCTCACTCTCATTCTCTCTCAAATAAATAAATAAAATCTTAAAAAAAAAGAATTTAAGAACATGTACTAAGATTATCATAGTACAAAATGGAAACAATCTAAATTTGTAACACTAAGGGATTGTTTCATGATAAATGAGACATTTAAACATTAACCTTCTTTTGCATTTAAATATTTGACATGGAAAGAGACTTACAGTAAATAGTATAAAAGGCAGTTTATAAAAATGGTATGTATAATATGTTTACACTTATTTTTATTTTATTTTGTTTATGTATTTATTTTTTAGAGAGAGACAGAGTACATGAGTGCGGGGGAGAGTCAGAGGGAGAGGGAGAGAGGAAATCTTTAGAATCTTAAGCAGGCTCCATGCCCAGTGCAGAGCCTGACCTGGGGCTCCATCTCACAACCCTGAGATCATGACCTGAGTCAAAATCAAGAGTCAGACACTTAATTGACTGAGCCATCTAGACACCCCTGCACTTATTTTTAAAGACACCTAGATGGACTTGCACCAAAATAGTGACGGTAGTTAACTATAGGTGATGAAATTTTTGAAAATAGTTTTTCTTATGTTGAATCTATATTAATTGTAAACATATTTTTCATTTATTTATTTAAAAAGATTTTATTTATTTACTTATTTATTTGAGAGAGAGAGAGAACAAGCAGTGGGGAGGGGCAGAGGCAGAGGCAGAGGGAGAAGCAGCACTTCCCACCGAGCAGGGAGCCTGATGCGGGGCTTGATCCCAGGACCCCGAGATCATGACCTGAGCCGAAGGCCGACGCTTAGTGAGGACTGAGCCACCCAGGCACCCCTTCCTACCGCACTTCTGACTAGACCATGTTTTCTGCGTCTCTGAACTAATGTGTGATGTTCCAGCTCTGGAATCATTGCTCGTGACCTGCAGGCTCCTCACCATGTGCACAAATCACCAGCTGAGCTGCTGGGGCTGTGCGTGCCTCCCTGTGGTCCTGTGCTAAGTGCTGGCCTAGACTTCTCTCCTGTGTGGCTTTTGCCACTGCCCCACCTCCAGACTGGAAAGCTGAGCATTGGCCAGGGGTTGGCTAGGAATCCATGCTGTCATTACGTTCTCCATGGGTTCTTCTGCACCTTAAGTTTTGACCACCACCAATATGGAGCTTGGATACTGAGCATAGGCCTCTCAGATGCTGCCTGCCTCTTTGATTCCCTAGCTGGCTTACACTCAGTTGTTGGACACTGCTCATTTCTAGGTCTTAAATACTTATCATGTCCTCCCTTGTATTGTTAGTATACTTTTACTTAGAGGTGAACAAAATGCAATCCAAAATGATTTAAGCAAAGAGACAGTTTATTGTAAAAGTTCAGGAAAATACTGCTTTCAGGCATGGCTTGATCCAGGCACACACTCTATTATCAGGAGGCCATCTTCCTCTGCCTCTTCACTTGTCTGCACTTTTCATGTTGGCTCCACTCTTCAAAAGGATGGACCCTGTGGTAACGGAATGGCTGTAAGGACTCTCAATCTATACCTTCTCAGATTCATGTCTGGTAGAAAATTCAAGTCCAGAATTCCCATCAAAGTCTTATAGACCCTCTCTGGCTTTGATGGGGTTACCTGTGCATCCCTGAGCCTGTCACAGAGCTCAGAAAGATGAGTAATTCTGATTGACCAGAGTGTGGTTGTGATAACCGAGGTGTTTGTGGTTACATTCCCAGATGAAAGTTGTGGGCTTTTCCCAGAAGGAGAGGACATGAGCGCTAAGTGATCCTAGGGAGCAAATATCCATTTATCCCTTTTGTGCACGCTGTCTGGACCCTTCACCGACTACCTTTCATTATTACCCATATCCAAGCCCAGAAGCACAACACATTTCTTTTGAGATCCAGAGTGGTTGATGAACAGCTGAATTCAGATACAACGAAGGGTGAAGAAACCTCTTTTATTAAAAACCTTTCCTTTCTATCAGAGGTGATTTCACTCAAACTCTTAAAAGCTCAGGTTAATTCACCCCCCACCAAGCTGCACTCAAAGGGAATGGCTGGTGGGCCTGAGTTGATTGCAAGATAAGAGATTGCACTTTGTTCTCCTGGGGAGAAGCCAGGTTGAGAGTCCATTCCCCACCCTGCTGGTTAGATGTAATGAAAAGGGGGCAAGCAAAGAAGGAGTCTTGGTCAGGGGCTGCCTTTGTGCTCTGGGCCACACACCAGAGCTGGAACAGACCCAGGGCAGCCAGTGCTACTTTGGGTTCAGGAGGCGATTCAGCAGTCCTATTGTCTGCCATTCACCGTGTGAGGGGAGATGAGCTGCTTACCTTCTTTCACCTCTATTTGCGCTGAGACACATTTCCACTGAGAACATAGCCACGGGATGAGGATGGATATTCCCAACAGGGCAAATGTAATGAGACTGGACCTCCCAGAAAGCTCTGAAACCCTAATTAGATGCCAAGCCCTGATTGGTGATCAGGTGGATACATTTGAACAACCAGGAGCTGGGGCTGAGGTTGTCCTGCCTAGTCTCCCTTGTGGGGGCCTGGGCAAAGCTCATACCAGGAGTGGGAGCTGCACCCATAGACCCCACAGTTGGCCCTGAATCTCCTTCCATTCAGCAGCTGTGGACTCTGGAATTTGCTTTCCATGTGTCCAAGGAGGAACATCTGTGGATGCTTGAAATGGGATTATTTCAAGTAACCCATGTGTCAGAATGACAGGAAGAGGACAAAATATGGATGCTTCCACTAAACTTTAAGATCTAAAGGGACTATCACCAACGGTTGACTGGCGTTCTACCCTTGCTCCAGAATGAAGGACGTGGGGAGGTGATTGGGGCTGGATGGGACTCTCTCAAGGCCCCACAGACCTTGCCCAGGGACTTCTGGAAAGATGGCAGGAGCAACAGTGGGAGAATGGGACTTTCAGCTCTTGATTCTGGGAGTTCCCCAGTTTTCTCTGGGTGGGAGCACCCAGCCCCATTTGAAGGCCCAATTCAGCAGAGAAAGAAGTATGGGTGATGAGAGAGGAGGGACAGGACTAGAGGCCCATGGTTCTGGCTAGCCCCCCTTGATCCCACAGAAGGGCTGGTCTCACATGGTGCCCAAGGGACCACCAGCAGTGGCCTTTCAAAGCACCCAGGTCTTGGGTTCAGGTCTAAAGCTGCTGAAATATGTAAGAACATCCTCAGTATCCTACGGGGCTGTCTTTGGTCCTCTGGCCAGAGAACCAATATTGGTTGTGAACAAAGGGGCCACATCCAGTGCACAGAAATAAGATTTTTAAAAATAGTGTTTCAAGGAGTGTCTTGGCATCTTACAGAAAGCAGCACATCAAATTATTGATTCAATCACTGCAAGGGCATCAGCAGAGGATGCATATCAGACTCAGACATCCAGGGGAAAGAGCACATGTAGGGAGCATAGGCGAACCTTTGCATCCTTGTGTGAGCACCATGCGCGATGTGGCCATCAGGGTTTGTGCCTGCTTGCTTTTACTTTTGGGTGGACAATGAGATGAGCAAGGGATTGACGTTCTGTGTTTGCTCCCAGGCCTGATCGACACCACCTGCTTGGGAATGAGTCTGTTGTCTTGAATCCATCGTGTGACTTTGTTTTTAATCAATAGGATCAAATGGATTTTATAAAACAAACTGAAAGAATTCCAGGGAGGCCAGAACCCAAGGAAGTTTTCATAAATGTCAGGTCACTGCTGCTGTGTCCCTTCAATTAAGGTACAAAACATGCAGGCAACCCCGGGGGACCCTCGCTTGCTCCAACAGTGTTGCTCAGAAATGAGGAGTGCTTCGGCTGGAATGTAAGTGGCCAACAGCACCAAAAGTACGCACACAGATGGACATTGAAGTCATTAACTCAGCCATTAAGACGTCTGGCTTCCATCATGCGAAATAGTCATCTGCACGGAGTCTTCACATTTGATGTCATGTCAGCACAACCTTTACTGAGTCCTCTTATTGAATCTTAATGAATTCAAAGCCTGTGACTTTGAAATATCTGGGGGACTTGATCCCTTGGGGACTGAGGATGTGGTCCAAGAGAGCAGAGCCTCCTCTTGGGAAAATCACTAATTCTGCTCCACGAAAGAAGGCTGCGAGAGAAGAGGGAACATATTTCCATTTGTTGCCTACAGGTTTACTTGCTTGTATTTCTTTGGGAAATGGGATGACTGTGTATGCCTGCATTATGGTTGATGGCATAAAGCATCATTTCTTATCATACCTGAGAAATAAATAACTTCTGAACCTACATAAAAATAGTGAAGTGGGCCAACTCCCTCTGGGAATGTTCTCTGTCCCTGGAATCCAGCTTCCATTAATATATAGGGATGATGACTGACATTACTTTATAGATATGTGCCTATCAACACTGAATTTATTAATACAGCCCTAGGCTTTCTTTTTTTTTTATTAAAGATTTTATTTATTTATTTGACAGAGAGAGACACAGCGAGAGAGGGAACACAAGCAGGGGGAGTGGGAGAGGGAGAAGCAGGCTCCCTGCAGAGCAGGGAGCCCGATGCGGACTCGATCCCAGGACCCCGGGATCATGACCTGAGCCAAAGGCAGTCGCTTAACCAACTGAGCCACCCAGGCGCCCAGCCCTAGGCTTTCTTAAGTTCCATAAGGTGATGAAAACAGTTTCAACAGTGATGCTAATCCTTTTGGACATATCTCAAAAAAAAACACAGCATGCTCTCTGCTGAATCGTAAACTGTTTCCCGAGGTAGAGGCTGTTTGGAAGGGCCTCGGAGGCATCAGGGCGGGTCAGGGATGGACTGGCCAGGCTGGTGGCACCTAGGAAACCCAGCTCAGGTGACTCTGGAATGGTCTTGGCTGCTGAGTGAGGTCTTGCCCATCCACTTCTGCCACGCTTTTACTTTATGACTTTGAAATGACTCTTTTTCCCAAATCCTTGGTCCCAAATGGTGAAAAAATAAGATACCCATTGCTACCTTGAACCTGAAGGGAATGGTTGTGTTAAGTATCCATTATGTGCCAGGCACATTGTTGGCACTTGGCATGTTTTTCCTCATGCCCTCCTCCTGGCAACCCTAGCAAGGCAGGGCCTATTGCTCTTCCTGCTCTTTGGGAGAGGGAATGGGCGCTGAGGGGGTGGGGCCCTTGTCCCCATGTGCATGGTCAAGATGAGCGCAGGCAGTCTCCCGGCACTGGGGCTCCGCACAAGGAAGGGTGCCAATGCCCCCCTCTGGAGCAGTTGCTGATCTGTGCCTGGGACCTTTGGAGGTAATGGCAGCCTCAAAAGGCAATTTCATTCATTAAAAAAGAAGCAAAAAAGTGAAGAAGTAAACCACCAAAATAGAGCCATTTCAAGTCTTGTTTCCCATCAGTTACACGGAGCTTTGGTTGCTCCACACACTGTCGCTAAGCAGAGGACTTTCCAAGGCCCTTGCAGTTTACTTTGGTCAACTTCTCCCAGCTCAGAAAGCTTTCCTAGACCCATCATAGCCCTTCTGGGTAACTGAAATGTTATGATAAGATCCTAAAAAACATGAAGGGTGAGTTTGGTAAGGGGTTTCCCCTTTTCTCCTTCCCAGGTCAGGCACTCGAATTCTTACTGTATAAAATCTTTAAGAAGGAAGCATCCCCACAAAGCCATCCACACAGATTTCTGACTCAAGCGAGATTTCTAATTCAGTTCATGGAGCAAGAGAGCACAGCTGGCCCAAATCCTGACACCACCACTGGGCAGCAGGATGACTTTCAGGTAGTGATTTTGTTCCTGTAAGCATCTTTTTCTTCATCTGTAAAGCAGGGATAATATTAGTAACTACCTCTCACTGTTTTTTTTTTTTTTAAGATTCTTTTTTATTTTTAACTAATCTCTACACCCAACGTGGGGCTCAAACTCACAACCCCTAGATCAAGAGTCACATGCTCTACCAACTGAATCGAAGGCACAGAAAGATCAAATGCTTTATCCAAGGAAATACCACCAGTCAAGGGCAGAATCAACATGAGAACGTTGGAGCTCCTGACATGGACTCCAGTGTCCTTTTCCTGTTGTTCAAAGCCAGTCTCCCTGTAATATATATATATTTTTAAAGATTTTATTTATTTATTTGACAAAGAAAGAGAGAGAGAGAGAGAGAGCATACAAGCACAAGCTGGGGGAACAAGCAGGCTCCCCAAACAGAGCCCTGGGATCATGACCTGAACTGAAGGGAGACACTTACCCGACTGAGCCACCCAGGCGTCCCAATACTGGATCCTTTTAAAACGTGAATTTAAAGGGAGATTTCACATTAGCCATGATCAGACTTTAATAAGTGCTTGAATTCTTGACTTTCTTGGCACTTGTAAATACTCCACAGATAGGTTACAGAGCCAGAAACACTGCCCTTTCTGACATGGTGTGACTGAGCTCTCTCCTATATTCCCTGTTCACGTTCTGTCAAAGAGTGCTCACCACACACGACCACCCATTCTCTCGTCCCTGGTCTACTATGAGTAAATATTAGTCATCCTTCAGTTTACCCATTTGTTGCTCAACATGAGCCCCTACTCTTTGCCACATACTGTGGATACACACACAGAAAGACGCTGTCTGCTCCCCAGATGCTAATGGAGAAGTGGAGGGATGGATCAATAAACTGGGCGAGAGTTAATACAGTGGGGACAGGTGTGTGGCACTCTCTAGAAGCACAGGGAAAGGAGATGCCAGGCGAGGAGGTGACCTGCAGCCATAAGGAGGTAAGTGGTTCTATTAATGTGACAGACACCACTAGTTGTTCAGAACTCAGTCTCCCCTTCTTCCTGTGCATAACAGCTCCCCTTGTGGTCAGGAGGCCACACGACAGCATTGCAACCAATAAAATGTGAGCAGAAGCAACGAGGGCTGCCTCTTCACGGAGCCCACAGGTTACCTAGCGTGTGATTCTTTGTGTGCTCTCTGCATCTATGGGCTGGATGCAGACAAAGACGGTGAACTGGGAGCCATATCCTGCAGAAGATGGAGCCACAAGATGGAAAAAAAGGACTGGCTTAGAAGAGAGAGCCTCCTGCTGACCAAGAACATGTCTGTCAGACTTTGTGGCTGTGAGAAATAAACTTCTCTTCTGTTTGAATCCTTACACTTTCAGGGTGAATTTGTTGTTGTTGAAGCAGTGAGTGTCACCTTGACTTACTGCACTTAGTAAACCCAAAGCTGGGATTTATTTACACCATGTTGAGACCAACCAAACTAGCTAAGCCAGTCCAAAAGAGAGGCGGCAGTAATCCTGGCTTCTGAGTCTACTAGACGATGAGCCAACGGGATCTGGACTCAAAACATGCTCTCCTCCTGGAAAATTCCATTTGAGATGTATTTGGGCCCTTATCCCTAAAGAAATCATCTTAGCCCTGATTGAAACATTCCTGTTTCTCATAGATAACATGGCTTACTCTAGAGCTGGTTGCTGCTGTGAAAAATCTACAGCTTGCTTTTTTTTTCCCCTCTAAGCAAAAAGGAAGGAGCAGGAGGCAACATTACTCCCTACAAAGGGAAGGGAAAGAGGCCTGGCAGCTCATGTATGAGCATGGAAAAGACAAAGAAGGAAGAGTATTTTGCTTCTTGTCAGTGGGATCTTTCTGGGCTTTTCCTCCAGTTAGCCAGGCTTTCCACCTCTTTAACTTGACCTCAGTCAGATCACAGCATATTTCATTATAGTTTTATCATCACTTTTGACAGTTCTGCCACAGAATAATCCATGGGCTTCAATCACATAAGGAATAAATCTAGTAAGGACACAATCAAGTAAGGAATAAATTAGAGAACTTATAAGAAAAAAAGAAGGATATCTAGTTATTGACATTCCTCTAGTACCTACATAGGCAACACACTTTCTATTTATTTGTTTGTGCATCTGTATTAGTTACTTATTGCTAACTGAAAAAAGTATTCCAGAACTTGGTGGCTTATGATATGTCATTTATTATCTCACAAAGTTTCTGAAGGTCAGGAATCTGGGGACAGCATAGCTAGCTGATTCTGGCTCGGGGTCTCTCATGGGGTTGCGGGGACTGGAGAACTCCATTCCAGATAGTTCACTGTTATGGCTGTTGGCTGGAGGCCTTGCTTTTTCATTATTCAGATCTTCAGTAGGTGGGCCTTACCACAGGGCTGCTCATGACATGTCAGTTCACTCCACCCAGAGCAAGCAAGTTCAGAGAGAATGAATGAGTGAGGAGGCCACAGTGCCTTTTATGATCTAGTCCCCGAAACCATACATCATCCTGTCTGCTTTGTTCTTTTCATTAGAAGTGAGTCACTAAATCCAGCCTGCACTCAAAGGGAGAGGAATTAAATCCCACCTCTTGCAAGGAAGGGCATCAGAGAATTTGTGGGTGTATTTTAGAACTACTACAGCCCCTGATATTGGTATATTACCTTCTTTGTACCAGGCACTGGTCAAGGCACTGAAGATCCAGGAGTAACGGAAATAATGAATATTTAAACGGCATATTGCTCATAAGCTTTAGCAATCAATGTCAATGAATCAGCTTGGAGACATGTTTTCTAGTCACTTTTCCCATGATATGCTATAATATCTCAGTGGTCTTTGTTGATTGAGTGCCTACCATGTCTTGGAGAGCACAAAGAAGGAACATTTTATATATGGAATGTCTAGTTGAGCACACACCGAATTTATTGTTTCTACCCGGTATTTCTCAATCATAAATATACATATTTAGATATGCTTCATATTATGTACTGATGAACATCAAAGAGACCTTCACGCAGCCAAAGATTGACAGTCCTTCCCCACAAATTCTGTTTTCTGGCCAAACGTTCTTGCTGAGAAGTTGCAGACAGAGTAAGAAGTAGAAACCAAATCAAAGAAAATTACCATAAACTTTGTGACATCATGACAGTGAGCCATAAATGGCTCATAATAATATTAAGTGCTAAATAATTACATATTCACCTGTGAGATCAATGAACTTGCATGGCTCCCTTTACACCTCTGAGAAATGAGTAAATGGAGGTGACCTTGGGTAACCCTGGGTGCTCTGATGTGTGCCAGCTCTGGATTCAGAGGAACAATGCCTGACCACCCCAAGAGGCAGCTCTCCATCCGGCCCTTTACACCCTCACAGCCCTGTGCAGAATGGACTGGCCATGGCCCCCACTCGAGACTCCCAGAATCACGCAGTCAGAGGTGGAAAGTGCACTGGGACATGAACTAGTCCAACTTCTTCATTTGCCGTTGTAGAAACTGAGACTTAGAGAAGAGAGGGACTCACTCTGGATCATGTGGTGGTTGGTGGCAGATGTGAGATGACAACTCAGATTTCCTGGTTCCGATGCTGACTTCTCTCTCCAGAGTCTACTCTGCCTCTTGCCTCTTGCGGGAGCATCCACCTCCAGTGGATGCCCGTGGAGCAGGGGTAATGCCGTATTTTCAGAGGGAAAGGCATTTGGCTGTTGTTTGCCTCTGCGAATCCTACTCTTTGCAAATTGCTATCCAAAATTTTGTGAGATGCGATGATAGCCTCTGTTTTTGAGGACTCTGCTGCCAGGAACTCTTCCCAAATTAATTTAATTTTTACAAAACCCCAGTGAGGTACACAGAGAGGTTATGTAGCTTGCTCAAGGTTGCATGGGTCGTAAGTAGCGGAGCTGGTGTTCAAATCCCAGCAATCTGGCTCTAGAGCTCATGCCTGTTGGCACCAGCCTGGTACCAGTGGTAATTCTGCTCATCAACAATGCTTTCCTCTCAGTGCTTATGCTGTTCCTGGGTGGGGGTGGTCTTGCTTGTGCTGTGCCCCAGCCTGGAATCCTCCTGTGTACTCCTAATTCACTCCTTTACAACCGACAGCAAGTTCGGCCTCTTTCAGGAAGCCCTCCTAAATTCCTTCCTGGTGGTAAGGCAGTAACTTTGCTCCTGGATCCTTGCAACACTTTTCTGGCCTGCACTGTGGCAGAAGCTGTCTTTCCATGCAGGTGAATGACAGCTGTAGATAAGACAATGGCATGAGCAGGGGGCTAGAACAAGAAGGCTGGGGTATGAGTCTCCTTTGTGCCACTGACGTACCTAGTGACCCCGGAAACTCCGTCAAGGCATCCGAGATTTTGAATCTGCAAAAGTGGTGCTGGTTATTCTGCAGTCCTCAGTGAAATGAAACAGGCAGGGCTCATCAGTATACACTCGAACATGAGGAGAGAAGGTGTCCGGGAGCAGGTGTTTGTGTGTTCTTAATCCATCATGCCACGGTTTGCTCACTATTTGCAAAGGGAAACCATACCTGTACTCTGAAGACATCTGGGGTCACCAATCTAACCGGGAGGTCAAAATGAACATCATTCGTGGAGGGACAACCTGAAATTATGGGTCTCTTGATGTGACGCGATACAAAATGCATGACACCATCTCTGACAGTTTTATGGAGGTACAAGTCACACCCTGTACAATTCACCAACTTAAAAGGTGTACAATTTAGTGGTTTTTAAAGGTTTTTATTTATTTATGGGGAGTGCTGTGCACGAATGCACAAGTGTGGTGGGGGAGGGGCAGAGGGAGAGAGAATCTCAAGCAGACTCCCTGCTGAGTGCGGAGGTCCGATGCAGGCCTTGGTCTCAGGACCCTGAGATCATGACTTGAGATGAAATCAAGAGTTGGATGCTTAACCAACTGAGCCACCCAGGCACCTCTCATACAGAGTATTTTCACTGCCCTAAAAATCCTCTGTGTTCATCCTATTCATCCTTCCCTCCCACTCCAACCCCTAAACCACTGATCTTTTTACTATCTTCATGGTTTTGCCTTTTCCAGAATGTCCTATAGCATATGCCCCTTTCAGATTGGCTTCTTTCACTTAGTAATGTGTGTTAAAGTTTCTCTACATCTTTCCATGACTTCATAGCTCATTTCTTTTTGTGCTGAATAATATTCCATTGTCTGGATGTACCACAGTTATCCATTCACTTACTGAAGGACATCTTGGTTGTGTCCAAGTTTTGGCAATTATGAATAAATTGCCCACAAATATCTGTTTGCAGGTTTTTGTGTGGACGTAAGTTTTCAATTCCTTTGTGTAGTTACCAAAAAGCATAATTGCTCAATTATATATTAAGAATATGTTTATCTTTGTAAAAAACCACCATGCCGTCTCCCAGAGTAGCTGTACAACTTTGTATTTCCAGCACCAATGAATGAGAGTCCCCATTCTTCCACATCCTCACCAGCATTTGGTGTTGTCAGTGTTCTGGATTGTGGTCATTCTAGTAGGCGTGCAGTAGTATCTCAGTGTTTTAATTAGCATTTCCCTGGTGATATATGATACGGAGCATCTTTTTGTATGCTTATTTGTCCTCTGTATCTCTTCTTTGGTGAGGTGTCTGTTAAAGATTTTGGCCCATTTTTAAATTGGGTTGTTTTTTTCTTATTGTTGAGTCATAGGAGTTCTTTATATATTTTGGATAACAGTCTTTTATCCAATGTGTCTTTTGCAAATATTTTCTCCCAGTCTGTGGCTTGTCTTCTCATTCTTTTGAATTGTTTTTTGTAGAGAAAAAGTCTTAAATTTTAATGAAATTTAGTTTATCAATTATTTCTTTCATGGATTTTATGCCTTTAGTGTTATCACCAGACCCAAGGTCATCTATGTGTTCTCTTATGTTATCTTCTAGGAGTCTTATAGTTTTGCATTTTACATTCAGGTCTGCGATCCACTTTGAGTTAATTTTTGTGAAGAGTCTGTGTCTAGAATCTTTTTTTTTTTTTTTTTTTTCGGTGAGCAGATGTCCAGTTGTTCTAGGACGTCTTGTTGAAAAAATGATCTTTTCTCCATTGTGATGGATTTATACAGGTCTATTTCTGAGACCTCTCTTCTGCTCCATTAATCTGTTTGTCTATTCTTCCACCAATACCACACTGCCTTGGTTATTGTAGCTTTATAGTGGGTCTTGAGTCGAGTAGCATCAGTCCTCCAAATCTGTTCTTCTTTCTCAATATTATGGTGGCTATTCTGGGTCTTTTGCCTCTCCATATAAATTCTAGGATCAGTTTGTTGATATCCACAAAATAACTTGCTGATATTTTAATTGGGATTGCACTGAATCTATAGATCAAGTTAGGAAGAATTGACATCTTGACAATATTGAATCTTCCTATCCATGAATGCAAAATATTTCTCCATTATTTAGTTTTTCTCTGATTGCATTTATCAGTTTTGTAGTTTTCCTCATATAGGTCTTATACATATTTTGTTAAATTTATACCTGAGTATTTCATTTTGGGAGGGTACTAATGTAAATGGTATTGTGTTTTTATTTTCAAATTCCACTTGTTCACTGATGGTATGTAGGAAAAAGATTGATTTCTGTATATTAACTTTGTGTCCCACAACCTTACTGATTAGTTCCAGCAGTTTTTGTCAATTCTTTTGCATTTTCTACATAGATGTTCATGTCATCTACAAACAAAGACAGTTTTATTTATTTCTTCTCAATCTGAGTCTTTTTTATTTCCTTATCTTGTCTTACTGCAATGTCTAGTACTTCTAGTCTGGTGTTGAAAAGGAGTGGTAAGAGGGAACATCTTGCCTCATTCCCAATATGTTTACTATTTTGAGGAACTGCCAGACTGTTTTCCAAAGTGGCTGTACTATCCTCTATTCCCACTAGCAATGTATGAAAGTGTGAAGTTTTCTTGTCAACCATGTTTAATCAAGACTTTAGGCCTACCTTTCAGTTTACGGGAAACATTGACAGAGAAAAATGTTAATGGACACCATGAGGAAGCAATCAGAAAAATCAGATAATCAGAAAGTGAGATAACCTATAACTGGCCTGACCTCTTAAAAAAGTCAGTAAGTCTTCTTCTTCTTCTTCTTTTTTTTTTTTTTAACATATAATGTATTATTTGCTTCAGAGGTACAGATCTGTGATGCAACAGTCTTGCACACTTCACAGCACTCACCTACCCAATGTCTATCACCCAGCCACCCCATCCCTCCCACCCCCTGGGGAAGAATGAAGGGGGGGACATCGGAGGGGGAGACAAACCATGAGAGACAATGGACTCTGAAAAACAAACTGAGGGTTCTAGAGGGGAGGGGGGTGGGAGGATGGGTTAGCCTGGTGATGGGTATTAAAGAGGGCACATTCTGGGGCACCTGAGTGGCTCAGTCGTTAAGCGTCTGCCTTCGGCTCAGGTCATGGTCCCGGGGTCCTGGGATCGAGCCCCGCATCGGGCTCCCTGCTCTGCGGGGACCCTGCTTCTCCCTCTCCCACTCCCTCTGCTTGTGTTCCCTCTTTCACTGTGTCTCTCTCTGTCAAATAAATAAATAAAATCTTTAAAAAAAAAAAGAGGGCACATTCTGCATGGGGCACTGGGTGTTATATGCAAACAATGAATCATGGAACACTACATCAAAAACTAATGATGTAATGTATGGTGATTAACATAACATAATTAAAAAAATAAATAAAAAGTCAGTAAGTCAATGTTCTGAAGAAAAAAGGGGTGGTGGTTAGAAGTTCAAAAAAAAAAATGTAACCTCCAAGTCTAACATGTCAATTTCAACTGGATCCTGGTGAGAACAAAACAAAACAGCTCCAGAAAAAACATATTTTGGGACAAGTTGGGATATTTGAATATACACTGGATTTTAGATGGTATTATGGAATTATTATAAAATATCTTAGATATGATATTAATATTGTGGTTAAATGGGAGGAGAATGTTCTTCTAAGAAAGGTAGCTGAACTATTTAAAGGCTTCTAGTGTCATGATATCTGCAGCTTACTTTGAAGTTGTTCAACAATCTCCCTCTCTCTCTCTCTCTCTCTCTCTCTCACACACACACACGCACACACACACAGTGATAAAGCAAGTAACAGCAGATGTTAGATTTTTAATAGAGGTGATGAATACGAGTGCTTGGTATACACTATCTTTCAGCTTTTGAGACTGCTGACATTTTTCATAACAAAAAGTAGGAAAGAAAGGAGATTACAAATGCCATGAATTTTTAGCTTTATCTCTCAATTAGACTGCAAACCCTGGAGGTCTGAGGTCCACTTTGAACCTGCCCAACCTGTAACAAGCCCAGTGCCCATCATGCCTCAATACAGATGTCTAGTCATTAACCAGGAGCCAAGAGAGAAACGTGCACAGACTAGCAATTCCAAGTGTTACTGGAATGAAAGGAGACACTGACATCCTTCACTCTTGATAGCCCTAGCTTGGAAGATGAGTGGGTGGTAATTGGAGTCCTGTTCCCAATGCCTCCCAGCAAAAACAAACTTTTCTAATTTTGCTCCCAGTTAATGCAAAAGAAAACAGAAATCAACCAGCGTCCCAATTAGCATCACTCATGTTGATTGCTGCTTCTGCCCAAGGTGAAGCAAGTCAGCAAAGTAAGATCTTGAAATAAAATATAACCCCTGGGGTACTGAACTCTATTTGTCCTAAAAGCTAGAGATTTTTGGAAAGGTTCTTGGCAGATACACACCATTCCGTTACATAGGGGGCATTTTCATAACTAGCCCTGGTGGAGGTTGATTTTCTGGGGGATTTTACAAAAACATCAGGGTCACCTGGACCAAATAAGAGTAATCCTAAGCTAATATCTTTGTCAGCCTTCCATTCTTTCCCTAACATCCACTGTCAGGCGATGGAAAAGAATGCATCTTTCTTCATTTCAAAACACAAGTTGGATCACTTTTTCCCTACAGTATTGTTTTTAGGATTATGAGTGAGTGCTAGCACGTACCTCAGGAGAAATGAAAAAGTAAGTGCTTGAACTAGATAATTGCATGTGGCCATTCCTCATTCAAAGATAGCACATCGCAAATCTTTTGGAGATTTCTGTTCCTCCCTGTTATTCCTATAAACTGATAAGACGTCCTGGATATTCCTTTATTTCGAAATTGAATCTATATTTCTCAGGTGGCTTATCTCCAACCCCTTGTGGTACAAAATTCCTTTTTAATACACTGGGTCTTATTGGCTTTGGGGAAGTGTTGTCACCACGGATGTTGAAACACCGGGACTGTTTCCCTGATAGATGACAGCTTCGTTTGCTCAGAAAGTCTGACCTCATGCTCTGAGCTCCAAGGGCAGTGCTGGTTTCAATATTCTGCATCTCTGTAGCCATGTATTTAGACCCTGTATGGGTTGCACATATATTAAAATTCTGTTTACAGCCACGTGGTGGTCATTGGTCTGCCCACACGTTACCTTTATTAGTAACTACAGTCCTGGATTTCAGTTAGTAACAGAATGCAGGCTTTGGAGAGACCATATTGATCATCATTAAGACTTCTAGACAAAACCAATCCATTACATGTTACACAGGGGAAAGAAAACGGACTAAAAAAGTAAGTGACTTGCCTCCAGTTGTATTTCCTAAGGTTTGGGCTTATATCAGAGAAAGAAACCCATATTCCCACAGATTTGGTAAAACTGCACTCCAGATCCCTTTTTTAGAGGCTTTCAATGCACACCAACATACTGAAGGTTTAGGAAAGCCCCACAGTAAAGAAATCTGTTTCCCTTTTTTAATTCAGTGTTTGCTAGATTTATTGACCTATGAGATTTATTTTTAAATTGCATAACATCAGTTAACATCTCAGGGAAGATACTTTGGAAAATGATGAACCGTTGTAACCATAAAGAAGATAAAGAAGAACATAGTATTCAGACAAACTATAAGAATAATTAGGAGACAATCAGAGCAATTTGCACGCTGATTGAATACTTGATATTAATGAGCTATTATTAATTTTTAAGTGTAATAATGAGATTCAGTTCTGGGTTGTTGTTTTTTTTCTTGACTCCTTTATCACATGCTGAAAAATTTACAGATGAATGACTTGGTATCTGAGGTTTGCTTCAAAATGATCCATACTGGAGCAGCTTATAATAGGGGCTTCATGAACCGACAGCACTTCAAGCATTTTTTTAAATGTCCTTTAAAAAAAGGACACGATCATGTTCTTAAAAACTCTTTTCCAGGGGCGCCTGGGTGGCTCAGTTGGTTAAGCATCCGGCTTTTGCTTTCAGCTCAGATCATGATCTCATGGGTCATGGGATAGAGCCCCACCTCGGTTTCCATACTCCTCCGGGGAGTCTGCTCAAAGGTTCTAGCCCTCTGCCCCTCCCCTCACTTGTGCTATCGCACTCTCTCTCTCTCTAAATTGAATAAATAAATCTTAAAAAATTTTTTTGTCTAACATTGGAGACCTGAGTGACCGGTTGTTGTTTTGATGGAATGAGCTTGCTTCAGAAAATGTCTCCAAGGAATTTCTAACTTACAGACCAGTTGTAAAATGATTCTTTTTTTTTTTTTTTTTAATTTATTTAACAGAGAGAGAGAAAGAAAGAGAACAAGCAGGAGGAACAGCAGAGGAGAGGGAGAAGCAGGCTCTCTGCTGTGCAGAGCCTGATGGGGGCTCGATTCCAGGACCCTGGGATCATGGCCCGAGCCCAAGGCAGACGCTTCACCAAATGAGCCACCCAGGTGCCCCTAAAATGATTTTTTCTGAGCAGATGCTAAAGACCTGACCTAGGAGCTGCATCCTGCAATAAGCACCTGCTCATCAATGCACTGACTCAGTGGCTGAGCCAGGGGAACCAGCATCCCCACAACAATGCATTTCGCTTTTCCACACCCTTGATTTCCATGGGTGGGACTTGCTAGGATCCCACAATCTCAAGCTAGGATGCCAAAGATCTCCCTTAACAAGTTCCAGAGACTGTCTTCATCATGGTGTTCACCAGAGGCTTCAAGGCTCGGTGGCATACGGACGCTGCTCTGAACCGCAATAACAATACTATCTTCTTATGACAATTAAATCAGAGGATCTGATATGAAGCACTGGGTAGAGGTTTCGCAATGATCCATCATCATCATCATTCCCATGGACATCATCCTGCTGGCTGGTCAGCAGCCGGGTAGCTCAGCAAGGTGCCTTGAGGCCTGTGCCCTGATAAAGAATGGGAAGCAGTTATGAAAGCAATGGAAACATGTACCTGCCAAACAAGCATGATCACTTTTTTTTAAAGATTTTTATTTGAGAAAGAAAGTGAGCAAGAGAGAGCACATGAGTGGGGACAGAGGGAGAGGGAGAAGCAGACTCCCCGATGAGCAGGGAGCCTAGTGTGGGGTTTGATCCCAGGACCCCAGGTTCACAACCCGAGCCGAAGGCAGATGCCCAACTGACTGAGCCACCCAGGTGCCCCAAGCATGATCTTTTTTAAAAGGCACAAAATGCTTACTTTTGTACCTACATTAGGAAATATGTTTTCTCCTTTTGAGCAGTCTTCACTGTCCAGGTGAGGAGGGCAGACAATACCATCCTGAACTAATTTATTGACATAGAAATTGGGTTACATTTGAAATATAAAAGTTGATCAGTGGCATGTTATATCATTGCTAATATAGATTATTCTTGTCTTAAATGTTTGTAACAGTCCTGGCAAAGGCCTATGTGAAACACATATTCACATTTTGAATTCTACTACCTGTAATAATAACTTTCATCATGATTTTAGAAATATATCATCTCAGGAAAAGCAATCAAAAGTGATGTTGTCACCAGGGGCTTAGGCATCCTGGTGTTCCTCTCAAGGCATATGTGGTCTTCCTGTGTCTCTAATTCCCTGCACAACCTCTTCAAGAATTCAAATAACCAGTTAAGATGATTTTGGACAATTAACACAGGCATATGTTTAAAAGAGTTGTGTTTTACATCCCCCTGGAATAGACACAGTAATTTCTTAGGATTTAAAAGAAAATCCTCTTGGGGCACCTGGGTGGCTCAGTTGGTTAAGCAACTGCCTTTGGCTCAGGTCATGATCTTGGAGTCCCGAGATCAAGTCCTGCATTGGGCTCTCTGCTCAGCAGGGAGTCTGCTTCTTCCTCTGACCCTCCCCCCTCTCATGCTCTCTATCTCATTCTCTCTCAGATAAATAAATTAAAAAATCTTTAAAAAAAAAAAAAAGAAAATCCTCTCTAAAAAAAAAAAAAAAAATGGGAGCAGGGCATCTGGGTGGCTTAGTTGGTTGAGTATCCGACTCTTGATTTTGGCTCAGGTCAGGATCTCAGGGTCCTGGGACTGAGCCCAGTATCAGGCTCCCAGCTTAGCGTGGAGTCTGCTTCTCCCTCTGTCTCTGCCCCTCCCCACTCCTCACCTCGTACACCCTCTCTCTTAAAAAAAAAAAAAAGAAAATCTGCCCCAGATATTCAGAAAATTGTAGCAATATAAACAGCCCTTGATTTTTACTCTCATCTTACACGCTGCAGGAAAGAATGATATGATCCAAAGACTAAAGGCTTTGTGGACTAGTAGAACCGGATTCCACGGAGGAAATCATTTCCCTTTGCCAAGCTTTGCCTTCCTTAGCTATAAAACCGTTTTACCTACTGCAGTGGTTGACTCAAGACCTGAAAGGTGCACATTATGCAAAGTTTGAGACATCACATGCTAAACACTAGCTACTATTATTATCAATGCACAACTGTCACATAAGCAATAGGCTTTTTAAAAGGTATTAGCTTGATGGGAAGTTTGGAAATGTTGACTAAACCTACTGATGTTTTTTTTTTCCCTTGTTCTTTGATGGTTGTGTCCACTGTTGGCCTGCCAGTGGGAGTGACCGAGTTGTATGGCCCTCTCTCCTTGGGACAGCGGGATTCGTTAGGTTTCTTTACAATGTCTGCTCCCCGAGAGGCTGAGAAACGTTATTCTTTTGTAGACTGTGGCTTGTTGGGGTGGGAGTGACATTCTCTCATGACTTTTTACATCCTAAGCCAGAGAGGAAGTCCCGGTGGGGCTCCTTTAACACCAGTGATGCTACCCCGCCTACCACTGCTGAGACATGGTTTATGGAAGAAGATAGTAGACAGTTGAATTGGACCATTGTCCTCTGAGCTGAATCGCCATGAGATTCTTTGAAAGATACCTTTAAAATATATGGGTCAGGGGCGCCTGGGTGGCTCAGTTGGTTAAGCATCTGCCTTTGGCTCAGGTCATGATCCCGGAGTCCTGGGATCGATCCCCACTGTGGGCTCCCTGCTCTTCAGGGAGTCTGCTTCTCTCTCTCCCTCTGCCCCTCCCCCTGCTTGTGCTCTCTCGCTCTCTCTCTCAAACAAAAAAATAAATTCTTTAAAAAAATAAGAAAATAAATGAAATATATGGGTCAGGTTCTGACTCGTTCAGTCTATGCTTTCTGGTTAGTGAGCAGGTTGTTGGACACATTTCCTAGTAAAGCCCAAACCCAGTTTGGGTGCTTAGTTGTATAAAAATGGACATGTCCAAGAAAAAGATGGTCCTGAGGGTTCTGTGATCTGTCCAAGAGCAGTGGGCTTTACTTCTCTCCCTTTCTTCCCCCTTCTCTTTTCTTTGTGATTAAAACAAAGAAGCACAAAACAAAACCCAGAATGAATCAGCCACTCTACTGAAAGCTTCCATTCCACTTAAAAAAGCAAATGTAAGTAGGTTTGTTTTCCCATTGTATCCTGCAACTGGCCCACATGGATATAGTTCATGTTCTCAATTTATAAGCAAACCCTCCCACATCACAGTGAAATGCAAATAGGTACCCAAGTCCACAGACGTGCTCATTGTCGCCAAAGGAAATGTCTGAGGTTTAAATCCTGGAGATTGCTAATTGTCCTTCTGAATATTAAATGCCAGGGAGTTTATTACACTGGTTTATTACTTTATTAGAATGGTATTATATAATCTCATCTACATGTATTTTTACCTCTTTGACTTCATTATTCTCAGCTCAAACACTGATAACGAGAGAAGCACTGAGATTAGAAATAAATACATTTAACTAGTAATTGTGCTCTTAAAAGGACAGCTCTTTATTCTTATAATTCACTGTTGAGGGTCAGGATCTGCAGAGTGTAAGTGGGACTTTAAACGGGTTTACATCTGATGGTTACCATTGTCAGAGCTCACGGGGATAAGTAGAGAGTGAATGTCCCAGCTTCTCTCAAGGACACATTGCTCTCCCTAGGTGTGAGGGACTAGCATGCATTCGACTAGCTGAATGAGAGTATGAAAGTATTTGCATCAAGTTAGAGTCAGAGAGACTGAATCTGTCATTGATAAAACAGTGGGATTGTATCGTTGATGATACAGTCATACTCATATTCTTCCAGGCTCTACTGGAAATCCATTTTTCTCTGGCCCATTGAGGGTCCCAAAATAAAGAGTTCTTGGCCAAGGCAAGGACAGAGCTTAGTTAGCTTCCTCTAGAGTCATTGGCTTTAAGTTAAATAGGTTTGTTTAGTTTTGTTTTTGTTTGTTTTGTTTTGTTTTTTAATCTGTCATATAATGGAAGGGATATCTACATAAGAGAGAGAAAGAGAGAGAGCGAGAGAGAGAGCCAATGTTTCAAAGAGTGGAGGGGGAGAGAGTAGACTCTTAGCAAGTTCCAAAGCAGAGGCAGGTTGGAATACAGTCCTAGAGAAATAGCATCTACTTCACAAGGCAAGGGGAGAGCTGTGTGATAAACATGGGGCCCAGATAAGAGGGGGTCCTGTTTGTTTAGTGCCGAAAAATTTCCTCATTTGTGGGCACTAGTGAGACTGGGATAAAAATTCTCAAACCATGAGGCAATCTGCCTCAGGAAGGCTTGTCTACAAAGCAATATCCCAGATGAGGCTACTTTGCTTTCATCATTCTTTCAGTACTTGCTGGGTGTCTTCATTATTATTTTTTTTAAGATTTTATTTATTTACTTAGGGAGAGCACATATGCAAGCAGGGGGAGGGGAGAGAGAGAGAGAGGATCTCTAGCAGACTCCTCGCTGAGCCTGATGCAGGTTTGATCCCACAACCCTGAGATCATGACCTGAGCTGAAATCAAGAGTTGGATATTTAACCTACTGTACAACTCAGGCGCCCCCTTGCTTGGTGTCTCTAAAGATCTGGAGTATCTTAGAGTCCTTGGTTGTTGGCAGGAGTGTACTTAACCTTAACTTCCCATCACTAGGGAAGGAGCAGGAGAGTCGCAGTGTGGACACCAGAGGCAGCAGTCAGCAGGGGAACAGAGCTTGGTGAGATGCCACACCACTGTTTCCGATCTGTGGCCAGCAGGTCTGGCCTGGTGGCTCCCCTGAGACCTGACTTGGAAATGGATTCATAGATGCCAGTGAGCATCGGAAAAACCCCAGAAAAGCTGTCATTTAGACAATTTGGTATGTCCTGCTGCAGAGCTAGCTTTATTGTTCCAGTTGGCTTGTATTTGGTCCCGGTATGTGATTAAAGGGAGGATAGAATTAATGTCCTTTTGACAATACCATCCAGCCAATAAGACTGGGATAGAATTTATTTCTTAAGGGTGCTATCAACCTGAGCATGATTTGTGGCTGGCTTTCCAGCTGGGCTGTAACATTGAGTAGAGGTCCCCACCTACCCTGGCAACAAATACATTCTTTGCCTTAAGGATTCTAAAACCAGCTTCATCATAAGGTAGCACCCAGAAGCTAAAAAGTTCCAGTGCCTTCTCTCAGCCTGTGAGACTCTATTCACAGAAATATACAGGGGGCAGGATGGAAAGCAAGGACCATGATATGTTCACCACTCCACCCCCAGCATCTAGCTCCAAGCCCGGCATGTAGTCAGCACTCCACAACAATTTATTTATCAATAAATTGAAATATATATATATATATATATGTATATATATGTAATATAGATATAAATATAACATGACTATAAGAAATGATTGGATGAATGCATGTAAATTCTTTGAGCTTTAGCCTAAAGCTAATTTGTAAGCTTAATGATAAAGTTCAATCCACATCATTATATGATTTATACCTATCTGTAGGGTTTCCTTGAGAGTAAAGACAAAAATGAGGCCTAAGATGGGAAGGACATGACACCCTTTTTCTATGAAAACAGGCCATAGTTTTGTCAGAAGGTCAAAAGCAGTGGTTGTCAGACTTAACTAATCACTAGAAACAGCTAGGGAGATTTAAAAGAATAGATTCCTTAAAACTTAGAGACATTCCTGGGGCATCTGGGTGGCTTGGTTGGTTAAGCATCTGACTCTTGATTTCGGCTCAGGTCATGATCTCAGGGTCCTGGGATCGAGCCCCGCATCGGGCTCTGTGTTCAGAGGGGAGTCTGCTTTTCCTTTTCCCTCTACCCCTCCCCCTGCTCTGCTCTCTCTCTCAAATAAATAAATAAAATCTTAAAAAAAAAAACCCAACTTGTAGATATTCCCAATTCATTGGTTTAGGATGGGTCCTAATTATCTGGATTAAAAAAAATCTAATATATTCTGTTGATGAGCTAGGTGTTGGGAAGTACGGGGCCACTATGTTCTACCTTCTTAATGATGTGGGTGTGGGCTCAGCACTGCTTCTGATTTCTGTGCTTGTTCTGGGCAGTGGCACCATTTTGGTATGGATAGGACTAAGGATAAGGGACGGACATTGACTTTAAAGTGAAAATTGGGAAATAAGTGAGGTTTGGATCCAATATTCTACATTCTCTGTGTTATGAGCTGAATGGTGTTTCTCCCCCCATCCTCCCTGCCCCCAATTCATATGCTGAAGTCCTAATACCCAGTCTCTCAGCACATAACTGTAGGGGGGAATAGGGTCTTTAAAGAGGTAACATGAGGTCATTAGGCTGGGTCTTAACTCAATCTCACTGGTGACCTAATAAGAAGAGGATATTAGGACCTAATAAGAGGATATTAGGACACACTCAAAGAGAAGGCCAGTTGAGGACACAGAGAGAAGGTGGCCATCCACAAGCCAAGGCTTTGGGAGAGACCAACCAGCCAACACCTTGATCTTGGAATTTTAACCTCCAGAATCATGAGAAAATAAATTTCTGTCATTTAAGCCACCCAGTGTGCAATACTTTGTTACAGCAGCCCTAGCAAACTAATGCACATTCCTCACCTTCCCCAACCAGGGGCATCTGACTCTCTCTGGCCTCCAGGCCTCCCAGCAGAACTGCCTCCTCTGAGGGCATCTCTACCCGGCAGGACTCCAAGGTCTAGATGCACGTCTTTGATTCAATGCAGAGGTCATCTGTTGACTCCCACCTGGGTAACAGAGGCTGTCACCAGCCTGGAGACGTGGGACAGATGCTGTTTCAAGTTTCCCACAGCCCACTCTTGGCTGCCCTCTCTTTTGGCCCGTCCCCCTGGAGTCTGCTAGGTGACAACCAGGAACTGATCAACCAATTCCCATCTGAATTATTATGGCCTTTCTGGTCTAAAGGCCTTCTCTGAGAGCTCTCTTCAACTAGGCACTCCTTGAAATCAGGAATCTTCTTTATTCTGGGTCCTCAACATTTAGCAAAGTGCCTGGCACATAGGAAATGCACAGCCAACTGTGTTTTCACCCAGACACTTCTGGTGACTGACAGCTCATTGCTGATTGACATGGCAATTTCCTTACTAGCATAATGACTAGGCCATATAATTTAGGGCATAAACATTTTAATTAACTTATGAGTACAATATAGGTTATAACTATGAGAAAGAAATAAAAAACCTTTATTTATAGTCTTGGACCATCTCCTTTCTATTGGTCTTCGTTCTGACCTATAAAAAATCGCTTTTTTAAAAAAAGATTTTATTTATTTCTGTGAAAGAGAGAGAGAGCGAGCACACGAGCATGAACAGAGGGGGGGGCAGAAGGAGAGGGAGTAACACACTCCCCACTGAGTGGGGACCCCGACACAGGGCTGGATCCTAAGACCCCAGGATCACGGCCTAAGCCAAAAGCAGACACTTAATGGACTGAGCCACCCAGGTGCCCTGACCCCTAAAAGTGACTTAATCTCTTTTATATTCACTTATTATTTGGTTCTCACTCATCTTTGGGTGGTGGTACATAGTGGTGAACAGATATCCTTCCTGCCCTCACTTAGGTAATCTGGAAGTGAGGATAGATGATATACAAATACATATATGACATATTTTTATAAATATGTAACCAAAGACTGTGATAAATGTCAGGAAGCAAATCTATATTCCTTCTTGCAAGAAAGGCCATTCTGTTTAAAATGAAGACTCTGAGAAAGGAATTTAGAAAAGGTGACATTTAAACTGAGAAGCCATTAGCCAGAGGGAGAGAAGGGAAAAGAAATTCCATCAAAGGGAGCAGCCCTTGGGGAGGAAGCTGGTCACATCCAGGAACTTCTGGTTCCTGGCCCATGTGGCTGGGGGAGGGGAGTGTGTGGGACTGGTCAAGGCTGGTGATGAGCCATGGGGGTTTATACATTTGAAATGATCACTAGCATTGCAGATTTTTTTTTCTCCCGTTGGGTTAATTCCTCTAATTTTAGTTATTCCTTGTGAGAGGTTGTGGTTTCTGGTCCAGGAGACTTCTCTGACCCCCCCTCCTGTCAAGCTTGTGCCTGGCTTGGGCTCAAATGGGGCAATCTTCCAGCCACCCTATGAAATAGTGTATATATATCCCTGCATAGCTAATTGTGTGTGTTTTAATATCTTCTGTGTGTGTGTGTGTAGCCTTCTCACATATGAGCTGGAATTCTCAACTAATAAGAGTACACTTACAACCATGCGAAAATCAATTTTATGGTTTTGACTACAACGTTTATCTTCCTTTATTAGTTCCTTGCCCTAACAGAGTTTAAGCAGGACTTGCTTTCTACCCAAAATAATATTCATGGCTATACCTTCATGCTCATCCCAGATTGGAACCTCCTCGGGGCAGGATCCAGGGCTGAATCATTCTGTACCCCCAGCACAGACACCCCCCAAAAATTGGGACCTCATCACTTACCTGTTTCTCTTGCTCTTTCCAAACACTCTGTGCTTTTGTACAATTTCTGGACTGGGTGACTAGTTGGGACAAGTGGTCTAAGTTAACCCCCCGCCCCCCCAAAAAACACACCTCAACTGTGTTTACCACATATTTTGGCCATGAGGGGCTTTTTTTTTACATTATCTTCTGCATTATAAGATATTGAATGGCTTGTGCTACAGGGATCTGGGGAAGATGTCTTTCCAGTCATGCTTTGGGTTTAAAAAGAAACAGATCAATTAAGGGAGTAATGTGATACTTGGTTGGGGAATGACAGAGACCATTAGTCTTTATAGAACGTTGTTAATTAGTAAGTTGTACCTGGCATGGGGTTTAGCATGTTTTGTAACAGTAAATGCTTTGGGTTATAGTTTTCTTTGGTTTTTTTAGAAATTCATCACTTTTGACAGAGTTGTTGTCTTTTTTGAGTTACTGAATTACATTTGGTCCATTCTAAGGAACAGGATTGTCTTATTCAACGTTGTGTTCCAACACTCGGCACAGTGCCTGGAACATAGAGACACTCACAGATATTTATTTACATTATTATGGGACTCTAGGGCATGTAACTGCTTCCTGGACATATTTCTGTTTATATCTTTATGCTGGCTACATTGTATTGAAGCTTTAAATGCATCTCATTACTTCAGGCCATCATAAGGTCTTGTCTAGATCTCTGCTGGCATGAGGAGAACTCTGTCCTGTGCTTTCCACTGGGCTGGAGTTCCTTACTAAGTCTGGACACTTGGAGCACAGAGTCTCTTCTTAGTTAGCTTCATAATTACTAAGCGCAGTCCCTGGCACATAGTAAGTGATCAACGTGTTTGTAGATGGCAGAAAAGGAATACATTACTGGCTCCATGGCTGTGATCACTAGAGCAGTGAATGGTCAACTCTGTAGAGATTTGCTTCCTGCTCTGGGGTCAACTACTAAAGATTCACTTACCAGTACTATTGTTGGCCACTGATGATATTATCCGGAAGAGTATTGACTTAGAGCATTAAATAAATCAATCTGCTGTAGGAGGTCATGTGTCTGCTTGGGGCTGTTGAACTACCTTCTCTTTCTTGGATGGGGACAAATAATGTTCTTTCATGGGGGATGCAGTCTGAAATGTCCCTCCCTCAGTGATTTCGGGTAGCCTTGGCCATCCCCAGAATCTTAGCAGGGACCCAGCCAACTGGCTTTGAATACAAATAAGTTCCTGCAAGCCCTGGGGGAAATCTTTATAGGCAAGGTGAGAACAAGTCATATTTATAGTAGAAATTGTCAAAATGCTGTGAATAGAGTGATAAAGAAAGCCGTTGACACTCCCCACACACCCAAGTCTACCTTCCCTATGCCACAGAGCACACTTCTCAAAGACTGAGAAGTCTAAGATGACACATTTGCTGATTTTCAGAGTAGCAGAAATTATTTTAGGTAATGTACTCATATTTGTTAGAATCCTATATTAGACTGAGAGGGTAGGTGTCAACAGAGAGGTAGGGTAGGGATCAGGGCAGAGCATAGTAATAAGAAAGAGAGGGGTGGGGCGCCTGGGTGGCTCAGTTGGTTAAGCGACTGCTTTCGGCTCAGGTCATGATCCTGGAGTCCCTGGATCGAGTCCCGCATCGGGCTCCCTGCTCTGCAGGGAGTCTGCTTCTCCCTCTGACCCTCCCCCCTCTCATGTGCTCTCTCTCTCTCATTCTCTCTGTCTCAAATAAATAAATAAAATCTTAAAAAAAAAAAAAAAGAAAGAGAGGGAAAGGAAGAGAGAAAGAAAGAGAGGCAAGAAGAAAAGGAGTGTGTGTGTGTGTGTGTGTGTGTGTGAGAGAGAGAGTGAGAGAGAGAGAGAGAGTAAATGGAGGCCACAGGAATTGGAATACAAAATTTAATTATGTCCTTACTTCATACTTTTTTGTTGTTAAATCTTGTTAATATGAGGGGTGCCTGGGTGGCTCAGTCTGTTAAGTGTCTGCCTTTGGCTCAGGTCATGATCCCAGGGTCCTGGGATCGAGCCCTGCATTGGGCTCCCTGCTCAGGGGGGAGCCTGCTTCTCTCTTTCCCTCTGCAGCTCCCCCATTTGTGCTCTCTCTCTCAAATAAATAAATAAAATCTTCAAAAAACATTAAAAAAAATCTTGTTAATATGAAGAAGGGCACAACTAAACCAAATATTCACGTTTTAGTTAGCTAAACAAAAAATTGGCAGGAATTTATTTATCATTGTATCAGCAATACCTAGGACAGTGCCTTGAACCTAGTAGTCCCCAAACAAATATTTGTGAGTAAAAAAATGAATTGAACACTATCCAACATTTCCAGAAGAATTAAAAACCAAGTCCTTACAAACTCTTCCATTAAATTGAATGGGGGGTACATTTCCCAACTCATTTGGTGAGGCTGGTATCATCTTGATGCCAAACCACAGACATCCAAAGAAAACTATAGACCAATATCTCTTATGAATATAGATGCAAGAATCTTCAACAAAATACTAGTGAACCAAATCCAGCAACACATACAAGGATGATATACCATGAAGAAGTGATATTTGTCTTGGGAATATAAGGTTGGTTTAAAATTTGAAATTAATTAATGTAATATACTATATCAATAAAATAAAAAACAAAATGCACATGATCATCTCGATAGAGAAAGCATTACTCTTTCATGGTAAAATCTCTCAACAAACAAGGAATAAAAGGAACTTCCTCAACCTAATAAAAGGCATCTATAAAAACCTACATCATATTTAATGATGAAAGACTGGATGAGTTTCCCCTACGAAAAAATGTCAAGGGTATTTGTTCTCACCATTTCTATTTAATATTGTACTGGAGGCTCTGGACATGACAATTTGGCAAGAAAATGAAAAAAAAAGGCATTCCGATTGGAAAAGAAGTAAAACTATCTCTATTCACAAACAATCTGACCTTGTATGTAGAAAATTTGAAGGAATCCACTAAAAACTTATTAGAACTAACAAATGAGTTCAGCAATATTTCAGAATATAAGATCAACATGTAAGTATCAATTGTATTCTTATATATTTGCAATGAACAATCTGAAACTGAAATAAAATGAAAACAATTATATTTACAATAGAATAAAACACTTAGGAATAAATTAAACAAAAAAGTGCAAAGCTTATGTTCTGGAAACTGCAAAACGTTGAAAGAAATGAAAGATGATCATAAATTGAAAGATAGTCCATTTTCATTGATTGGAATATTATTAAGATGGCAAATTGATCTACAGATTCAATGCAATCCTTATCAGTATCCCAGCTGGTTTCTTGGTAGAAACAGACAAGCTGATTCTAGCCTTCATATGGAGTTGCAAGAGACCCAGAATAGCCAAAATAGTCTTGAAAAGAACAAAGTAGGGGAATTCACACTTTTTAATTTCAAAGCGTACTCCAAACTAATGGTAACCAAGGGTATGTGGCATAAATAAGGGCATATGGATCGATGAAATAGAACTGAGTATCCAGAAATGAACCCATGCATCTATGGTCAATCAGTTGTCAACAAGAATGTCAAGACCATTAAATGAGGAAAGAATAGTCTTCAGTGCTGGGACAATTGGATATCCACATGCCAAAAACTGAAGTTGAACCCCTGCCTCACACCACATATAACAATATTTCAAAATGAGTCAACCTAAATATAAGAGCTAATCCTCTGAAACTCTTAGAAAAAAACAGAGGTAAATCTTCACAATCTTGGATTTGGCAGAATTTCTTAGATAGATCAAAAGCACAAGCAACCAAGGAAAAAATAGACAAATTGAACTTCATCAAAATTAAAAACTTTGGTGCTCTGAAGAATGCTATCAAGAAACTGAAAAGAAAATCTATAAAATGGGAAAAAGATTTTGTAAATCATAATCTAAATGTCTAAGTATCTATAAATAAAATATCTAAATATCTACATATGTAATATATATCTAGAATATGTAAAAAAAACTCATAACTTAAGAATAAGAGAACAAATATCCCAATTAAAAGATGGGCAAAGAATTTGTATAGACATTTCTCCAAAGAAGACATACAAATATCCAATAGCACATGAAAAGATGCTTGATACCATTTGTTATCCTGGAGATACAAATCAAAGTCACAATGAGATAGCACTTCATACTAACAAGGGTGGTTATAATAAAAAAGTCAGGTAAAAAGTGTTGGTGAGGATGTGGAGAAGTTGAACTCTCATACCCTGCTGGTAGGAAGGTGAAATGCTGCAGACACTTTGGAAAACATTATGACCAGTCCTCAAAGAGTTAAACCTAGAGCTACCATATGACCCTGCAATTCTAGTTCTAGGTATATACCCATGAGGAAGGAGACATATATCTACATAAAAACACATACATGGATGTTCATAGCATCATTATCGACAGTAGCTGAAATAACCAAAAGTGAGAACAACCTGAATGTCCATCAGTTGACAAATGAATAGACAAAATGTGGTATGTTCATACAATGGAATATTATTTGGCCAAGAAAGTTTCACAATTACTGATGCTACAACGTGAAACATTACGCTAAGTGAAAGATGTCAGTCACAAGAACCACAAATGATGATTCTATTTATATGAAATGTCTAGAACAGGTAAATCTATAAGACACGGAAAGTGGATAGTCGTTGCCTGTGATAAAAATATTCTAAAGTTGATTGTGGTCATGTTTGCACAGCTCTGTGAATACACTAAACATCATTTCACTGTACCCTTCTAATGGGTGAATTATATGGTAAGTGAATTGTATCTCTATAAAGCTGTTATCAAAAAAAGAAAATGAGTTAATGAGTTGAGAGTTTTGATATTTGATTATAGCCTATTATATAAAGAAATAAATATATGAAGTACATACCCAGGTTCTAAAATTAATCAGCAAAACCTTTGGAAATCACAGAAGTTTTCTCCTAAATTAAAAAAAAAATCAGTCTTTGGGGTGCCTGGTTGGCTCAGTTGGTTGAGCGTCTGCCTTCAGCTCAGGTCATGATCCCAGCGTCCTGGGATCAAGCCCACATCGGGCTCCCTGCTTAGCGGGGAGTCTGCTTCTCCCTCTGCCCCTCACCCCGCTTATGTTCCCTCTCTCTCAAATAAATAAATAAAATCTTTAAAAAAATCAATCTTTGAGGGTTGGATTAGGCTTCCTGCTCAACATTCAGACAATAGAAATAAATTTTGAGGAGGAGCCTCTTATTCACCAACGTTGAGATAAATAAAACAACATGATGCATTTGAAGACATTTCCAATGGGCACCGTAGACTTGGACAAAAGTGTGACAACCCCTAACTGATAAGTTGAGCTCCCTAGTGACCCAGGGTCAGCACAGTGTGGCATTCACAGGAGCGCCCAGTGGATAGCCAGCAACAGTATTTGAAAAGCAAGACATCCACATTCTCATCTTAAGGATCTAAAAGAATCCACAATGATCCAATCCTTTAAAACAGAGGTCCCAAGGGGGACATTTCAAATGCCAATCTGAAGACAGGGGTTAAGAAATCAATTCCAGGAGCATTTGGACCGCTTTTCCAAGTTATTTGCTAGTCAATAGCACTCCCTGGGTGATTGTCCTCTGTGTATCCAGCACCACCTTAGCCTTTAAATTGCAAGTTCTGCAAAGAGAACCTCACCCCTCAGCCAAGGGAAGTGTATCTTTCTCTGCAAATGAACTCCTGCTGGGAGTTCCCTGGCATTCTGATGGCTCTGCCCAGGAGTTTGAGGTCTGTGCTCTAATTTCACAGAAATAGAGGAGGCTGACTTCTCCCAGGCTCCCCTGCGTGTTCTCCTGCAAAGCATAAGAACATTTCAGAGTTGAAATCCATGCCCGCACAGCCTTGGCTGACTTTAGAAGGTGCACTCTATAGAAGATGATTTTCTGAGCTGCTATCTCTCGACTTAGGCTGAAATCTGTCCATCTTGGCATCTTTCTCTGAGAAGGGGCAACAACAGGAATCTTGCACAGATCTGTGGGTATCACTGTTTAAAGCGCGAGTTCTCTGACAGGAGATGCCAGGTAAGGTGCAGTCAGCGAATGAGTCAAAAGACCATTGGTATTTACACGCATAGAGGGAGTAACTCTTTAGAGGGGCAAGGAACCAGCTTCTTTCATTTGAGCTCTTTCTTCCTTCATTTTCTTCTACCAGCCTGCCTTTTGGTTATTTTTCAATAAATAACCACTAGTTAGACACAGGTTAAGGGAGAGGGAAAGAAGAGCAAATCTCCCTTAGTCATACTCAGGTGAAACAGTGCTGGGAGGTGTGATTTGAAACAGGTGCCAGGGTTTTGCAAAAGTATCCATGATTTCTACCCTTTATGTGTGTGGATAATGAAGAGCAGTAACAAACAGCAAGACCGACTTCAATGGGGAGCTTAATCAGATATGCAGCTAATGAATGAAGGGCGTGGAGTCTTCCAGTCTGAACAAGTAGATGGCCTAGGAAATAAGCTGCCGGGTCATTCTTTTTGAATGGCTACCTGCAATTTTCCTGTGAAATGTGCAGAGTCAGAAAGAAGAGGGTTCTTAAATTTTAAAAAGAAAAGGCACTTTGACTTCTGGCCACTGAACTCGGGATGCTGTGAATTAGGGTTGTCTGGGAGAGGTTGCACTCGGATCCCTTCTGCATCGATGCAATGTCAGCAACAGAGTAATTGCGAAGTGACTGGTGTCACTGGCGTTGGGCAGGCGAGGGGTATCCCTTCCAGTTAATGTGTGCCTTGGGAGATGGGGGAGGGAGGAGGATTAATGAAATGATTGGTGGCTTCCAAATGTGTGGCTGTTTATTTTGGTTCAAATGTGTGTGGAGTTGCCACTGGGGAGGCTGAAACCACTGACCAAAACCTCACCATCATCATAACACCACCCACCCCCCGCCCCCAGAACATTTCCATTCCTACAACCACCAGCACTTCCTTCCTGTTCTTAAGCAAATTTTAACAAAATGTACTGTTTCTACAGATGCTATTTCAATTTTCCATTCTGTGCCTAGTACATGACCGCTAAGGCTGCTTAATAGCCACTTATTATTGAAAAGAATGAAAAAAAATAGTTAAGTTGGTATATTATTTTATTTATAGACTGCCCAAAATTTTATTATCTGCAGTTTTATTAAGGTTATTGCCTGGATTCACCGTCACAATTGATTACTAATGAAATCATAAACATTGATTTGGGATATTACAATGAATAAGCATAGCCTGTGTCCTCTCCCGAGGTCTAGCGGGGGAGGCAAAGAAATAGACAACCCACCATAAACCACTGGAGTAAATGCAGTGCTGGGGTGGGGATGAAGGTCTAGTAAAGGTAAAAAGCCCAAAGGAGATGCTTCCTTGAGACCTTTTTCTCTAGACTTAAAGGACTGGTGTCCTCTGCAGAAAACAGCCATGCGGGAAAGCCTGGGTCATTAGGAAGAACATTTCCATAGCATGTAAAGTAGTGCTAGAACACTAGCTTCGTCACAAAGGGTTACACTGGGTGTTACAAGCAACTGATGATTTATTGAACACTACATCTGAACCTAATGAGGTACTGTAAGTTGACTAATTGAATTTGAATAAAACAAAACAAAACAAAACAAAACAAAACAAAACAAAAAAACAAAGGGCTACCTGAAAGGCTCAGATTTCAGGCCCTGGAGGATTACTGAAGTCACTAATTATGTAGATACCTGTCTCTTAGATATATTAGTCACATGCAAGAAGTTCTTGCCCTACTCCAGGATCTTCCATCCTCCCCAGCCCAGTAAAAGTGAGCTAAGTTAAATACTAGAAGCATAATCTACCACAGCCTTAGTGATGGAATGTATCCTGCAAACAGAGGAGTTTTGATCTTGCAACTGGAGGGGATGTTTTATTTCTTCCCCAGTAGCACTGTAACTAAACGGCACCACTTTGATCAGTGGTCAGGCAGCCTGAGGAGTCAGAGTTCCATAAACAGCCGGAAGAAGGGAACCGATGTGTGGCACATTGGTTGGAAGGCATGATGGTGGAGAGTTGCCCTGTCAGTCAGAGGCTTCTCTTGAAGTACTCTTATCCGTCGATTATGGAGGGGAGACCATTTGGTGGTAGTTTTGGGAAGGGCAGTGGGGGTGTGCGGTCCAAGGTCACACTCTGGTCCAGAGTATTTTCAGCCATTTTAAATCTGCCATGCTCCAAAACTTTCCTTCCATCCCTGCAGAAGGCTCCATCTGAAACTCAGAGGTACCAAACTCTCTTACTGTGTGTTCCTCTCTAGTGCTGTGGGCAGGGGCATGGGTATGGGCAGGGGAATCACTGAATTGAAACTGCAGGCTCGACGTCAGGCTCTAGGGCAGGTTCTCAAGAGCTTACCATGGTGGAGTGCCAAAGCAGAGACTAGGAGCCCGGAAGAAGAGCAGGCTCAGACTGATTCCAAGCAGAGGCCTGGAACGAATTTTGTAAGCAGTGGCTTCCCCACCGGGTAGAAGCATCCTGTCAGTGGGTAGGGTTGGGGGAGCACAAAGGGACAGTCTCCACTTACTTTCAAGTACATCTGAACAGGGTCTGACCCTGTTAAGATCAGAGAATTGATTTATCTGTTCCTTTAACAAATGCTTCTTGGACAATGTCAGGCATTGTGATGGTTAATTTTATGTGTCGGCTTGACCAGGCCGTGGGTGGGTTGAACTTTGTTTCTGAGAGTGTCTGTAAGGGTGCTTCTGGATGAGATTAACATTTGCATAGGTAGACTGAGTAAAGCAGATTGCCCTCCCCAATGTGGTCTTGTCCCCTGAAGTCCTGAATAGAATAAAAGGCAGAGAGAATTCTTTTTGTCTGATTGTCTTCAAGTTGGGACATTGGTCTTCTCTTACTTTTGGACTCAGATGTGGAATAGAATTTAAACCATCAGCTCTCCTGCTTTTTGGGTCTTTGGGTTTGGACTAGAACTATACCATTGTCTCTTCTGGGTCAGGACTTCTCAGCCTCTGTAATGGTGTGAGCTGATTCCTTATAATAAACACTTCCTATGGGTTCCGTTTCTCTGGAGAACCCCGACTAATACAACCTTGTTTTAGGTGTCAAGATAAAGTGGTAAACAAGAAAATAAGGCCCCGATTGTAAGATCTCACAGATCTTACATTCTTGTTGAGTAAGACAGATAAAACACAAAGCAAACAATCAAGTGCACAAGAAAGATAGCAAAATGATCAAGGCTGTGATCCCCATGGAAGAATTCAAACAAGGTGGTGTGATGGTAAGTGGCTGGATGGCTCTTCTAGATTGGTGGTCAGGGAAGGTCTTTCTCAGGAAGTGACAGAAGACCTGGGAGAACAGTCTTCCCAACAGAGAGAATAGTAAGTGCAAAGGCCCTGAGGTGGAAGCAAGCATGATGTATAACCAGAAGGCCAACATGACTGGGACCTAGTGGATAAGAGCTAAGGGAGTAGAAGATGAGGCCAAAGATTTATCAGAGCTCAGGTAATAAAGGATTTTGTAAGCGGTAAGCCAGAAAAGAGTTTGATTCTATACAGTAGCCCCCCTTATCTGTGGTTTCGCTTTTCCTGGTTCCTGTGACCAGGGGTCAACCACAGTCTGGAAGTGATGATCCTTCTGCTGACACCTCATCAGAAGGACAATAGTAGCCCAAGGCTATGTGCTAGCACCTGAGTCATTCACCTCTTCATCTCATTACATAGGTATTTGATCATCTTGCATCGTCACACAAGGGTGAGTTCAACACAGTAAGACATTTGAGAGAGAGAGAGACCACAGTCACATAACTTTTATTACTGTATATTGTGATAATTGTTCTATTTTATTATTACTTGTCAATCTCTTACTGTGCCTCATTTATAAATTATGTTATGTACGTACAGGGTAAAAAACATAGTACATATAGTGTTCAGTACTGTCCGCAGTTCAACCACTGGGCATCTTAGAACATACCGCTTCTCAGGAGGGACTTGCTGACATCTGGACACTGTTGTGCAGCAAAGTGCTCATGTCACAGGACTTATAGCATCCCTGGCCCTCACCCACTCCCTGCCACTGAGCCAGCCCCTTGCCCCCCAACACTTGATAAACCAAACGCTGCCCCACATTTCAAATTCCCTTGTAAGAGCTGTGACTGAGCCATGTTGAAAGTTACTCCTTTACCGAGTCATCATAATGGAAATCCTAATTATTAATCACAGAATTAGCAGGTTGGGAAGACAGCGTGACTAAGCGTTCATGGACGAGGGCAGGGGAACATACAAGAGCCACAACCTTATTCTCTGCCTTGGAAGATCAAGTGAATGCCTAAAGCTCACCAATCTGTTTAGAGATATGCAAGTAAATACCACAGATTCAAAGAGTTGCAGGTGGCTTCTTCCAGAGAGGAGGAAATGGGAGGTAAAGAGATGCTTGGGGAATGCCATTTTTTGGTAAGAAGACTTACAGATTTGTCTGTTGTTGTTTTTAAGTATGTGCAAGTGTAACTGTGATTAAATAGAAAATGACATTGGGGGTAGTGGGGGAAGCATGGAGACTGGTTAGGAATAAGTTTGGAGGAATGCTTGGGTGGCTCAGTCATTAAGCATCTGCCTTCGGCTCAGGTCATGATCTCAAGGTCCTGGGATCAAGCCCCATGTCAGGCTCTCTGCTCAGCGGCAAGTCTGCCTCTCCCTCTGCCCCACCTCCTCCCCCTGCTTATGCTTGTGTGCTCTCTCTCTCCTCTCTCTCTGAAATAAATAAATAAAATCTAAAAAAAAAAAAAAGGAATAAGTTTGGAATATCTCTGTCATTTGTCTTGCCATCCACCCACATACCCATTTTACAGATGGTAAAAATGAGCTCCAGAGGCTTAGAGTGATTAATAAGTAGCTCGAGGCCACAGAAGCAGCAGGTGGAGGAGCCGGAAAGCAGTCCAGTTCTAAAAGCCCAGCTCTAAACCCCCAACAGCCTCTTCTGCTGCTTCTAGAAGAGCAAGTGAGAAGGGAGTGGAACGGACATGGGGGGATGAGCTGTCCTCTGGGGAAGTGGCTGCAGGTCACAGCATCCCTGGGGACACTGGCGGTGTGAGTTAAGATTAAGAGGCTCTCTACCCCTCGCAGGTGCTGGCAGAGGGCGGAAGGCAGGAGCCGCTCACAGAGCTACTAAGAGAAGGTGGGACTGGGTCGCTGGCTTCCACGGCTGCCTTCTCAGAGCTTGGCGGCCCAGAGCCTGGCTCATCTCAGACAGCAGACCCTGGGCTCTGTCTCAACCCGGGAGGGCTTGTACATCTAGAATACCTGCCCTAGTCATTTTCTCCCGGCTAACTTCACAACCTTTCCCGGCAGTGTCTCTGCAAGAACACATCTGAGCATAATCTTGCTCCCAAAGTACTTGGCTCAGTCAGGCTCTTCAGCTTTTATTCATTTATTTTAATTTTTTTGGCACGAAGGAAATTTCATCCCTTTTCCCCCAAACGTTGTTTCTTACCCCCATTGTATCACCTATCACATCAGATATTTTAGATACATTATTGCTATTTTAATCATAATGTAATCTTTTCTCTTTGCAGGAAATTGGAAAAAACATTTTAATTACAAGTAAGAAAAGAAAAGCCACCGGTCATTCTTCCACACGGATAACCACCCCATGGTGTCCGCTCCACGTGACCAGGACTTTCATCCACAACTCTCCAGTCCCAGGCAGGGCGCCTGGCACAGCCAACACTTGACAGGTGTTTATTGATGCTTTAGTGAGGTGTCACGTATTTAAATGAAAAATACATCTAAAAATGTAAAAAGGAGCTGGCCCCCTTAGGCAGAGAGGCAAGGAATCTTGGAAAAGCCTGTCTGGCACCTTTAAATCACCAAGCACACTTGTCAAGTCCCTCTGAGTTCTTGCTCCTTTTCTAGAACCTTTTCCCAGGCAGCGGTGACATTCCGTCCGTCTCAGCTCTCGGAGCTGTTCCTCACAGCCTCATGCGCTCACCGGGCTTGCTCCCGTCTTCATGCTTCCCTCTCTTCTAGAATGCTCTTCCCCCAGCTGTGCAGCCTCTCCGTTATTCTAGTTCTAGCTCAAGTCCAGCCTGCTGTTCACACGTCCCTGACTCCCAGCTTCACTCTCTTCCCTTTCTCGTCTGAATGCTGCAGCCCCCGCGGCCTGTGGCTGGCTTAACCGCCCACCATCATTGCATCTGGTTTGCCTTCTTTCTCCTTCCCAGAGGACTAGACGCGAGGTAGGTACGTGTTATGCTTGTTATACTTGTATTTTAGAGTGATTACCCAGGACTGTGGTGAACAGCCAATCCTGGCTTTGGGGGTTGGTTGCTGGGTGTTTCTGGACATGGGCTATAAAAAAATGCTCTTTCACAGAAATGGAGGTCCAGCTCCATTTGGGGTTTGGGGTGATTTTTTTTTTTTTGACAGAGCTCAAAAGAGATAGGAAATGGAGAGCTGGGTTTTGGGAACCTGTGGGTTAGCCATCGAGGAACACCCGTGCGAGTGAGGAGGACAGCTTGCGTCCTGAAATCTGCAGGCATGTGGAAGGACAGGACAGGTGCATCTGCAGTCAGCCTGCGTCTCTACCAGACCGAAGGTAGGTGTGACAAGGAGAGTGCAATCATGCAATCCATCTGAAGAACCTGGAGCCCAGGGACGTTTCCTGAAGCTGGGGAGCTGGAGGCCAATTGGGCTGGGAAAGCGATTCCTGGACCAAATTGGTACCAGGGGAAATTACCAGAGTAATGTGATAAATCCCGTCGATTCCACTAGGGGAATGCAGATCCTGTCTTTCTTCAGGTTTATTTTCTTTCCTTTTATTTTTTTTTTTAATATTATTTATTTATTTGAGAGAGAGAGAGTACGCATGAGGGGGGGCAGAGGGAGGGGGAGAAGCAGACTCCCCACTGAGCAGGGAGCCCAACGTCAAGGGTCAATGATGTGGGGCTTGATCCCAGGACCTTGAGATCATAACCTGAGCCAAAGGCAGATGCTTAACTGACTGAGCCACCCAGGTGCCCCCAGGTTTCTCTTTGGTGCATTTAAATGAGATAACAAATTAACTATTCCTATGTAGTGAGTCAGCAGATGACTTATTCATAAGATGCCGTATCCCTGTCTTTGGAAGAAGTTTCCTGCAACTGGTTGATTCGGGGGACTCACGCTGCCCTTCCAGCCTGACTGATGGAGGTGGAGCAGAGACTCGCTTCTGACATTTTCTCTGAGGCTGTGATGTGCATGTTGTTTGAAGCCTCTGAATGCCTGCCTCCTTCAATGTGCATTTCTTTCTTCCCCAGCTTTATTGAGGTATAATTAACAAATAAAAATTGTGTGCATTTCAGGCATACAGCATGATGATCTGATCTGCATCTACGTTGTGAAATGACCACCACAGTCAAGTTAATTCACACGTCCATCACCCACACAGTTATCACCGCCTGTTTTTTTTTGTGGTGAGCATACTTAGCATCGACGTTTAGCAAATTTCAAGTGCACACTATGGTATTTTCACCTACAGTCGCCATGCCGTACATTAGATCCCCAGGACTTATTTATAATATGTATTTCTTGCACACTAGCTGCAAGGCAGTGTCCTTGGGCATTGGGGTTGGGTAGGGGAAAGCCCAAGATGTATAAAATACCTCTGCACTTGAGAACCTCATTTAGCAGGGGAGACTGGACATGCCCACCCAGCTCCATGCCAAGCAGAATCCATATCGTATGCTTAGAGGTCAAGTGCCCTGGGGGGTTAAGAAGAGGGGATGCTGAGGCCCGAGGGACTGGAAAAGGCTTGGCATAGAAGGAGGTGGCATCTGAGTTTGGCTTTGAAGGCTGAAGAAGATGTGGAAGAAGTTTGGGGGATCTATGTGAGCATAAGCTAAGAAAAGCTCCAAGGTGTAAAACCTAGAACAATAGCCTTTTGCCGGGGTGGGTTAAGGGCATGGACTCCAGAATCAGCCAGCTGGTTGCACGTCTGCCTCTGCTACTCTGGCTCTGTGACTTCAAGCAAACTACTTCACCTATCTTAGCTGCAGTACCCTCATGTATATGGAAACTCAGCCCTGCCCCCAGCGTCTTGTGGGTTCTGCCGTTCTTCACCAGCTAGAACCATCTTGGCTTTGATGGTGGGTACTCTAGCACCCAGATGATGGCCCTTCTTTCCCCATCAAGTCTCAGGGCTGGCTGTGGGCAGTGCTGGGAGCCTCTTCTCTCCCCAGTTCTGCCTCTCCTCTCCTCTCCTGTTCACTCTACTCTTATCCACTTCAAGGTCCCAGCTCCCTCTGGTGGGAGCCTCCAGTCTCCGAGAGCATGTTTTTGGCTCAGATTACTCTAGATATGGGCGGCCTTAGGGCTTTCACATGCTGTAAATCATAGTATCTGTAAAACAAGCCAACTTTTATCTTGCTGATGTTGGTCAGATCCTCAGAGACATTAACAAGCACAAACTCTCTGGCTTTTTATACTAAGTCAAACCTTCTTTCCATCCAGTGGAGGAAGGGGGGGGGCGGGGAATGAAAGGGACCAGAACCTCATTCTTCCATGGGCCAAAGAGAAGTAAGGTACTTGCCTCACAGGCAACTCCCCAAATTCAAATGGCGATAATGCAAGCAAAGCCCACAGCACGGTGCCAGTCGCAGAAACCATCTTTCAGCAACCGTTAGTAGTAGTAGTGTGGCAGCTATCTCCTGAGGGCCAGAGGGCCTTGGTGAGTTGAGATCCTTCAGTGATAAATTCTTCTAGAATCTCTCTCATAACTGTGCTAGGCTCTTTGTTAGCTGCTCTAGTTATGCTATTTCTAGCAATCCTGATGGTAAATATTGCATTCATCAAGATTTTAGTTTTTTTATTTGCAACCAACCACTTAATGGGCAATTATAGTAAAAAGAGGAAGGTGCATGGACTATTCCCCATGGATTCCAAACTGTTGGACCATGAAGACTTGGAAGAGGTCTGAGCTGGGCATCCCCAGGGGTCTGAGAAGCAGCACTTCTTGCATCTTCTACCCACAGACCCATCGCTGGGTCTGTTTCCTTATCTGTTAAATGGAGATGACAGTGGTAATAGTACATCTACATGGATTGGTTCTGAAGATGCAAACAGTAATAGAGCTTAGAATGGTGTCTGGCACCCAGTAAACCCTCTCTGTGTTTGCTTTATTGTTTTTTATTATTATTATTGGTGTTGTTTTTGTTGGCACCAGAGACTCCATGTGTCTGTGTCTTTATGCAAACATAAACTTCCAGAAAAGAGAACAGAGTTGCTTTCTATGGAGCCAGGTGTCACCTTGGGATGAGTCAGTTGAGGCACAGGTGGAAATATGGCTTGCTACAGATGTGGCTCTCAGGGACTCATAGCACTGTGTATGCAGGGAAGGCAGCTCTCCCCGGAGCTGTTTACTGAGTCACTGTTCCCATTGTACAGAGGAGGCAACCTAAATTCAGATAGGTCACGTTACATGCTCAAGGGCACATTGTCATCGGTGAGACGTAGAACTTAGATTGAAATGTAAATTTCTGGGCACCTGTGTAGTCAGTCGGTTAAGTGTCCAGCTCTTGATTTCAGCTCAGGTCGTGATGTCAGAGTCATGAGATCGAGCCCTGCATGGAGCCCCCCATTGGTCTCCGCACTGAGCGTGGAGCCTGCTTAAGATTCTCGCTCCCTCTGCCCCTCCCACTCATGCTCTCTTGCTCTCAAATAAAATAAAATGTAAATTTCTATGCCTTTTAAAGCCTACAATCTCTCCATGTACTGTCTACTATGTCACCTTACCCACCTCCACCCCCACCCCTGTGCCCCTCTGGGCAGGTGGAACCACCTATCTTTGAACCAAACACCATGATGGGGCAGGTTCTTCCCACTGAAGGAACCATCTGGGATAAATGCAAGAGCACAATAATATGCTAATACCGACTTCACAGCAAACTGACGAGAGAGAGAACCTGAAGTTCACCCTTCCATTTTAAATTAGGTTACACAGGCCATTAAGCCAAGTAATAATAGATTTTTAGATATTTGGACAGAGTGCACAACAGCCAGAACTTATTGTGATGCAAATGAAAAACCAGGCTTTCAAGGTTAAATACCTTGATTCCAGCTTAAAACTAACCTTGTCACCAACACTGGCTTTGTAAGAGAGTAGGGAAAAAGCTTTTTATCTTGACTTGTTTTTCACCACATACTTATCTTCTAAATGCTTTCTATTTGCAATGAAAGGACTTTCTTAAAATGACAAAGAAAACCATTGTCAAGAAAGAGATAGAACTTACCTTGGTTTTGGAGCTGGTACTGACGGTGTGCCTTCTTATTACAAAAATCATTAGCTCAGTGAAACCCTGTCCCTTTCTTTTAATTACACCAAGACAGCCCATCCAGCCTGGTGGTGTAACATTGAATGGATTTCAGGAGGCTATGTAGAACATTCTGCAAGTTCTGGGGGTTCGTGGATTCTTTTTAAACATCTCAACTTTGCCAATGTATGTTCTCAAACAAGAAATGACAACAGGAATGCCTAACACTGCATGTAGATTTTCCTTCTCTAGGCAGCCTTTACCAGTGGACTGAATGTTCCTCATGGGCTGGGACCTTGTCTGGCTTGCCCATTACTGTGGTCCCAGTGCCTGGCAGAAAGTTGTGCACCCAATCCATCTTTCCCAAGGGGAGCTGGATTCCAAGAACTTTGGCTTCTATTACCATTATAATCACTACGTACAAAGGAGTAGCCAGATAGAGCAGATGGGATTATCAATATCTTGGGGGCATGTAAACTGAAGCAGGACAATGTCAAGTTACCTGTCCCAAAGTTAAAGCCGAGGCTGGTCCTGGGCTCCTGTGTGAGCCTATCCGCATGAGCCTGAGGTCTGTTTCTGTCCCCAGCTAGGACAGTGGGAGTTGCATATATGGCACTGTTCCTAATCTCCACACCTAAGGGAATGCATGTGAAGTTTTGGAGAATTACTGTCTTTAGCTGTTATAAAATCCTTGTATGAATGTTCCCATATGAAAATGTTTCAAAATTGATGATCAGCTAATAGAGATTTGGAGTTGATTAGATATTTTATTTCCCCAAACCAAGCCAAACATTTCCTAAATCCACAGTGATGACATTTATTATCTTTTCTGTTTTCTTTCCTTTATGAGAAGTCAACAGGCTCCTAATTTGTTTGTAACTTCGCTGTGATCAATAAACAAGCAACCACATGGTTCCCCCAATCATTTTGTCTACTGAACCCAATTCTGAAACTCCAGCAAATGTGTCCGAACTCCAAGCGTTGTCGTATTATTTAACAGCAAATGTTTGCCCTCCCCAATTCTAGTCTAGCTTTCTGAAATTTTCTACTTTCATTATAGAACACATTTCTGATTTTCCTTCCATCCTGATGTTATTTGCTTCTCTAGTTCCTCCAAGTCTGGATTATATTTAGGGTACACTGAAGAAGTAGTTGTGTGCTCTAGAGGCCGCTCATATTGGCTTGCTAGACCTAACTGGTAAATTTTCAGGAATTTTGCAAGCTGATCATTCACCACAGCTATTATTAAAACTTAAAGTTACTTAAGCTCAGGGGCACCTGGGTGGCTCAGATGGTTAAGCAGCTGCCTTTGGCTCAGGTCATGATCTCAGGGTCCTGGGATCCAGACCACGGGCCAGCTCCCTGCTCAGCGGGGAGACTCCCTTTCCCTCTCCCTCTGCCCCTCCCCCCAGCTCATGCTCAGTCTCTCTCAAATAAACATTTTTTAAAAATTACTTAAGCTTACAATTAAGTAACATCAAAAAAACAGGTAATAAATACGTAAAATGTATTACTTTCTAATTATTTTACTACATTTTGCTGTTCTGTATGCTCTTGGGGTTATTGGTCCATTGGTGGAATTAGGATATCACGGTATTTACTGTTCATTCCTTCCCCAATCTGTGTTCTGTGATGTCATGTTGGTAGCCTGAAATAGGCTTTAGTGGGAGCATTTTCACCACGGAAATTGGCAAACTGAACAAAGGAGGGATTTTTCTTCCATGGAGCGGGTTGTTAACAGTTACCAGCATACCACTGAGTACAGCGTGAGGGTATAGCCCCCGGAGAATGACGTAGCTCATTCTGAGTCTCGTCAAGGGCTGTGTCACCTTGGTCGGGATGCCTAATCTCTCTGAGCGTCAGTCTCCTCCTCTGTAGAATGGGATTGTTGTGAGGTTCAATCAGTGCAGCGCATATAAGACACATCACGATTCTTAGCCTGTGCAATGGGCTCTAAAAATGCTGGCAATAATATAATCCTTAAACAATTCCAGGCTTCTCTGCTAGTAGGAAGACAACATGTCTTTCCAGAAATACCTGCTGTGTACTACCGCTTTTGTCATCTACAGAAGGAGCGACTGCTTGTCTCAGGGGTGGGTTTTCCCAGAGGTGAAGGACACACCTCGGTGGAACCTGAGAGGCCTTGTGTGGCTGGACAAGCGAAGACCCCTTGACACAGCCTGTTGGGCAACATGAACTGAATTCACCTGCACAGTAAAGGGAGAGTAATTTTTCAATTTGATGGCAATCTAGAAAGGAGGAGTGAAGAGCCAGCAGGATTGGAAGAACCCTGCGGGGTGGGAGTGGGGTGGGGTGTGGCCAACTGGGTGGGGGTGGGGGTAGGGATGGGGCGGAGGTGTGGCCAGAGGGGTTGCGGGGGTAGGGGGGTGCAAGTGCAGGTGCAGCCAGCCAGGAACCAGCCAAGCACTTGAGAGCAAGCCCTCAGGGAGAAATGCTCTGTGATGGGGGAGGGTAGGACGTCCATCTTTCAAGGTGAAGCTAGTTCTGGGCTAGGCTTTATTTTCCTCCCTACTGCCACACACAGAAGTGTGGAACATCATGTTAGGGGTGCTTTGGGGAGTCAAAACGAACCAATTGTGAGGATCTTAGAAAATTCAATGAAAGGAAAAGTTGTAGTCAAGATGGCATATGCCTATATGGCATAAACATCCCCTGCCTTGGGAATCTACGGAAGCAGTGCGCTCCCCGGGTTTCCCACAGCACATGAGATGGAAACTCGAAGCACCTTTCCTAACTACCATGGGCAGCCTTCGAAGACATTTGGGGGGCAGACTGTGGGTTACAAGCAGCAGTCTATCCAAGCTGCACACAGATATTGCCCCAATCTACAGCTGGCCCTAATCTTTTTCAAGCTGCAGTCGGTCTGTCCAGCCTCCTGGCTTAGCTTCCCTACCTGCACCTCCGCATTAACAGGTGAACACCGAAGTCAGTGACTCTCCGCCACAAACATGCTCCTCTGCGCCCATCACTTCATTAGCGAACCATTTCCCTCTGAGATGTTTGAAGTAAGCAACTGCTAGAAACAGCAACCTGCCCATTCACATCCTCCAAACCCCAAACAGACTAAAGGGGTTGTTACTAATTTACCTATTCCCTTTTCTGTAAAGGATTCTTGATGGTTTATAAAGCATTTCTCCCCACGCTACCTCCCATGATGCAGACAACAATTTTGTAAACCATCAGGTTTCTATGTGTGGTCTTCTAAATGATAATTAGTTGGCTACGAAAGATGCCCTTGTGATTCTGAACCACCCAAAGCATCATATTTATTACATTTAACTTCAACTTACTTCTGCCTGTGCCTGTGTGATTTTAGCTACGGAGTTAGCAGTGGCTTGCACACATTCTATTGCTTCTGACAAATCTTTGATATTTGGGTGCTTTTGCTTTCAGCAAGGAAGAGGATTCATCTTCATGACCCAGGGACTATCCAGTGTCTACCACACAGGGGGTGCCCAGGAGATGCTTCTCGGACCAACGGGTTAATGAGAGGAAGGGTCAGCCAGGCAGGGTGGAAGGTGTAGGCAGTAGGAGGCCTTGAAGGAACAGGGTCCAACAAACTAGGGGTGTATCATTCTGGTTAGAACTTCATCTTGAAAAATGATGTCTTTGAATTGAGAGGAGAGGGGAAAGCATCTACAGCCAAAATGAGCTCTTATATACCAATGGAAGTGACTAGAAGCAACTTAAAAACACCTTGAACGAAGAGCTCTTCGGTGGATGTGTTGGATGTGACCCTGTTTTATGCTTGAATAGAAGAATGCGAGAGGGTGGGAAGGGATACCAGGCATCAAATCCATTATCCAGACACCAAATTATCTCACTGAAAGATGTGCCTTTCTAAACACCCCAGACAGGAGACACGGAAATCTAGTCCCGGCCAACGCGTTTGCCACAAAATAGCCAAGCTATCAATCTCTCGGGTCTTTGGAGTTATTTTTACTTTTTATTGCCTTTTTTAAGTGCTAGTGTGAAAGGGTGGGTCAGAAACGAGAACTTAGAGCAGCGAATTTTGGAAGAGAGCTTTGACCTAGCCTCCTAAAAGACCAAAATCACCCACTGGCAGGCCCAGAGTGATGACCGATGTCCGCCAGGGTTCACGGGAGGGAGGAATCCGTGTGTGATCTGGGGTAAGAAACCAAGTGAGGATGGCTGTTTGTCCCCTTCTTTGGAGATTTTCAGTTAGTTGTCTCAGATTTGGAGACAGACAGACTGAGGGTCTTGAAACACATCTGGTATCTCTGGTTTTGTGTGTGTGTGGGGGGGCGGTGGAGAGAGAGAATGCCAGAAAGCGAGGCGAGGACAGAGAAGCAAAGGGAAGGGAGCTGCATTTCTGGGTTTCCCCACAGGACCAGGGAGGGAACTCTGCAGGCAGATGGAGGCAGGTGCTAGGAGTTGGGTGGTCCTGGTGCTGCCTCCCCAGACGGGTATCTCCAGCAGGTGGGGTTATGGAGTACGGCAGTCCCTCCCTTATCCCCGGCTTCCAGCATCCACTGGGGGTCTTGGAGCGCATCCCCCACGGAGAAAGGAGGAGCCACCATACTGTCCAGAGCAGCTGCTTAACACACCCTTCCAGGCTCTTCTCAGCGTTCAGCCTTGCAGAGCAATCTCTCTCCTTTTCACCTGCCAAGCAGGACATTTCCTTGAGATTCTGATTCCTGAGATAGCAGAACACATTAAGAAAGGAGCTTTGCCAAGGTCTCATGTTTTAAGCATTAATGCGTCCCTGAAGTTTCGTTTGAATGAATTTCCAGTCCTCTCCTGCTGTCCCACTGGGCTCCAGGGAGCAATGCGCAGGGGACTGCAAAGACAGCAGGGATGTGTCAGTTGAACGGTACTTCCTGATTTGGCTCTGTGCCTGGGGGCTTCTCACCCCGGTGTTCGGGTGTTCGAAGAAGAGGAAGCAGTGCCCGTGTGAGCAGTGGCCGGGCTGGGAGGTGCGGGTTGTGTTGGCAGAGTGTCCTCTGTCCTCCGAGGCTGTGTCAATATCCACCCACAATCTCAACCAGAAGCATATGGATTGGTTTGCTCCCTCGGTGTCCACTCACTCAGAAAGGAGAAAGCAGGAAATATGAAGCAAATTACATTTCCTTCATAATCAAGTACGTTGGACTCATTTTCAGATTCTTACAGTTACCTCTGCACCTTGCAAGAGAAACAGACGCCAAAGTTTTTCGGAGAGTATCTCTTTTCTCTTAGCTTTCCTCTGGTCTGCAGTCTTCCTTTGTTGCAGTTGATTTTTTTTTAAATTTAATTTTATTATGTTAATCACCATACATTACATCATTAGCTTTTGATGTAGTGTTCCATGATTCATTGTTTGCATATAACACCCCGTGCTCCATTCAATACATACCCTCTTTAATACCCATCACCAGGCTAACTCATCCCCCCACCCCTCTCCCCTCTAGAACCCTCAGTTTGTTTCTCAGACTCCATTATCTCTCATGGTTCGTCTCCCCCTCCGATTTCCCCCCTTCATTTTCCCTTCCTACTTTTTTTTTTAACACATAATGTATTATTTGTTTCAGAGGTACAGATCTGTGATTCAACAGTCTTACACAATTCACAGCACTCACGATAGCCCATACCCTCCCCAGTGTCTATTACCCAGCCACCTCATCCCTCCCACCCCCCACCACTCCAGCAACCCTCAGTTTGTTTCCTGAGATTAAGAATTCCTCATATCAGTGAGATCATATGATACATGTCTTTCTCTGATTCACTTATCTCGCTCACATAATACCCTCTAGTTTCAGCCACATCGTTGCAAATGGCAAGATTTTTTTTTTGACGGCTGCATAATATTCCATTGTATATATATACCACTTCTTCTTTATCCATTTGTCTGTTGATGGACATCTTGGCTCTTTCCACAATTTGGCTATTGTGGACATTGCTGCTATAAACATTGGGGTGCACATTTGTATCTTTGGGGTAAATACCCAGTAGTGCAATTGCTGGGTTGTACAGTAGCTCTATTTTCAACTTTTTGAGGAATCTCCATACTGTTTTCCAGAGTGGCTGTACCAGCTTGCATTCCCACCAACAGTGTAGGAGGGTTCCCCTTTCTCCGCATCCTCGCCAACATCTGTCGTTTCCTGACTTGTTAATTTTAGCCATTCTGACTGGTGTGAGGTGGTATCTCATTGAGGTTTTGATTTGGATTTCCCTGATGCCGAGCGATGTTGAGCACTTTTTCATGTGTCTGTTGGCCATTTGGATGTCTTCTTTGGAAAAATGTCTGTTCATGTCTTCTGCCCATTTCTTGATTGGATTCTTTGTTCTTTGGGTGTTGAGTTTGATGAGTTCTTTATAGATTTTGGATACTAGCCCTTTATCTGATATGTCATTTGCAAATATCTTCTCCCATTCTGTCGGTTGTCTTTTGGTTTTGTTGACTGTTTCCTTTGCTGTGCAAAAGCTTTTTATCTTGATGAAGTCCCAAGAGTTCATTTTTGCCCTTGCTTCCCTTGCCTTTGGCGATGTTTCCAGGAAGAAGTTGCTGTGGCTAAGGTCGAAGAGGTTGCTGCCCGTGTTCTCCTCTAGGATTTTGATGGATTCCTGTCTCACATTGAGGTCTTTCATCCATTTTGAGTTTATTTTTATGTGTGGTGTAAGGAAATGGTCCAGTTTCATTCTTCTGCACGTGGCTGTCCAATTTTCCCAACACCATTTGTTGAAGAGACTGTCTTTTTTCCATTGGACATTCTTTCCTGTTGCAATTGATTTTTGAGTTTCTTTCCACTGGCTCCTTCCCTGGACCAGCAGCAGTTAGAAGCTGCAGGTGTAATGGTCTAGACCACACAGAGGATCAAACACAGGAGCTGGGTGTTGTGAGTACCTGAGATTGAATCTCACGCTACCATGAACTAGTGGTATAATAACTAGAAGGGTACTTTTGGCAAGTCGTCTGTCTCTTCAAAGCCTTAGTGTGTTGTCATCTGTAAAATGGGGAAAATGGCCATCATGTCACACAAAGCAGTGTTATTTGCAAGTTAAAAGAGAGAAGACAGTGCAAGAAACGGCACCAAAGGAAGTGTTGGTGGCATACATAAATTTGTGGATGAGTGAGCCTTGAGCTTGGCTTAAGGACAGAATTAAGACAAGTCATTGTGGATTTTTTTCTGATTGCTGGATTGTTTCTTTACACACTTGAATTTTGGATATTAGGACACCAGTCATCTGAGTTCTTAATTGAAATGCTTACTTTTATGGATCTCTAAGAAATTTCTGCATATATAGTGGGTGAATGTATGATGTATGTGTGTGTGTGTGTGTATGTTTCCCATATCTTATGGTAGAGAATAGTGTTTTGGTGTCATCCAGTTTCTGTGTGGCGAGCCAAACACACTAACCTTCCTGATAAAGACATATTTTTCAAGCAATGCAAATGAAGACCGCATTCCATGATTATGCATTTCTAGCACAATACTTTATACTATAAAAAGTAGCATCCAATGTGGTGTTTCAGGGAGTTTATGGAGACTGGAAATGGGTGGTTTAATCCTTAGATGCATGAAATGCTTGTACTTTTCAAAATCCTCTCACAAGACCTCATTTGGTTCTAACAATACCTCTTGCAGATACATAAGTTTATTGTTGTATCTCCATTTTATAGGTTGTAAAACATACCCCTAGTAGTCTTGGGCAAATTTTGTAGAGGAGACTGGGATTAAAATTATCATACTCTGACTGGAGTATTCTTTTTCACTAGTTGGTCTCCCAGTTCCCTTTTGTCCTTCTACAGCCTAGTCTTCACACAGCAGCAAGAATGACCTTTGAAAGTGTGAGTCAGATCATGTCACTCTCTTGCTGAAAACCCTCCAGCGGCTCCCCATTGCAACCCTTCAATCTAAAGTCCTTGCAGTGATTTACAGGCTCCTGGGTGAGCTGGCCTCTGGCTACTTTTCCCCTCTTTCTCTTCCATTCTTTCTCTTACTCACCATCCCCCAGCTCATGAGTCTTTGTTTCCCAAACTTGCCAATGGCTTTTCTGCCTCAGGGCTCTGGTACGGGCTGTTTCCTTTGCCCATAGGAGCTCTTCTCCTGGGATGGTACCCAGTTTTATGCATATCATCACATAACACATTTGAGAATCAAAGCTGGGATCACCCTGTATTATTTTCTTCAAAACGTTTATGACTATCTGAAATTAACAGCTCCATTTACTTGTTTATTTCACCCTTCCTCACTAGAATGTAACAGACTTTAATCTGTTTTGTTCATCCCTGTGTATCCTACAATGTTTAAAATTGCACCTGCCACATAGTAAGTGCTCAATACTTACTTGTTGGAAGAATGGGCCCTCTTTATCACTTAGAAAGCAATGCAAGAATAGGAAACTGGGGTAAGATTTGGGGTGAAGTAATCCAACAGCTGTTGGCACAGTATCTTAAACCTGAATTATTTTAAGGACATAAGCTGCTACTATAAACCCAGAAACAGAGAAAATGCGGTTATGTAACATAACTCTCCAAAAGAACAAATTCATAGCAAAATTAGCAGATTTGAATATATGCTCAGTATGAGGCTGTGGAGGTTTCTGCCAAAGTCAGTATTTGTAAATTTATAATATTTATTTAATATTTAATACTGAAAGCAAAGTGCAGAAATTTACTGAGATAATAACTTTCATTCTTTGGGGAATATGATAAAATTGGGCTATAAAAACAAGTTTCTCTTTTTATTGTGAATTTCTGCTTCCAATAAATTTCTGCTCTAAGTCAGTAACTAGGTGAATGAAGGTCAAACCTGGTAGTGTGAATGAGCAAAATTATGGCTGTAACTGTGACAGCTAACTACTGATTTTCTCTTCTCCAAGAGAAAGTGCAGGGGTGCAACGGGGAGTTACCATTCCATGCAAAAGGTAAATTTGTGCTAGTAATAGCATAAATTAAGTTTTCATGGATGAGCTTTACCTTCAGTCTCCTCTAAGAGTTTTGTCATCAAAATGCTTACAAAGAAGACTCCCTGGGGGTTTGGTTTTTTCCCCCTACCTACAAAATTTCTATAACTTACCTACCCCTTCCTTAACTCATATAACACACTTGGGCAGAGCTCTTTTTCAGTTTAAGGAACAAACACAGTATTGCCAAATTGGTATGAAGTATTCTGACCGGGTTTCTGCTACATGAGTTTAGAAAGAGTCATTATCTGGGGAAGGTGGGGTGCTGCCGATCCTGGGGAAGGCTCTGGGCAGGTATCACGTCCATCTGTCCTTGATCCGGAGCTGTGCGGGGATGGGGGCGGGGGTGCATTCTACTCTGTCCCCGTTCTTTCATTTTTTGGTATTGATTTCTTGGAAAGGGGTTTCAGTCAGTCCTCTAGAGGCATTACCAGTCGACTTCGAAGGGACATGAGCAAAGAACAGTCTTAAGCTGTGTCTACATGAGGTCTCTCCAACTGGTTTCCAAGTGAAACACTCGGTCCATCAGCCTTTGTCTTTAGACGAAGAAACCAAAGGACCCACTTTATTGACTCTGCTCCACCGAAGAAGGTAAGGTTTTGCCCGCATCCACTAGTCCGTTTAAGCCAGAGCAGCTTTTGCCTACATTACAGATCAACCAGGGGGGAAAGAAATCCAGCAATTAGATCGTGTAGCAGGCTTATCTGGAAGAAACTTCAGACTCTGACGCTGCTTCAGGCTTGTGTGGGGAACGGTGTGGTTTGTTGTTTTCTTTGTGACCCACAGTGAGGTCACTTGGACCTCCTCCTTAGGCAGGCAGTCCCCTTACTGTCCCGCTGACAGGCTAGCCTCATCTCTGTCACTGAGCCTTTGCCTACTCAGAGCCGCGTCCTGTTCCGGGGGTGGGGGTGGGGGCCCGGGATCCCATTTTCAACACACGTCCCACAGGGGCCTTAAGGCAGGCAAGTCTGTCCCGCCGAGCTGCGGTGGGAGGTGGATGGCGGGGAGGGTCATCTATGGAGGGGGAGGGAGGCCCAGATATTACGAGGTGCTTCCGCGTCTAGCTGGTAAAGCTGCTCAAGGCTATTTCGGGGCAGTGGCAGCCTCAAATCCTCTGCGCCGGGCCCTCTAAACCAGCGTTCCGGGCCGGGGTTGGTCCTAAGGCCGGAAGCAGCCGCCTAGAAGCTATACTCTGCGCTCAATTTATGGAGGAGGAGACAGAAGCTTCCATGGGAACTTGCCTCGCCCACGTGAAGCATCGGAGGGAGAGCCCAGATCGCCAACTCAGGGCCACTTTCACGGGCTGGCGCCCTCCCGCGCACCCCTGGGCGCTAAAGGGCTCTACACGCGGGGTTTAACGCTCTGCTGCCCTCATTTCGAAAGGCGGAGTAATTTCATCCGTGAACGTGTGTTTCGTGAGTGAAGGCTGCTGGGCCAGGGAGCATGTGCACGGGCGGAGCGGAAATGCACGATTGGTGGCCTGCGGTTCTGTGCCCCGCGCTCCCTGCCGTGCGCTGATCTGCAGAGCCGAGGGGGTCCCGTGTCGCAGGTGCACGGGGGTCCGTGAGTGTGAGGCCCAAGGCTGAGTGAACAGGGCACCAAGAGCCCCAAAGGCCGTGCTTCCCACTCGAACCACAATTTGCTTCCAGCACAGAAAGGAAACGGCATTTAAGAAACCCCGAGTACCGAGGGAACCCTATCATTTCCTTTCTTCCTGGTGTTCTTTATGTTTGCATTTCAGAGGGGCGTTCGAAAAACGAACAACATAAAGGGGAGCAGTAAAATTGATCCAGTTAATGTAATTTTAATTTTGCTTTACTTAGAGCAACATTCACTTGCAAGGTGAGAGGGGCCATGGAAGGAAGGACAGAACTTTCTAGATGCAGCTTCCGGCACCGGGTTCCCCGGGAGGGGCGGGATGGGCAGTGCACTGAGGAGGGGGACCGAGGCCTGAGGGTCTCCTCAGGCGCCATGACATCACTCTGCCTTTCACAAGGAAAATCTGTGACTGCCACAGCTTTATCTTGATCTCCATGGAAACTGGGACAGTAGTAACAATGAAGAGTTAAAACACCTTTCTGCAGCTCTCCCTCAAGGAAGGAATCTCCCATAACTGAATTGTGTGAATTGATGCCCCGGGCTGCTGGCTCCTGCCCTCCTAAGGTGACAGGGCTCTGTCCTCTCCAGCACAGCCTTCCATGAAGCGATCACCTGTCCTTTCGCTCTTCCAGGCCAGCCAACAAGACACCACCAGACCAGTCCGTTGTATCCCCAATGAGCGTGAGCTTCAGCTTCTCTGAAGACACACAACTGAGCTGCGTGGCTCCCAGCTTTCTGTTAGTTAGTTCGGTATTCTTAGAGTTGAGAGCAGACGTCTTCTGGAAGGTTTGTTTATACTTGGGTTTGAGTCAAGCTTGGAAGAAGGAACTGGCTCCCAAAATTGAGGTTACCCTGGGGAGAAGGTGGTGAATTTCCACATTCCCACCCACCCTGAGCTTCCCACCCAAGAAAGAGGCCGCCCAGGGTGCTAGCTGGGTGCTGGCCCTGGGAGCACTTAGTTCCCTCTCTGGCTGTGACCAGAGACTGCACAGGTAGTCCTCCTAAGAGAGCACGAGGGAGGACACGGCTCTGTGGTCTATTACCATTAGAGTGTTAACACCAATAACGATACCTGTAAGTAATGTTTTCAACATGGCAGCAGAAGAATCGTCTGGAAGTGTACTGTGCTGGGAACCAGGTTGATTTCCTTGTGTGGATCCTTATATTGCCCTTCAAATCCTTGCTCAGAAAATGACTGCTTGGTGAAGACTGTTGGCTCTCCTGCTTCTCACCATGCATGCTCTCCTACTTCCCATCCCGTAACAGGTTTCAAAGACCTTTTAAAATGATTGTTTATAGTGTTATTTTGTCCTTGCTTCTGTCACTGCAGTGGAATAATGTGGTAGGAAAGGCGCAGGGCTGTAGCATCAAGCAGGCCTGTGTGTGAAGTCTAGCGTTCTCCAATGCTGTGCATTTCTGGACAAGGCACAACTCTTAATTTCTTCAGCTGTAAAGCAAGGATGATGATGATATCTATTTGGACTGTTGTTAAAAGATTTCAGTGAAATAGTATATGTAAAATGCAGAATGTGCTTTGTTTAAGGATAAATGTCCAAGATAATTGTTCAGACATTAGTTACTTGCACTATTGCAATAGCTTGCAATCTCTGAAAGTTGTGGCTATGTTACCCTACATGGCAAAATGGATCTTGCAGATGTGATTAAGTTGAGGACCTTGAGATGAGAAGATCATCCTGGACTTTTTGGATGGATCCAATGTAATCACATGGGTCCTTAAAAGTCGAGGAAGGAGGGCACCTGGGTGGTTCAGTCAGTTGAGCATCTGACTCTTGATTTTGGCTCAGGTCATGATCCCAGGGTCGTGAGATCAAGCCACTTGGAGATTCTCTGTCTCCCTCTGCCCCTTCCTACGTGCTCACATATGTATGCACACTCTCTCTCTTAAAAAAAAAAAAAAAGTGAAAGAGGGATGCAGAAGGGCAGGAATGATGAGATGTGGGGACTACAACCACTATTGTTGTCTCTGAAGATGGAAGAAGGGCACCAGGAACTCAGAAATTTGGGTGGCCTCTAGAAGCCAGAAGAGGCAAGAAAATTGATTGCCCCCTAGAGCTTTCCATAAAGGAATGCAGCACTGCCCACACTCTGATTTTAGCCTAGTGAGACCAGTGTCAAACTTTTAACCTACAGAATTGTAAGATAACAAATTTGTGTTGTCTTAAGCCACTAAATTTTTGGTACTTTGTTATAGCAGCAATGCAAAACTAATACACTCACCTTAAGGATTACTCTCCACCCAACAACCAGAGGGAACTTTTAAGAACCTTGGACAGATCATGTTCTTTTCTGCTGAAGATCTTCAGTGGTGTTGGACTTGCTGTTAGTACTCCCAAGTCCAACGATGGTCCTCAAGATCCTACAGGATTGGACCCTGCTGCCTCCTGGATAACTCTTTCCTGTCTCACTTTGTGGCTGCTCCTGAGACATGGTAAGCCCTCTCCTCACTGCAGGGCCCCAGACTTTCCCTCCAGCTGAGACGCTCCATCCTGCGGTTGGTGTGGTGTGAGGGGTAAACACACCGTCTCAGGCCAGTGTGCCTGGGTTCAAGTCTCACCCCTGCCACTTGCTAGGCAAGTCATTTAGCTCTTATGTGCTTGCAGCTTCCCCATCTGCAAAATGAGGCTAACCACAGCATCCCACAGAATATGATTTTGATGAGGATTAAAAGAGTTAATCTGTGTAGAGAATTTAGAAGTGTACCTGCTTTAGCTAGACTCCTCAGTAACCGTTCCAATGTGTCTGTGTGGCTCAGTGCATTTTCCTCTGTCTGCTCTGCTTACCAGTTCCTATCATCCTCTGTCAATTTATCCTTCTTTACCTCCCTGTGCTCATCACTACCTGACGTGGTATGTATTTATTTGCTAGTTTCCATTGTCCCCCCTAGAATATAAGCTCCATGCGAGCAGGGACTTTCTTTTGATCATCATTGAATCCTCAGCCCCTGGACCAGTGTGTGGTTCCAGTAGGCACCCAATGTTTGAGAACGGGTTCATTCCTGTTGGGAATGCTGGGAGGGGACATCTGCAGTGAAGCTGAGTTTGAACCGAGTGTGACCTCTAGGGTTATTTTTGTCCCTAAAGTTGAACATATTCTCATGTTCACAGCAGTAGGTCGTAGAACCAGCATTTGAGTCCTGGTTAGGTATTTGATATCTCAGGTACTTCCTCACCAATGTCTTTCCCAGTGGGCCCTCCAGTGGGGTTCATGCTCCTTCCCCTGGGAAACACATTTCACTTGCTTGAATCCTTAGCTGCCTTCTTGGTGCCGTGTGATAGTTGATAGCCATCCCTTCATAAAGCAAGCTATATCCACTGAGGGAGCACGAGGCCCTAAAGAACTAAAGATACCCATGACCTCAGATTACCTCTAAAGTATTGACAGTGAGGCGAACAGGAGGGAACAGCCCTAGGGGAGACTCCTAAAGCCAAGTGACAAAGAACTGACATTTGTAGCTCTCACAGCTGTAGAAAGTGATTAAAAGTAAGATGTGGCTGATTTGGAGATGTAAATCTTACAGCGCCATGGATTCTTGAGAGTAATGTTATTGGAAGACTTTTGTTCCTCGATATTGGTGGCACCTTATTGCCACCTGCAGACTTTGTGCACACAGAAATACTGGGTGGGGTATTTTGACTTAGCTGATGATTCAGCCCATTTATAGATTTAAAAAAAAAATGAATGATGGCTAATTTGATTGAATTAAGAAAGTCCACTGGTTGACTTGTATGCCAGTCATGGTTTAAGTGAAGGTAATAAGCCCCAATTTCGGGGCACCTGGGTTGCTCAGTTGGTTAAGCATCTGACTCTTGATGTCAGCTCAGGTCATGATTTTGGGGTCCTGGGATTGAGCCCCATGATGGGCTCCTTGCTCAGTGGGGAGTCTGCATGGAGATTCTCTCCCTCTCTCTTTGTCCCTCCCCCTCTAAGATAAATAAATAAAATCTTTTTTTAAAAGATTTTATTTATTTATTTGACAGAGAGAGAGAGACAGCGAGAGAGGGAACACAAGCAGGGGGAGTGTGAGAGGGAGAAGCAGGCTTCCCACGGAGCAGGGAGCCCAATGCGGGGCTCGATCCCAGGACCCTGGGATCATGACCTGAGCTGAAGGCAGAGGCTTAACGACTGAGCCACCCAGGTGCCCCTAAATAAATAAATCTTTTAATAAATAAGCACCATTCTGTGTTTTTTTCCTTTTCTTTGTTTTATTGTGGTAAAATACACATACATTAAAATTTGCTGTTGTAGCTGTCTCTAGGTGTACAAGTCAGTGGTGTTAAATATAGTCACAGTGTTGTGCAACCATCACTGTTGTCCATTTCCAGAACTTGTTCATCATCTGAAGTAGAAACTGTACCCATTAAATAATAATTTGCCATTCACCCCAACCTGAAGGACTTTCTTGTAGGGCGGGTTTCGTGATAACAGACTCCCTTGGCTTTTGTTTGACTGGGAATGTTTTAATTCTGTCTTCATTTTGACAGTTTTGCAGATATGGAGTTCTTGCTGGACAGTTCTCTTCTTTTGGCACTTTAAGTTGATCATCCCCACTGCCCTTGGCCTGAAAACCTTCTGCTGAGAAGTCCACCAGTAATTGTATGGAGGACCCTTGCGTGTGACAAGTCACACCACCATCCCAATTTCCCCAATCCCAAACCCTTTCCTCTACTCTCCATATTCAGACCAAGTCCTCCAGCTGTGCTCCCCCAGTTCTCAAATGTATTCTCCTCTCTATCTTCACTACCAAGACTTTGGTTCAGCTCTTGTTAGGATTATAATTTGCTTCCTACCATGTTTTTCCAAATATGCTTTTGCCTTTCCCTGATCATTGTCTCCATGTTTCACAAATTTGATGGATGAGAGGCAATTATGAATGTGAGGTTCACCTTTTTGAAGTTGTTTGTTGGTTCCTTGTTGCCTTTAGCCAAGTCTGGACTCCTGGTGGTCATGTGTAAGGCCTGTTGGTGCAGGGGCCTCCAGTCCACCAGTTCCCTCTGTCTTTGCCCCATTTTCTCACTCAACCACTGGCAGTTTCATGATGGTGTTGTGGGCATCTTTTGTAAGCATTTGCCCAGAAAGTACTTTCTTTTGCTCTTTGCTTGGATCATTTCCACTCACCATTTAACCCTTGGCCTAGGATGTACCACATCTGGAAACCTCAGCACACCATTTTCTCTCCAGCACAGATGAAATATTTTTCATGCTCCCAGAGCATCTTATACATGTTTTCCTCACACTGCTGAGCTCTCTGGCTCACACAGCCTTCTGACTGTGGAAGCACTTTCCCACTCTACAGTTGAGAAGAGATGTTTTTTATTTAATTTTACATATTTAATGCCTAGCAAAATGTAGGCTCTATACATCCTTGTGGAATGGATAAATGAATGAGTCACCACCATTCTTACTGTAGGAAAGCGTTTTTAGAAAGCTGTCAGCATCCCTTGTATCGTTCTTTAGAGAAAATTTAAAAAAAAAAGTTGCCCTATTATTAATACTTTTTCCAATAAATGAATACATGGGAAGAGTCTGGCTAGTTTCTGTGTCTTTCAAGAGAAAGAAATGGAATTAATGTTCTACAAGTAGATTCTTTCGAGACTTTTTGTGATGTAAAAAATTTATTTTTTGATTTCTTTTTTTTGAGAGAAAAAGAGAGCATGAGCCCATGAGAAGGGGAGAGGTAGAGGGAGAGGCAGAGAGAATCTCAAGCAGACTCCTCGCTGAGCACAGAGCCTGATGTAGGGTTTGATCTCATGACCCTGAGATCATGACCCTAGCCAAAATCAAGAGTCAGATGCTTAACCAACTGTTTATAGGACAATAAACACAAATCATATTTTTCTCTCAGCCAATCAGATGCTTGTACACTTGTGTCCATTCACATGCTTCTCATTAAATTATCCCTTCCTTCCTGTCATGGCTCAAGCATCTACTTTTATTGTTATCCATTCATATCCCCTTCCCAGCCCTCTGCCATCAAATGTAGACCCCAGAGTAGAAGTTATTTTTCCCTTTACTGAGGGAAGCTTGACTTCTATGCCAAACTGGTGGATCTTCCAGGACACAACTTTCCATCACATTGAATGACATTCTGTTCTTGTGTTTGTTGAATGTTTCTACAGGTCAACTTGCGCCATTGCTCTTCCTTATGACTGGGCTGTCTTCTGATTTTGGTTTTGATGGCAGTTCATAATATAATCATTCTGGAGGACAGCCCTGGCTATTGCATTAAAGAGGTAGATGTAAGCCATCAGAGCTGGAGAAAAACCAGAGGAAAGAGTGCTAAGTCAGATTAAGTCAAGTCCTTTGAGAGAGAGAGGCATGCAGTACCCCTACAAGCTGACTAGTCATTTCTATAATTGTTTTTTTTTGGAAAGGACAACCAAAATTGGACCCTAAAGAAGTGGCACTGTTTAGATAAAGGGGAAAAGTAGTTTTGGATTTCCATGGGACCAACTGCCTACATGTGTTCCTTGGAAGATACAGAAAATATAGGCCGCTACAAACTCTATGCTACAACCCTCCTCAGTTTTTGCCATTGAGCTCACTACATGTTAGCTAAGTTGGGCTACACATTCCTTCCTAGTCATCTCCTGAGCATCTCTATGCTTTTAAATCCTCTCCTTGGAAAACATCCATTAGTGTCCTATTTCTCTGAGTCCTTCCAGTCCTTCCCATTCTAGAATACAGCTTGCTACATGGAGCTTTGCTAGATTCCCACAAAACAATCTCTTCCTCCTTCTCTGAGCCCAAAAGCACTGTCTTCAATCCCCTCCTTGTTATCTACTTTATGTTGAGGTGATTTAATTTTGTATATTATGCACCTTACAACCCCCTGTCTGTTCCCAGCACCTGCCTTGTGTCTGATAGGTACTCCGAGAGTCAGTGCTGTGCAGATGCCATGGAGACAGACAGCTGGGAACCAAGGGGGTGCACAGAGGTGTGAGGGATGTCAGAAATGGGGCAGCGTTTCCACAACCGAGGCATGGAAGAACCGAAGCATGGAAGAACTGAGGTATGCAGTAGCATAGTCAAAAGCTGCATTAGAAACTTCAGAGCTTTGTTGCATTCCTGCCCTTTGGGAGGGGAAGAAAGATGTGAGAAAGAGCCCAACTGAAGTCCTGATGTCCTGCTCTCTTCTGCCCTGTTCTGGAACAGTTATTTTGGGAAGAAAAAGAATGTGACTGAGTCTCAAGGAAGGTGAAGAAGCCCAGCAGACAGTTTTAGGTTTCTTACATTGAACACATTGACAAAATGACCTAAGCTTTCTCTATAAGGAGGCTTTAGGTTATTTTGGCAACCCTCAGAGAGCCACCGGTATTTGAACAGTGGGTTCAGGTAAAAATAATGCCAGCCACCTGCACTCAGCTCTCCCAGTGGTCTGAGTCTGTGTAACATTTGCTGTTGCTGATAGAAGTGTGATTTGCAAAGTCTGCTGTCATTTCTGTTTCCAGCCTTGGACTGGAGGGTCTGGGGCTGTTTTTCATAACCTCAAATATCCCAAAGGAATCTACATGTTTACCCATGACGGGCTCCTCTGGCCAACTAAAATGTCAAGTGTTTTTGCTTTCGACTGGAATTATTTCCACTCTGGGTAGGAACACTCGTATGCTAATTTGAAATTGATTGGTAAAACGTAAACTAGTTTTTAAAAATGCAATGTTTTGGGCGCCTGGGTGGCTCAGTTGGTTAAGCGACTGCCTTCGGCTCAGGTCATGATCCTGGAGTCCCAGGATCGAGTCCCGCATCAGGCTCCCTGCTCAGCGGGGAGCCTGCTTCTCCCTCTGACCCTCCCCCACTCATGTACTCTCTCTCTCTCCCATTCTCGCTCTCTCAAAATAAATAAATAAATCTTAAAAAAAAAAATAAAAATAAAAATGCAATGTTTTGCTAGATAGGCTCTTTCAAATTTATGGGTTTTCCATACTTACAAGAACAAAGACTTCAAAGTGTTTCTTCCCTTTGTTCTATTAGGAGATATTTTAACCCTGCAGCTCTGCAATATCTGCATTCCTGTATGTTGTTACTATTTGTACAGGTCTGACTTTCTCTTCTGTACCTTTCTCTCACTTCACCTGTTTTTGCATATTTAAGTAGCTAATTAGCATCAAAGTACCTTTGTAGGTGCAAGTTTGCCAACAACTTAGGCTTTTGTAATCTGCTAGAGCCATTCATCTAAAGAACCTGTTGACTATTTTCTTCTGAAAATTTAAAACATCTCCGAGTATAATACAATATACAAAATGTAAAAAAAAAATGGTAGTATGATATTTTCATCACTGCTTTTGTAAGAAGCCTATACTTACACTTATGGTTTCTTTCTGACATTTTAAGTCAAATGACAAGGTAGCAAAGAACAATTTCAGGGAAAAATGGTCTTACATAATCCCACAACACTAACATAAAATTGTCTCATTTTTGTATTTTATCCTTTGGAATTGGTTTATATGATTTCTAAGTATCTTTTAGTAATGTTGAAATCACGGTATGGGTGCCACAAGTTACATAGTTTCAAAGTAGTAGTTCACCTAAAACAAACAGGATATGAAGTCAAGAGGATGACAATAGAAAATGGTATGCTGAGAATTGGGGGCAGGGCAGGGCTGACAGAAAAAACAAGAGAGTGGAGGAAGTCAATACTTACGAATTTTTTTGATAATTAGACTTGGTTTTTTTTTTTTTAAGATTTTATTTCTTTATCTGAGAGACAGAGACAGAGACAGAGCATGAGCAGGAGGGAAGGGCAGAGGCAGAAGGAGAAGCATGCTCCCCGCTGAGCAGGGAGCCTGACTCTGGGACCATGACCTGAGCCCAAGGCAGACACCTAACCAACTGAGCCATCCAGGCACCCCTACTTTTAGGTTTTAAATAACACTTGGTATGTGCAGAACTATAAATATACTATATATGTAAGCTATAAAGTGTAAGAGTACAATGAGTGCCGGAAGCCCACCACCCAACACAGAATCTTAAACAAGTAGCCATCATTTGCATCTACCTGTGTGTTCTACTCTATCCCATCCAACTGCCTAGCCCCCCAAAACAATTATTCTCCTGGATTCTGTGTTAATTATTCTCCTGGATTCTGTGTTAATTATTCCATTGCTTTTACTCCTGTGTTAAAAGTTGAGGTACTCAGGGGGCACCTGGGTGGCTCAGTCAGTTAAGGTTCCAACTCTTGATTTCACCTCAGGTCATGATCTCAGGGTCGTGGGGTTGAGCTCCACGAAGGGCTCTGTGCTCAGCGGGATATCTACTTGAGATTCTCTTTCTCTCCCTCTGCCCCTCCTCCCACTCGCGTGCTCCATCTCTCTCTCTCAAATGAATAAATAAATCTTATTTATTTATTTAGATTGGCAGAATTTAGCTGTTGAAAGGAAAAGGCTCTGAGAATGGATTTAAAAACAGTCATTCAGCAATCTGTTGTCTAAAAGAGACATAGCTAAAATGAAGTGACTCAGAAACTTTGGAAGGAAACAGTGAACAAAAGTTTGCCAGAAAAATATGAGGATATTAAATAGTTGGAGGGTCATTGACAATGAGGGTTCAGTCCTCAATGAGGCTATTAAAATAACACAAATCTAAAAGACAAATAAGGTTTTGAAATACAAAAAGCAAATGTCTTTGGAAATAGAAGTGAAAACTGGTAGCAGCACAATAGTTGTGGTTGTTCTTAACACCCCACTCCGCCCCTCCCCCCCCATGCTGGACTTGGTGGATCACATAAAGGGAAGTATGACATATGAGTGGTATGAGTCTCGATGCCGACTTTAAAGCCATATGTCAAACCTCATGTGTTGCAAACAGAAAATACAAATTCTTTTCTACACTGATGAAATGTTTACAAACACTTACCATATACGACATAAAATAAGTTAATAAGTTCTTCAGAGTAAAAATGTACAGGCTATACACCCTGAACTGAATTAATTAGAATTAGAAAGAAACAGTGAAAGTAGAGTTCACAACTCCTGTCACAAATTTGAACACCCTTTCCTAAATAACTCTTGGATCAAAGAAGACATAAAAGTTGCAATTCCCAGAGAACTAGAAAATAATGAGAATGGGAATGCTGAATATCAAAACCTATAGATGCAGAGCCTTGAACACTTGTTTGAAAAAAAGGAGTAGAAGTCAGTTTATTAAGCATTGAATTCACCAATTAAGAAAAAGACTAACAAACATTAGTAGAGTAGAAGTAAGAAAATAATGTAGATAAATGCAGAAATTAATGAATTATAAAATAAACCAGCCCAGATTTAAGAAGCAATCTCAAGAACAATATAAAGCAACCGTAAAAGTAGTTAAAACACTACCAACCTTAATCTTAAAAATAGAGAAAAAACCACAAATATACACAAGTAGGATTAAGGGAAGAAATATTGTAGTCATCACAAAAGAAATTACAATAATTATAAGAAATGTTCTGCTCTTAAGTTTGTAACTGAATGAGAAGGAAGATTTTTGAGGAAATTAGAAATAAGCAAAATTGGCTCAAGAAGAAATTCAAAACCAAATGTGTCAGGTGTCTCTAAGACCAGCTTCAGATTGATGATTTTGCTGAAAGAACTCACAGAACTCAGAAACACTGTTTATTGCAATGAAAAGACACAGATTAAAATCAGCACAGGAAGAAGGTGAATGGGATGGAGTCTAAGAGAAACCACTTGTCAGCTTGTCCTCTCCCAGGGACTCCTGTGGACAACAGCTGTGTGGGATGGCACAGGCAGGCAGAGTGTTGCCAACTAGGGATGTTCACCTGAACCTTGGTGTCGAGAGTTTTCATCGAGACTCAGTCATGCAGGCCTGGAGTGCCCCTGGGACTGACCTTCATACTTAGTTTTCAGACCCTTCGGAGGTCAAACTGACACAGCATGGTGCAGGACAAAATAGGCATTCACCTTAAATCGCATTGCTAACATAAACTCTGTAGCATGGCCTGAGAGCTCAGATGTCCAGACACATTCTTTTTCGGCAGGATATCCAAAGGGCTGAGAGGTTATGTCCCAGGAGCTGGTCAAGCGTTAGTCCTGAAGACCTTTGGAATGTGCAGGGTTTAGATAACTTATGCCTGCTGAGTACATTCTTTACTGCACACAAATAAACCAGATATTGTGAAAAACATTTTGAAATTGTCAAGATCTACCATGCCATGGGGGCACCTGCGTGGCTCAGTCAGTTGAGCATCCTACTCTTGGTTTTAGCTCAGGTCATGATCGCAGCATCCTGGGATCGAGCCCTGAGTCGGGCTCTGTGCTCAGCATGGAGTCTGCTTGTCTCTCTCCCTCTGCCCCCCCACCTTGCTCTCTCTCTCTCAAATAAATAAAATCTTTAAACAAAAAAAAAAGATCTACCATTCCAGAAAGCACGAGGCTTCTATAACTTCATAAGTAAATTCCTTCAAACTTTATTTTTTAAAAAGATTTTGTTTATTTATTTTAGAGAGAGAGTCAGAGGGAGAGAGAGAGAGCAAGGGATGGGTAGGGAGAGGGACAAGCAGACTCCGTGCTGAGTACAGATCCTGACATGGGCTCAATCCCACGACCCTGAGATCATGACCTGAGCCAAAATCAAGAGTCAGATGCTTAACCCACTGAGCCACCCAGTTACCCCTAAATTCCTTCAAACTTTAAAAGAACAGATCATTGCAGTGATTCAGTCCTTTCCAGAGTTTATAGGGAAAAAAATTCTCCCTATTATTTGTATAATTCCAGCATAGAAACCTACTACCAAAAACAAAGGATAGTGCAGATAGCTATAAATGAATCATACTTTTGGATATTGATGTAAAACCTCTAAACAAAATGTTGGTCAGTAGAATCTAGTGGTACATTAAAAGATTAATACAGTGTGACACATGGAATTCATTCCAGGAATGCAAGAACGGTTCAATATTTAGAAATGAATCATGGGGCACCTGGGTGGCACGGTTGGTTAAGTGTCTGACTCTTGGTTTTGGCTCAGGTCATGATCTTGGGGTCATGAGATTGAGCCCTGAGTCATACTCTGCGCTTAGCACAGAGTTTGCTTGAGATTCTCTCTCCCTCTTTCTCTGCCCCTCTCTTTCTCATTAAAATAAATAAATAAATCTTAAAAAAAAAGAAATGAATCACTGTATATCACTCTATTAATAGTTCAATGGAAGGAAAAAATGTATTATCCCAATGGCAAATAATATTTGATAAGTTTCATTATTTACTTATGATTTCAAAATAAAGTAAGAAAGTATTTTCTCAACTCAGTTAAAACTGTGTATCTCAGATTATTAATGAGACAAGACCAATCACCACCTGACTTTCATTTAGCTACTCTTTCACTGATTTTGGAAGTACTGGCTAGTATAATTAGAAGAAAGAAACAAGAATTTTAACATTGTTATTTGGCAGATGGTATGATTATATGCGAGGCAGAACTAAGGGAGCCCACTAGACTTTTACCAACTATAAGAGAGGTCAATAATGTAATTGGCTAAAAATGGATACAAAAAAGTCAGTGTTTCTGGTTTCCAGCAACAATAACTAGTTAGAAATTTAAGAAATGACTCCATTTGAAATAATAACTAAATAAAAAAATATCTGTTAATAAACTTAAATAAGAAAAGAGATCTATATGAAGAAAACAAACTCCTCCAAGGAATATAAACAAAGATTTGAATAAATAGACATATCTTTATTTGAAGAGAAAGACTCAACGTTTTCATGGTGCCTAGTTTTCACAAATGAATCTAATCTTGATAATCTCATTCAATCCTGATGTCAACTCTAATGGTGTCTTTTTTGCCACTCTTAAAAAAATGGTTGTAACATTCATCTTAAAGAATAAATATATAATAGCAGCCATGAATATTTAAACAACCAAAATATCAGAATGTTACTGGTTGAAAAGAAATTAGGTAGAGACTAGCATAACTCCCTGGGTGCTATAATATTTAAGAAGGAAGCACTGGGAAGGAGCACTGGGAGATGTGGCATAAGGAGATCCTGATTCACGCCCTCCATGGACACACCCAGTCTACATATGGAACAATCCCGTCTGAAAAAGACCTGAAAACTAGCTGAACAGCTGCTTCACCTCAAACGAGAAGAGGCCCACATCCAGATGCCAAGAGGCTGAGACACAGTCTCACCCAAAACCCCATTCCAGCTGCGTGACACACAGTTGGGAAGGACTCAGCATCTGGAGATTCTCTCTCTTGAAGGCCTGGGGGTGCTGTCCTTGTTCTCTTTCTCTGCCATGCCCCACAGTGCTTGTATGCGATGGCGGGGAGTTTTTCTTCATGTCTGGTGCCCCGGTTTTTACAACAGCAGCCCAGAGGACACCTGTTGAATCTCTGGCTCTGGTGACCAGGGGGGTAGGGAGGCTCATGTTCCTGGGTCCAGTGAAACTGTGATGGTTAGTTGGAGAGACAGTTTTTGGCAGGCTCCCATCCCCAGGACATTGCACAGAAAGCAGACTGAAACATATTCCCAGCCTTTCTGGGAAGAAGTCCTACCTTCTTGTCCTGGACCTTCAGGCTAAGGGGCAGGCTTCAGGTTTGCCCCACATTTAGGAGCTACAGCGGTGCTCTCAGGGAATGTAAGCTAGGGGATGCCTCTTTGTGCCATCCCTCTGCCTCACTATAGCTCACCAGTACCTCTCAGAACAGAGATTCTACACGTCTTGAGTCCGGATCTTTGCAACAGTTGCACAGGGGACACCTCCATATCTCCTGGTCTGGGGGCCAGCAGGCTTTACAATCTCAGCCCACTGTATATATTCGCATACTTTAAAAGCTGCTGCCTGAGGGGCGCCTGGGTGGCTCAGTCGGTTAAGCATCTGTCTTCGGCTCAGGTCATGATCCTGGGGTCCTGGGATCAAATTCCATGTTGGGCTCCCTGCTCAGTGGGGAGTCTGCTTCTCCCTCTCACTCTGCCTCTTCCCCTGCTCATGCTCTCTCTCTCAAATAAATAAATAAATAAAATAATTAAAAAAATTAAAAGCTGCCTGCGGGTCTGGCTTCCAATCAGCCTGAATCTAGGTGCTGGCTGAGATCCCTCCCTTGGGAACACCGGTGTGTTTTGGCAAATCCTCAAAAACTGAAGCTAATAAAAAGAAATCAGGTCACTTAGATAATCACAGAAGTTCTAGAGACAACCAAGAGCTAGGGCAAGGTTGAACAATAAGGTTCATCTGTGTGAGGCCACTCTGTCAAGATTGGGAGAGGTAGCTCTTTCAGTTAGTACGTAGAAACATACACACAGAGGCAAGCAAAATGAATAAAAAGAGGAGTATGTTCCAAACAAACAAACAAACAAGATAAAACCTCAGAGAAAAACCTTTAATGAGACAGACTTAAGTAATTTACCTAACAAAGAGTTCAGGGTAATGGTCATGAAGATATTAGAATGGCTATTATCAAAAAGACAAGAGGGGCACCTGGGTGGCTCAGTCGGTTAAGTGTCTGACTTCTGCTCACATTATGATCTCGGGGTCCTGGGATAGAGCCATGCATCCAGCTCTGTGCTCAGCGGGGAGACTGCTTGAGATTCTCTTTCTCTCCCTCTACCCTTCCCCCCACTCATGCTCTCTCTCTCTCAAATAAATAAATAAAATCTAAAAAAAAAAAAAAGAAAAAGAAAAAGACAAGAAATAACAAGTGTTGGCAAAGATGTGGAGAAAAGGAACTCTTGCGCACTGTTGGTGGGAATGTAAATTGATGATCGTCAAGATAATGGAACAACTGAAGTGCCCATCATGGGTAACTAGATAAAGAAAATGTGAGGTGATAGACAGATAGATAATGGAACTTTATGCAACCATTAAAATAATGGAATCTTGCCATTTGCAACAGCATGGATGGACCTAGAGGGTATTATGCTAAGTGAAATAAGTCAGAGAAAGACATATCACATGATTTCCCTTATATGTGGCTAAAGAAAACAAGCAAATGAAAAAACGCCGTGCTCATAGAGAACAGAACATACCGAGAACACAGAGGAACAGAATGGTGGTTGCCAGAGGTGGGGGATGGGGGGCAAATGGGTGAAGGGAGTCAAAAGGTACAAACTTCCAATCATAAAATAAGTAAGTCATGGGGATGTAATGTATGGCCTGGTGATTAGAGGTAATTATACTCTGTGGCATATTTGAAAGTTGCTAAGAGAGGAAATCTTAAAAATTCTCATTAAAGAAAAGAATTTTGTAACTGTGTATGGTGGCAGGTGATAACTAGATTTATTGTGACGATCGTTTGGCAACGTGTACAAATTCTGAAACATTCTGTTACACACCTGGAACTAATATAATGTTATATGTCAGGTATGCTATTGAAGATGTTAAAAAAGAAAAGAGTGCTGGTGAAGCCTAGACAGATATAAGGGAAAGGTGTCCGGAAAAGATAGAGACCAGGAGGTGTTTTATCACTGACTCCGCATTCCCTCCTGTGCGTGCTTTGAATCTAAACACTGGTTGCAAATGGCAGCCGCTTGTCCAGGCTTTCCCTGCTGCCTCAGGTGTGGTCCATTGGCCAACTCACCTCCCTGCATCATAGGATTTGGAGGAACTTGTTTTTGACAGTGAATAAGGGGCAGCGACCATCTGTAGTGACATCCTTTTAGTTCCACAGATTACTAAAGCAGCTGGTGGTGTCGTGTGGCCAGAGACTGGATGTGTGTGTCCCTCAGAGAGCAGCCTTTGAAGTCCCTGTTGTTCTGGGATTCTGGGGAACCCAAGTCTCTAATGACTGGGAAGAATTAATAAAGCACTTCTGGTGTGTAAACCAGAAGGAATCTTTGAAGACAGGTGTAGTATTCCTGTGAAACAAATACCTTCTTATTAAAAGTAATGAATCAGGGCACATGGGTGGCACAATTAAGCATTCGACTCAGGTCATGATCTCAGGATCCTGAGATGGAGCCCCGAATTGGGCTATGTGCTCAGTGTGGAGTCTGCTTGTCCCTTTCTCTTTGCTCCTCCCCCTGCTCTCTCTCTCTCTTTCTGGAATAAATAAATAAAATCTTTTTTTTAAAAAGTAACAAATCTACTTTTGTTTAACTTACAGGTGGTTAGAAATGTCACTTTCATTTTTTGAAAATCAGTAAGTGGAAAAACTTGTTAGGCTTTGAACGGATGCTATAGTGGGATGAGAGTCTTGGGAACCCTGGGAGCAGGTGAATGTATTTTGTACTTGGTAGAAAGAAAAATAATTGGGCCAGAGGGTGGACTGTGGTAGGCAGAATTTTCCTGGGGTCCCTCAAACTCCTGCCTCCTGGTGTGTACAGCCTGTATAGTCCTCTCCCCTTGAGTGTAGTGGATCTAGTGAATATGATGGCATATGATTCACATGATTGGGTTACTGGCCAGTTGACTGGATTAATTTCAAAATATTATTCTGGGTGGGCCTGACCTAATCAGGTGAATCCTTAAACAGGGTGGGACTGGGAATTTCCTGAAGCCAGAGAAAGTGAAAACAGAACAGACATTTTCTTGCAGACCTTGAAGAGACAAACGGCTAGGTTCCACAACACGGTGAACTGAATTCTCCCAACTGTCTGAGTGAGCCTGGAAAAGGACCCCTAGTTCCAATTAATAACACAATGCAAATGATAGATAGACACAAGGTTATGGCCCTGACACCTGAGCTGAGAGGCTGGCTGAGCCCTGCTGGGACTCCCAACCTACGGAATAGAGAGAGAATCAATGAGAATTGTTCTAAGCTGCTGCTTGTGGTAATTTGCGGTGCAGAAATAGAGAATGAAATCCACAGCATTTGAGCAGAAGAACAAAGGGGAAGTGCCGGGGTGGGGTTTGTTTGGCTTTGTTTTGTTTCTTTTAAAGCAGTATTCATCGTTTTAGTGTTTTGCGTCGTGCTTTTCTTCCTTACTTCCCTCCTTTCTTCCTGTTTCTGTCCCTCCCTCCACAAATCTTCCTTTGAAGTGTCTCTTCCTAGTCACACTGATCCCTGTTTCTGTTGTGCTAAGCGACTGTGGTACAACCACATACACTTAGCATCAGTGGAGCTGATAGGGTGGGACCTGGTGAGAGCCCCACTGTTGGTCAGCCCAGCGGACCCGAGCAACGTGCATTACTCATTTGCCCATGAGTGGCTGGACCAGAACGTGTCTGAAGTTCCTCTTTGCCCTGATGTTCATGATTCCGTGAACTGCCCACATCTGCAGGCGAAGTGGGAGAAAAAGGTGTCACTGTTTCTGGGGTGCCTTGAAGGAGGGCATGCATGGCTGCAGTCAATAATGTGCCTTGAGCTTGCGGTCCCTGCCCGGGAACAGGCTCAGGATGGTCCCAACTCCATACAGCTTCGCTCAAGAGCCTCATGCAGGCCACAAAGATTGGGCTTCCATCCCAGGCAGTCCCTGATGTGGGTTTTCTTACCAATAGTATGGAAGGGATCTAGAAGAACAGGGGCTAGAAAGATGGGCACAAATTCCATCTAAGAGCGACCCTCTCTTCTGACAATCTCTCAGGAGCTTCGAGTTAGCCTCGGTGAATTCCACCGACACGTGATCAGAGTTACTCTTGTAGGTGCTGAGGATTAAAGGATGAATAAATGAGACCGTCAAGTAGCTTACATTCTAGTTGGTCCAGGTGTGTACAAAACTGTCAACAATCGTAAGCACCTTTCAAAACCTCAAGAGGAATATAAGCAACATACTACAGGGGTTCAAAAGAGGGAGATTTTAGGGTTCAGAATTTGCAGGATTCTGAAACCCCTCACCTCTGCAGAGAGCGCTGTTGGACTGAGGCACCGCCACTCACCTGTGGGGAAGGTTGCAGGTGCTCTCTCCTTTCAAGCCCTGAGCCTGCTGTGTGTCCCAAGCAGTCTGAGGGACCGTGAACTTCCACCTGACTCACCCTGAGGAGTTGAAATGGGCCCAAATGGAGGCAGGCTGGCTGCTCCGTGGCTGCAGAGGAGAAACTGAGTAAGTGTGACCCGCATGATTGATTGCTTGAGGAAAAGTTGTATTAAAGGGCCAGAGGCGGTCATGCCCGCCTAGAGGGGGAGCCGGTCTCAGCAGAAAAAACTTGGAGTTTCTGGATTTTTAGGGCTAAGGAAATTTTTCTCGTGTCAGGGTCTCCTTACACCTTCAGAAAGAATTGTGGATCTTGAAGAGTTTTTATTTATATGGATTATAGCTACTGATTCTTACCATATTAGAAATTAAACTTGAAACAATTATTTTTTAAAGATTTTATTTGTTTATTTGAGAGACAGAGAGAGAGCAGGAGCGGGAGGAAGCTGCAGAGGGAGAAGCTGACTCCCCGCTGAGCAGGGAGCCTGATGCGGGGCTCGATCCCCATGACCTGAGCTGAAAGCAGACGCCTACTGACTGAGCCACCCAGGCGCCCCTTTCATGTTCGTTTTTAAATTTGGAAGTGGAAGGTAGGAGATGAAAAAAAGTTGAGGTGGTTATTTTCATGAATTGATTCTGAAAGGTATTTTTTCCTTATCTCCTTAGCTCTGAAGAAATGATTCTAAAAATCTTGGGCCCTCTCTATCCTGGTAACTTGTTTCCAGAGGCTCTTTCCATTCTGTTGTTTCAAGAGTAATTGCATTTCTGAAGATAAATTTATGAAACCAAAGCCAGGTAACCATGACATTGTTTCTCTTTTTGCCTTCAGTGGCTAGAAAGGTGAGGTCCGTAACAATTTTCCAAGAGTAGAAGAAATGTGTTGTACCCTTCCTAAAGGAAAAGGTATTTTTCCTTTAGGAAGAAGAGATATCTGTGTGTGGAAAAATAAATCTTGTCTTCTTTACCTTTCTCTCTTTCTTTTCAGATTTCTCTAAAAAGTTTTTTGTATTAAAAAGTTTGAAAAAAAATACAGGAACATAGGAATAATAATGTAATGTATACTCATTATCCACAAATTCTCCTTCCTAGATTAAAAACAAGTTATCTCTAAAAATACTTTACCCGTACCCTTTCCTACCTGCTCCCCAAAGAGAGAAATTGTCTTCTGACTATGGCTTTGAATTAGATCTGATTTTAGCTCCTTCACCCACAGACACTTAGTTTCTAATAAGATGGCTCTTTTTGGAGTTTTGAGTTCTCCTTTTTTCATCCACTTACTACCTGCCCTTCATTCTGAAACATAAGAAGCCTCCTTCGGCAGCCATCTTCACAGGGATGCTTCTAGAATTAATAAGCTGAGAGAGATACCATTTTGAGCTTCTTTAGGAAAAAAATTAACGTACAGCCTATTTCTCCAGCTTCACTGTATTTTTAGAATAAGAGACTGTCTTATCATTCTCTTACACTTACACTCAACAGACACCACTCCAGGATTTTCTGCAGGATAGAAACTGGGGCATAGTTCTAATTGAATAATGATAACAAGAAGAGATGCAGGGCCATTCTGAGACATGAAAGTAGGAAGAATAATTAACTGATAATGGAAAGGATAAAGCCAAACTTGTTCTTCACTTATCAAGCAGCAAGCATGTACTAAGCACTATAAAGTTATTCTTACATCAACATGCATTTGCTCATTTATTTTTGGCTTTGTAGCTACATCTTAATTATTTTAGATGATGCCACAAAATCACAAGAGCAAAGGTGTTTCAGCTCCCCCTGTCTTAGCTGTGCAACCCTGAGCAAGTAATTTCCCGTTTGTAAGCCTCACTGCCCTCACGAGCAGCATGGAGATAATGAGGGGACCCGTGACAGCAGGTGTCTTGAGCATCCAATGGGATAATTCGGGGACAGTGCCTGGTTCCTAACAGGGGCTCCAGGCCTGGGGCTGCTGCTTTTCTGCTCAGTACCGGGGTTTCGGCCGCTGTTTGGAATGACATCTACATGACTCCCAGAAAGCCACAGAATGACTCTGCTCTCCGTCTCTGCAACTCTGGATTCTAAGGATGGGAGACACTGGTCCCCAGAGGGGATTACTATTGCCAAGGCCCACAGCAAGGTTCCCAGTGAATTCTGAGGTATGGCTGCAGTCTGGGCAGTTTAGGCAACTCGTGTCAAGGACAGACAAGAAGAGGTGTCCTTGTCTCAGCATGGGTCATTGGCCCTGAGCTTCCGGAGGAGGCAGGGCTGCTGTTGTGCTGTGGGGTAGGGAGGGATATGCAGGGATCCAAGAGGACCCCCTTGGGCGCTTCTTGGGATTGTCTTTCACAACTGTGATTGCAAATGGACAGAGACGGCAACCTCAGCCTGAGAAGGACATGTTTCAGAGGTGACAGTCTGGTTCATGGCCCAAGTAAGCCGATGAGACCAGCAGGAATGCGAGCGAATGATGACGATAATCAAGAATGGATAGTGGAGGAGGGAGAGGAGGAGTGTCTGTTGCAGCCCTGAGGTCAACTACAGTAGAGGGGGAGCGATTCTTCCCCCTAACTAGCTGCCCTCTTCCAATTTTTTCCTGAGGAAGAGAGGCCCACTGGACACTTGGAAGAGATGCTCCCTGAATGTATATGGAGAAGTGAATCCAAATGGCACCAAGGATGGACTCTCATAGACACAGAGATGCACTGCCTATGTCTCACTTCTAGGGAGGACTTGTCACCCAACTGTGGGGTGACCAGAAGGCAGCCTCCAGTTGTCCACCTGCTTCAGGGTCTGCCTCAGCATTGGTGCTCCAGGGCTCCTGGCCGAGAGGATTTTCTGGATGGGCATCATAATTTGACTCCACTCTCTGCACAGTCCAGGTTCCTGTCCCTTCATTCATAGGTGTTCATCCCTTATAAACATCTTGCACCCAAACTTTCTCAGCATTTGCTTCTAGATAACTCAACCAGTGACAGCACCTGTTTCCTTCCATTTGGAGCCATGACACTGGCTCATTCCATAGATCTACCTGCCCACCATTTTTGTTCTGTCCTTTCTAATTTTATCATGTATGATTGTATTTCTTACTCATAATAACCATTGGCTATTTCTCTCCTACGTCTCTTAGTGTCATTTGCAAGACTCATGCAAGGATTCATTTGTGTTATATGTTAAGAAATAGAAATCAATTCTGGGCCACTAAAGGGAAAAAAAGGGAGAGGAAAATTTGAAAGAAAGTGGTAGAGCACACAGAATCCAAGAAAAAGATGATTCATCTGGATCAAGGAGCAATCCCATGGGAGCTCTAAAGTATCTAGGAGCAAGAGTTCAGAGGTCTCCTTCCCAGCAGAGTACTGCTATCAGCTTCCACCATTACAACGTTCCATTCCAAGCTTCTCATGTGATCGACCAGCCTGTGTCAGCTTCATTAGCGAATACAGAAGGAGCTGTTGGGAGTCCCAGAGCTGAGAAGGGTCTGCTCCCACAGAAGGGGAAGAGATTGTGACAGCTCTTCCAAGAAGCACTTATTGCTTTTGGTGATAAATCAATGAGTGAAGGGAGTTTCAAAGACATACTTGGTTGCAGAAATGTTGTTAGCAGAGTTTAAAAAACATAGGAAGGCTAAGATTGTGTTCTGGTGTTTCTTCTCTATCATAGCTCTGCCAGTCTCTCTTTTCCTTTCTTGGTCTTTGGGGAGCTGGGCCATAGTCTTGTGGCTCTTTTGATGCCTGGGGGCAGTGTCTTCCCCATGTCCCAGTGGCCACACATTCGGGAGTGCTGGGTTTTTCTTCCTCTGTCCCTGGGTGACCAGTCTCCTCCAGGTCAATAAACAGAGGGTAGCTACCACCACTGTCTTCCCCTCCTTAGTTCTGAAGAAATGATTCTAAAAATCTTGGGCCCTCTCTATCCTGGTAACTTGTTTCCAGAGGTTCTTTCCATTCTGTTGTTTCAAGAGTAATTGCATTTCTGAAGATAAATTTATGAAACCAAAGCCAGGTAACTATGACACTGTTTCTCTTTTTGCCTTCAGGGGCTAGAAAGGTGAGGTCCATAACAATTTTCCAAGAGTAGAAGTGTGTTCAGCTGTGACATCTACTAGCCTGAGTTCTTTCCCTTTCCATGGGCTCCTTTTTGCTCTGTTTCAATGTCCTATTGTGCCTTTGAGCTACATGTCAAAACCATGAGCTGGCCCCAGGTCCTTCTGGAAGCATACAGTATATATATCTTTAAATAAATAAAGATCAGCCATCTTTTCTCTTCCTACCTCCAAAATAGAAAATAGCCATAGTGGTTTAATTTAGAGATAAGGAAATGGAAAGGTTTTGATGTGACCAAGTTGTAGATAACTGCTGGGCCTTCCACAGAATGAGACCCACATTTACAGAGAGCACACAGAAGGAAATTTCAGAACATACAGCCTCTGCCAGAGTTGGCCACTGTGACAAAGAGTGCCAGGTCCATCTGACACAAAGGGTATCCATGTCCTGCCCTCTGTTTTTTTGAAGCAGTTGAGCAAAAGATCTGTCTGTGTATACTTTGCATTTATTTAATTGTCTCTGAAAAGGTCTCTGAAGAAGGCATATTTTGGGGCTAATTATCCCTTTTGGCAGAAATTTGAGTCATATTGATATATAACTTTTCTGTGATGAAAGTTTCTGTTTTTTAGACATATAATTTTCAAAGGATATAACTTGCACTTCCCTTCCTTGGACTGTTGACATATTTGGGTGGATAACCAGTGTGAAGGGGGTCGTTAGTTCTGGTGGTTTTGATGTGTGGACGGAAGCTCCTGTCCCAGGGTCTCCCTGTTCGTTCCAGAGTTCACCTGTAGCCCCGAGTAACCATCCTGTAAACCACAAGGTGTGGGGCTGGGGGAGAAAGTTCCCAGTTCTCTACAAGTGTGAGCAAAGTGATGTGGGCAGTCCTCCGAAGACCGCTGAAGGTGTGAGTCATGGAAACAGAGCAGGAGGGGAGGGAGTGCATAAAGACACAGTTGGGGATGGGCTATTGCAGTTCATCTCCTGGTGGTTTGCTCACGGTGCTATGATCTACCACACATTCCAGATTCCCCTCACCATGGCTAACACTTGTGCCGGTCAAGACAGCTTGCCTGGTTACATGGTCCAGATTTTCATTCCTGAAGGATCAGAGTCCTTGGTTATCATACCCTTGTCAAGTCATGGTTGCTTTAATTATCTCTTCACAGTTAAAACTGGGCATGAAAACACCAAGAGATTTCCTAGTGAATACCTGTGTTTTAAATATATTCCTCTTTGCCCCCATTACATAGCAACAACTCTACCACTGGTTGATTACCCCTGCTGATAAAATTTCTTGGCCTGCTGGTTTACCAACATAACCTAAAATCACCAGACAGCAGACATGACTTTAGGTATAGAGGAACCTTATAGTGTCACCAGGTAGAGGTGTTCCTTTTCTGGGAAGAAGGTACCCTAGACCTTCAGAACCTGTTAGTCTCCAGTGGGACATTAGCAGTGATGGTGAGTGGAGCCACTTCTATTTCCACCCCTTGGTAGACTCTCGTATTCTATATACATAGAACACTGAACCATGTAAGGACCACTGGATCAGGGTATGTCCTGCATTCTGGACAGTGCATCAACATCACAGGATGTCATCTCCAGGCTCGTGCCCCAGCTGCACCTTCAAATAACTGTTTCATCATCTTCCAGGCCAGCAGCTTCTGTATGGTGCAATACAGTATAGTGTAGGACCACTGAATACCATAGGCAATGATCATTTGCATGCCCTTTGCTGACAAGAACATCTCTTGGCCCAGGGCAATATTACATGAGATCCCATTCTAGTAATTGGACATTGTAGTACCCTATTAATGTTGACTTGTGCCGCCACAGGTTGGATATGCAACAGTGGCAGTGGCTAGATAGGCTTTGATGAGAGGGAGCTTTTGGTTTGGGGCCCATGCATGGCTTCTATCTGTCACACTGTGGCTGTACTCTGCACTGGCCCATTTTGCAAGCACTGGGATTGCCAAAGACAAGCTTGCTAACATTTACTGGATGAGTCCTTTTGTCCACCTGGTTGTTTAGTGGCCCTCCTGCAGTGGATACTGTCTAGTGAGCATCAATGTAGAGCTCACTTTGTGCCCACTCCCATGTGCTTCTTCCATGTGCCTCTTCTCCAGACCCCTTTGTCTCTAATGTTGCTGTTTTGCTCACTACAACCCTATGACAAACCAGCTAAGCACTTCTCCTAAAGGCAGGAATGTGTGCGTATCCCTTCTTTCTCTCAACAAAATGGATGACCAGATGCCTCTCCTGAAGCCCAGTCCACTGGGAGGGCTTGTTCTCATTGCTGTGTTTCAGGCTCACGCTTGAATGAAACCATAGTCCAGCAGCGATCTTTGTTTCAGCTCATGCCAGTGTATCAAGATCCTTCTGTAAACCAGCCCCAGGATTTTTCCACCTCTCACAACTGGTTGTAGAGAATTGCAGTAATAGGCCATAGATGTGAGTGGAGAGGGAGGTCTTGATGCAACAGGGTAGGTAATGCTGGAGCCTGGCCACCGGCTCATGTGGCTTAGTTGTGCCCAATCCATGATGTACCTCTTCCACTGTACAATGGATTGTTGCTGTCCTCAGATGACTTTATGACTGGGTTGGTCTGATAGCACCCAGCTCATGATGGGAAGCTCTAGTCACGTGGTCACTTGGTCTCTGGTTGGAGCTCAGTCTCTAGGAGGACCCAGTACTCTACCAGGAGATGCTTTCAAATGGTCTTACTCCAGAATCTTAGGAGCTTGCACTGAAACTCTCCTGTTGAAACTTGCCAGATATCTAATTCAGTGTCTACCTACTACAAATAACACTAGCACCATGAGATCTGCAGGCTCCATTCAAAACTGTTAGATTTCTGAATCTACTGATCAATGAGTTGAGCAGTATTCTTAAGTTTGGTGCATGCTACCTTGTAATCTGAAGAGGTCTACTCAGAGTTGTGTTTCTTAGTGGCAGAAGCTGCAAGATGTGATACTTATTCTTTAACTTGGAAGAGAGAGATCCTGGTGTGTCCTAGACCACTGGACTCCCAAAACTTCACCAATGTGGTAGGTCTCTGAATCTTTGTAGGGTTTTTCTACCACTCTCTGGACTGCATGTGTCTCATCAGGACATCCAGGGGACCTGCCACTTCCTGCCTGTCAGTCCAATTAACACGATGTCATCAACATCGTGGGCCAGTGTTCTACTCTGTGGAATGTCTAAACAATAAAGTTCTCTTTAGAGAATATTATAAAGAGAACAAGAGTGTTAACAGCCCTGGGACAAAATTGAATTTATGTTGTTGTCCATCCCCATTGAATGTGAACTGCTTCCGGCCCTCTTCCCTGATGGGTTATTGACAAGAATGAAATGATCAGATCCATATCCACATTCTGTATAAGATGCTGTGTTGATCTGCTCTAGAAAGGATAAAATTGCCTAGCAAGTACAATTAGGTCACTTCTTGATGTGGTTTGCAGTAGTCTACCATCAACCACTATGACCCATCTCTTTACTTCAGTGACCATACTGTAGAATTAATTGGGGGGAGGTATGATAAGGTTCCCCACTACTGCAAGCTTGAAGTCTTTGAGAGTGGCACTAATCTCTGCCATTCTACCAAGAGATAGTGTTGCTTTTTACTTACAATCTTGGCGGGAGAGCGGGAGGATCAGTTTCAAGGGCTTCTTCTTGGCTTTTCCTAATGATGGCTCTAACTTCACAGGTCAAGGAGCTAATGTGAGGATTCTGCTGTATGCAAAATGTGTCCATCCTTCACTTTGCTGTGCATTTGGGAACTGGGGAAATGACCACTGTGGATGGCCCAGAGCCAGGACCCCACTCATCATCTGCTCTCTACAGACCTCCACTCTCACATGGGACCTTGATAACTTTGGATTCCTCAGTGAGGGTCAGGGAAGATGCTATATCCAACAGAACAGGTCCTGCTGGGGAAAATTGAGGAATGACTACTGCATCGTCCTTGGCATTGCTGGTTTCCCTGCCTTCTACACCTGTTCCTCCCCCCACATGCCCGGAACATACCTTGGCTCCTCTACCCCTGTGAGCACTGCACTAAGTGCTGGGAATTCTGCTTCGAACTCACTTACTGGATGAGTCTACATAATTTCTGTGTAATGAGGGCTATGTTTCTTCCCTTCTGCAATTCTCCCCTTGGTGTGGCTTGTGAAAGGAAGAGGAGGAACCAATGGAATTAGGTGGAGTGCTCACTGTCTGCAACCCCTGGGGATTAGGTTGTTGGGTTTTCCAGGATGGCTGAGAATTTGAGACTGTGCATTACCAAACCATAAAATAATTTAAAAACATTTTTATTAGAACCTTTCTAAATTACATTAGAAAATACCCAATTCTATCTCCAAGGGACATTGTTCAGAGAAAACAAAGGGCTTGTTTCCTCTATAACCCATTTTACCAGCCCTGTTTTATATCACTTCCTTTAGGGTCTCTTTGGCTTTAAGAGACACTAATGAGCTGAAATTTCCAAGCAGAGCTTAACCCGAAGTGTCTATTTCTATCTGAGCAGTTAAAATCCAGGCAGACCTGCTGAAACCTAATCTTTCTAGACCTCTGTTTCGTTATCTTTTCCACCTTTATAAATCTGCATTCTAAGATATAAAGGGCTGTGGACAGAAAGTGATTTGAGAAGCAGAATGCTTATGAAGGGCAGGAAAAAAAAAGAAATTATTGTCTAGCAAAGAAAGCATCTGGTTCATACTGAAAGGCGCCCAAACTGGACGTGTGTTTCTAGCCCCAAAGAGCTTTTTTTTTTTTTTTAAGATTCTATTTATTTATTTATTTATTTATTTATTTATTTATTTATTTATTTAAGAAAGAGGGAGAGAGCATGAGTGGGAGGGGCAGAGGGAGAGAGAATCTCAAGGAGACTCCATGCTGAGGGCAGAGCCCAACATGGGGCTCAGTGCCATGACTCTGAGATCATGACCTGAGCTGAAACCAAAAGTTGGACACTTAACTGACTGAGCCCCCCAGGGGTCCCTCCAAAGAGCTTTTAATAAGCAAATGGCCCTTGTCCCAGACTTGTACTTAATCTAGGCAAAGCAACTTCAGGACAATACCTGCTTTTGGAGAGATTTGGGTGGTTATTTATTATAGATTTAAAAAAAGGAATATTTTCAAATTGAGTTGGTTGATCTATAAAATGAGCTGAATTGATTAATTGATCCTTTCATTAATTTATTCAACAAATATGTATTAAGGAACCTATGATGTCCCCAATTCTAGAAGACATAGGGACTCATTAGATCAGATAGAAAGATTTCTGTCCTCAGGGAACATTTTCTAGGCGTGAATTCAGATGAAACAGCACTGGTAATGAGAGCCAATGAGTGTGGTGTCAGTGTCTAAGGGGGCAATCTGGGAGAGAAGAGCAAGGGTCTAGCCCTGGGGAAGTTTGGACTCAGCTGCTGAGATCTTAGATGTTGAGGGGTAAACTAGTGATAAGAAAATGCCATTTTACTAATTTAGTTGTTCTGTTAATCTCTAAATTCTATGTCACCAGTCTGGTTATGTCCTCTGGGGACACGTGTGGAAGGTGAAGATCTAGCATTAGTAACCCAAAGCAAATGTTTCTCTTGAACTTTTCATTGGAAGGTAATATGGTTTGGGCACTAAACCAACTGATGGCTAAAAGCAAGACTTCTGATATTATTCATCTCCTTCAAAAGAGCTCAAGGCTGTTAAATTTTTTTCTAACTCATCTTCAAGGTGTTCTCATAAGTTTGGGGGCAATCTGTCCTCCCTCCATGATTTTACCTCTCCTTGCTGCCTTTCTTTCTGGACCTGACCCTCTTTATAGCTTTCTATAAAAATTTCCTGTGACTTTACATTCTAGTGTCTTCAGAAATCCCTTTTTTAAAAAAAAAGATTTATTCATCAATTATTTTAGAGAGAGAGAGAGAGAGTACATGAGCAGGGGGGAAGGGCAGAGGGAGAGGGAAAGAGAGAATCTCAAGCAGATGCCCCACTGAGCACAGAGCCCGATGTGGGCTCATGACCTGAGCTGAAATCAAGAGTTGGGTGCTCCGCCAACCGAGCCACCCAGGTGCCACCAGAAATATCTTGAGTGCCACATTCCACTGCATTCTGCAAGTGTTCACTCTGGATTAAGATTCCCTGTTACTGGCCCTCCTCCTGGTCACATTATCTCTGTTCCCCTGACCAGTCCTTCTGGATTAATGTTTCACGAGGGCTGTATTACGGGGTCTTGCTGTGACTCTGCCTCCAGAGTCCATCTCTGGCTCTCTCTCAGCCTCACCCAGTCCCAAGTCTACCCCCTCCGAGAAACTGGCACAAGCTCAGAATCAACAAATGTGTATGGGCTACACAAACTGGGGAGAGTTGTAGAAATGTCACAGAGTCATATGGGACCTCAAAGGTCTTCTAGTTTAAATCCACAGTTTTCAGAGAAAAAAGTGCAGCCAGTAGAGAGTGTGCAATCTGCCACAGCTTGTTGGTGGCAGATCGAGTATCATACCTAGATTTTCTGACCCCAAGCTCAGGGCTCATTGTGTTTCCTCACATGGCCCTGGGACTGAAGAATTTCTTAAAAGTAGTTTGCAAAATTGTTAATCAGATAACATGTAATATAATACAGTTTGATTTCTGTTTAATCTTCGGAGCCTAAAGCTTTAGGGTTTTTAAGCCATTGAAACCAAGTGCAATATTTAAAATTACCCATTTTCTTCTGCTCAAGACATTTCCTTAGGGAAGAATACTAGGAGTGCTAGTGGAGCTCACCTGAAATTGCTTCCTGGTAATGTCAGCTATTGCTTCTTAAGCCCCGGAAGGTGGATTAATAGATCTTGAATGGCTTGACATTAACAATTTTCTGTGACCCACTTTTATATAAAAGATCATGTTTGAGGGTGAAGAAAGAAACAGACAGATATCTAAATGAAGAAATATCTAGTAATGGAAAAAGGAGATTTGAGCTTCTTCTTTCCAAAATATATTAAGGGAATTGCAAAACACAATGAGAGGACGTAAAGTGTTATAAAGAAGAAAGCTGAATATAAATGAAAGTCATCTGAAAGACATTTCATGCTTTTCTCGTCCTTGTTTTTTCTTCTTGGTAGAGTGACTTGAAATCATGGTCCAGTAGTATTTTCATTGAGGTAAAAGTTGTCTTTACTCAGATGTTGAAGGGTGGATACAAGAGTGATTAAGTGTGTGTGTGCATGTGTGTGTGTGCATGTGTGTGTGTGACTGAGGATTGGAGTGAGATTTTATTTTCAGGAATCTTCTTTGAAAAAAATGTTAATAACCTTCAGAAAAGTATGATGTTGAATTCTGGCCAACAAATTGTTGTGTGCCATTGTGAACATAACCACACCCCAAAGCATTTTTAAGTTGTGGGATTGAAACCAAAAAAACCCAAGATACTAATCAGACAATCATGGTGATCACAAAGATGTGGGCTTTCTAACATTTAGTCATTTTGCTCTGTATAATATAGATATTCTCTTGGTGTCTTTATGATCATCAACTTAGATTTAGATCCAAGAATATAGGAGATGAAAGTACCTAAAAATTATGCTTCCAAGCAATGAAATGATAATGGAAGTGAATCATTATGGGCACAGAATGTACAATAATGTTATTTCTTATTTTCTTCTGATTTATGATTTTTCTAGACTTGTGGGATGAACTAAATTATAACAACTTCATATCTTTGCTCCAGGGCAATTTCTAATAATCTTTGCTTATCAGGAGCTTAAAAATGGAACTTCCATTTGTCTATGGATTCTTCCAAATTCTGATGGCAGATAGGGGTATAAATGATTTCAGATTCTCAGTTCAGCACTCAGTGGAATCTGCCAAATAGGCTCCTTTCAAATGCAATTATGCTTTTGACAAATTTATAGGATGTTTCATACATGAATGATGGAATGATCCAACTTTTACTTTATAGAAAAATTATCTCTGATCACTTGGATTTGTGGAATGGCTCCCCAAAAAAGTTTGTTGACAAGATGCCACTGGCTGATGTAAGATTAGAAGAGAAGAATAAAAATCACAATGTGTTCTGTATGTCAGATAAGACGCTGGTTTGAAATGATGGAAATCATTCCTGGAAAATTGTCTTAATCAGCAATCATTCTACTGATCACTGCTGAAGAAATTCATGGACCTATAAAAGAGTAGAGCAAGAAAGGACCTTGAAATAATCATAAACCTTTTCCTTTTTATAAATCAGGAAACTTACAGATCAAGATTAAATAACTTGTTTTGATCTCAAAAGTAAGAAATAGCTGGGACAAGAAATTAACTCTCCTACCTGCCAGACTAATTAAAATGGGATAATCTGTCTCCACATGAACTTCAGCAAAATCCACTCCCTCATTTACACATGCCTGATCAATCTAAGCCTGGGTTTATGGACAGGATGCAAAGGCAAAAACTCAAGAGGCCAAAATTTTCTCACTTGATCTATCCTCGTTTCAGGCAAGTTCACTGCAAAAATGCATCCAGAAAAGACAAGAACAAAAAGGTGACAGAGTGTAATTTTAGCATAGGGGTGGGGAGATTGAATGAATAAACTTTAGGTTTATATTTAAAACTGGATATAGGGCGCCTGGGTGGCTCAGTTGGTTAAGCGACTGCCTTCGGCTCAGGTCATGATCCTGGAGTCCCGGGATCGAGTCCCGCATCGGGCTCCCTGTTTGGCAGGGAGTCTGCTTCTCCCTCTGACCCTCCTCCCTCTCATGCTCTCTGTCTCTCATTCTCTCTCTCGCAAATAAATAAAATCTTAAAAAATAAAATAAAAAATAAAACTGGATATAGTCTTGGGTGACAGCTTTCAAAATTTCATCACCGGACAGCACTCCTACTCAAACATAGGACTTCAGAAAAGGAATGACCCTTTGTGAAACCTGAATTGGAACTTTCTCTATATGGAAAAGAAGGATTCTTTCCAGTGCAGAGCTCTTACAAGTCTTGGTATTTAAGCAAGAATGTGAACTAACACAGTTTAGCAATGTTTTTAACAGCGCAGATTGAAACAAAAGGAATTCTCTGCTTAATCCAGAGTGAATCAGAACATTTAATTAGCCAAAATACTCTGAGCATCTGCATGAGTTAAATTTTTAGTAGAACAGGGGTGCTGAATTGGATTTACACTGAACTGGATTTGCATTTGGATTGCATTTGGATGCACAGTGGGATTCAAAGCAAGATGGGTTGTGTCCTGAATTTAGAACTGGAAAACCATCGGTCGGGTGCTGAATGTCAGAAAAGTCTTTATCATTGAGGAAGATTCTAAAGGGCATAAAAGAAGGTAAACTAGGTGACATCATGATCATTAGCAAATCCACTGAGGAGCCAAGCATAGCACATTTTATGTGCCACTAGCTAATATGAAAAATTCGGTTAACTAATTCCTTTGTCAGCAAGGAATGAAACAATCTACAGGATATTTTCCGTTTGGTTTAAATTAATCAATGTGTTGGTGTTGGGTATGTACAATATAGCTTTATGTACAACAGAGCTCATATCTCACAGTTGTGATTGGGCTTCTCTCTGCTGCTCATGCAGAGCTTCTGTGTACTTAAATTCTCTGAGGAAGAACTCTCTAACCTTATCCCTTAGCCTGTAGAGAAAGAGTCATGACTGCTTCATTGCTGCATTATCAAAAGATCTTGGGCCAACATAATTTTTCTTTAAAGGTTTTCTTTTTTTAAGATTTTATTTATTTATTTGACAGTGAGCGAACGAGAGAGAGAGAGCACAAGCAGGGGGAGCGGCAGGCAGAGGGAGAAGCAGGCTCCCCGCTGAGCGAGGAGCCCAATGTGGGACTCGATCCCAGGACCCCAGGATCATGACCTGAGCTGAAGGCAGACGCTTAACGGACTGAGCCACCCAGGTGCCCCTTGTCAAGGGTTTTCATTAGATAATACCAAACCTTGAGTTTTATGTTTTATTTTTTAAAATTTGACTAAATTAAACATTAGTTATTTTATGAAAGATACAGAGTCCATAAAGTTTGTTATTAAGCTTGGATATGAAGTTAAAGAGAGTAATTGCTTTTGAGCATTTGGGCTCTTTCTGCTCCTGGAAAAGTGCTGAGCCAGAAAAATTAAGAGTATGCGTACACCGTTCACCAGTCGTGATGTGCTCAAAAGCCCTGGTTGCCTGAATAAATTTGTCCTTCAATCTCTCACCCTTCCTTCTGATCTGCAGTAGGGCAACAAAAGATAAATTTCACAACTGTTTTGGTTCCCAGACATTGGCCCTGCCTTTGCTTCTCCATCCTGAAAGTTAAGGTGGGTCCTTCTCCTGTAGACTCACAGTGGATAGCCTCAAGGATGGCATTGGGGCTCAGCTTTGTGGACTGGCACCAAGCCTATGGAGTCAAATCCTGCTCTGTGAGCACTAAGCAGCCCAGGGCCACCAACATGGAGGGAAAAACGAGCACTGGGTCACCACATCAGCTTCTGGGATTATTACCTTATTGTTTCTTGGATGTGTGCTCTGGAGATACATTTCAGGGGAAGAGCCCCAGTTCTTTCCAGCTCCGAGTAGGGAGTTTATGACAAGACAGTGCATGTGCAGGATCTCTGGAGCACAGTCCCTATGATAGCCAGTATCTGAAGCCCTGTTTTTATTGCCAGCTTCCTGAGCAAACTTTATTGCAGAAACCAGCTATTTTTTTTCCTATCTTATTAGAACTGCAGGGGAAAACTAATTTTCCCCAAGATTTTTATTGCAAAAAGGTAATGAGTTTCCTTTACACCATACCAGGATCACAATAAATACTCTTGAATACTTTTAATAAACAGTAAGGCCAGTTGGATTAGGGAAGAAAACTTAGCATTAATAAAGCTATTAAAAATGCTTCCCTCCAAGTACCAAGGAATAGCAGCAATAATAATGGTGGGGCAAATCTCATCTGTGGAGATGTGTTGGTGTTTACAGTCATGGCCTGAGTAACAGCTTCTCATTTGTAACACCTTTTTCTCTTCCATTTTATGTAGAAATGACATGGGGTTAGAAGTAAACCTACACCCATATAGTCAATTAATCTATGACAAAGGGGCAAGAATATACAATGGGGGAAAGACAGTAAATAAATGGTATCAGGAAAACTGGACAGCCACATGCAAAAGAATGAGACTAGACTGCTATCTCACACCGTACACAAACATTTACTAAAAAGGGATCAAAGTCTTGAATGTACAACCTGAAACCATGAAAATCCTAGCAGAAAACACAAGCAGTAGACACCTTGACATTTGTTTGGCAATGATTTTTTGGATCTGACTCCAAAAGCAAAGCCCAGAAAATAAAAAATAAACAAGTGGGACTATATCAAAAAATGTTTCTGCACAGCAAACAAACAAAAAACCCCAAATGAGAAGACAACCTAGTGAATGGGAAAAAATGTTTGCAAGTCATATGTCAGATAAGGGTTTACTATCTAAAATATATAAAGTATGTATACAACTCAATAGCAAAAAACTCAAAAAATCTGATTGAAAAATGAGTAGAAGACATGAACAGACTTTTTTTTAAGAGGGAGAGCGAGAAGGAGGGAGGGCAAGGGGTAGGGGGAGAGGGAGAGGGAGAGAGAGAATCTTAAGAAGACTCCATGCCCAGTGTGGAACCTGACACAGGGGCTCAATCTCACAACCCTGAGATCATGACCTGAGCCAAAATCGAGTTGGACACTTAACCAACTAAGCCACCCAGGTGTCCCTGAACAGATATTTCTCCAAAGAAGATATCCAGATGGCCAACAGACACATGAAAAGATGCTCAACATCACTCATCATCAAGGAAATGCAAATCCAAACCACAATGATATCACTTTATACCTGTCACCATGGCTAAAATAAACACAAGAAACAACAGGTGTTGGTGAGGATGCTAAGAAAAAGGAATCTCGGGCGCCTGGGTGGCTCAGTCATTAAGCGGCTGCCTTCGGCTCAGGTCATGATCCCAGAGTCCTGGGATCGAGTCCCACATCAGGCTCCCTGCTCAGCGGGAAGCCTGCTTCTCCCTCTTCCACTCCCCCTGCTTGTGTTCCTGCTCTTGCTGTCTCTGTCAAATAAATAAATAAAATCTTAAAAAAAAAAAAAAGAGAAAAGAAAAAGGAATCCTCATGCACTGTTGGTGGGAATGCAAGCTGATATAGCCACTCTGGAAAACTGAGTGGAGGTTCCTCAAAGAGTTAAAAATAGAACTACCCTACAAGCCAGTAATCACATTATTGGGTATTTACCCAAAAAATACAAAATCACTAATTCAAAGGGATATATGCACCCTTATGTTTATAGCAGCTTTATTAACAATAGCCAAACTATGGAAGCAGCCCAAGTGTTCATCAATAGATGAATAAATAAAGAAGAAGTGAGATATATATATTATATATATGAAATTATATATATATGGAATATACAAAATGTTATATATATTATATTATGGGATATTATTCATCCATAAAAAATGAAATCTTGCCATTTGCAATGACATGGATGGAGCTAGAGAGTATAATGCTAAGTGAAGTAAGTCAGTCAGGGAAAGACAAATACCATGTAATTTCACTCATATGTGGAATTTAAGAAATAAAACAAATGAGCAAAGGGAAAGAAAGAGAGAGAGGCAAACCAAGAAACAGACTCTGAACTCTAGAGAACAAACTGCTGGTTACTAGAGGGGAGGTGGGTGGGGAGATGGGGGAAATAGGTGATGGGGATTAAGGAATTCAACTGTCATGATGAGCACTTGGTGATGTATGGAAGTGTTGTATCACTATATTGTACACCTGAAACTAATGTAACATTGTATATTAACTAAACTGGAATTTTAAAAAACTACAACAAGACATCACCTCACACCTGTTAGAATGGCTATTATCAAAAAGACAAGATATAACAAATGTTGGGGAGGCTGTGGAGAAAAGGGAACTTTTGGGAACTGTTGGAGGGAATGTAAGTTGGGGCAGCTACTATGGAAAACAGTGTGGAGGTTCCTCAAAAGATTGAAAATATTACTATCATATGATCTAGCAATTTCACTTCTGGGTATTTATCTGAAGAAAACAAAAACACAAATTCAGAAAGATATCTTCACCCTGATGTTCAGTGCGGCATTATACACAGTAGCCAAGATATGGAAACAACCTAAGTGTCCACTGATGGATGGATAAAGATGTGGTATATGTATATACATACATACAGGAGACTAGTATTCAGCAAAAAGGAATGGAATCTTGCCATTTGTGACAACGTGGATAGAACTTGAGGGCATTATACAAAGTGAAATAAGACAGACAGAGAAAGACAAATGCCATATGATCTCACTTATATGTGGAATCTAAAAAATGAAACAAACAAAACAAAAAAATCAAACTCATAGATATAGAGAACATATTGGTGGTTGCTAGAGGGATGGGGGTAGAGGTGAGGGTAAAATGGCTCAAACGGATCAAAAGGTACAAACTCCTAGTTATAAAAAAAGTCATGGGGAGATAATGTACAACATGGTGACTATAGTTAATAATACTGTACTACCTTTTTGAAAGTTGCAAAGAGAGTAAATCTTAAAAGTTGTCATTGCAAGAAAAAGAAGAAAAAAATTTCTGCAGCTGTTTAATAACTGTGTTTAATGACAGATGGTAACTAGACTTTTTGTGGTGAACAATTTGCAATGTATACAAATATCAAATCATGTTGTACACCTGAGGTATTAATATAATGTTCTATATAAATTAAACCTCCAAAAAAAAAAAAAAAAAGAACAAGAACAACAACAACAACAACAAAAAAAAAACCCTGCAACCCCAGAATAGTCTTTCTTATTCCAGTAAAGATTAGCTCTCATAAATGTTACAACACTTCTCAGGGATTATTTACCCTTTAGTAAATGTGATGAAACTTCTCATAGGATAAAAGCTATGTGGGAGAAATGTCCACCTATGCAGCAATCTGTGGCAGAAGCAGTCAATTCTCCTTCTAGCTTACCACCTCCCTTGGATAGTGTACAAGTAAGAATTTCTTTGGTTCTAGAGTCCTTGCCTAGAATAGTGGTTTTCAACGTCTGGAGACATTTTTGGTTGTCACAGTTTAGGAGGCGCTATTGGTACCTAGGGTGGAGAAGCCAAGGATGTTGCTAGACACCCTACAATGCATAGATAGTCTCTCCCCAAAGAATTATCTGATTTAAAATGTCAATAGTACTGAGGTTGAGAAACCTGATTTAGAACAATAGTGAGGGTTTCAAACAAAAGCATTCAGGAGCAGATATTGGGTGGCCTCAATCATACAACGGGAGTAAGCTGGTGGGGAGCAATGAAGAGAGGGCATGTCAAGGATTCTTCTTATGAAGGCTTCAGTCTGTTTCTCTGTTTGCAGGGCCTGATTCCCTATGTGGCCAGGCACCATGAGGTGAAATGCTGTGGGGCATTTTCTCCACCACAGACAAACTCATGTGAAATTGATGTATAAACCAGGTCAATATAGTACCTTATAACTAGAAATATAATTTGTGAATTGACACTTGAATCATCTTATCAGGATAATCTCTCCCTGCAGGGAACTGACAGGGATGAACATATAAGCAGAAGAAATCTACCAAGATTTCTTGGTAAAAATACACTCAGAGAAAGGGGAGTTGGCTGGACCAGTGGCATATCCTATGAGAACTTTCTGTCTCTGAAGCCACTGTTCATACACCTGTCAAAGAGACAAAATGCTGGAGTGGTCGGGGGTGGGAGGGATGGGTGGCTGGGTGACAGACATTGGGGAGGGTATGTGCTATGGTGAGCACTGTGAACTGTGTAAGACTGTCGAATCACAGACCTGTACTTCTGAAACAAATGATACATTATATGTTTAAAAAAAAAAAGAAGAAGATAACAGGAAGGGAAAAATGAAGGGGGGGAATCGGAGGGGGAGACGAACCACGAGAGACTATGGACTCTGAGAAACAAACTGAGGGTTCTAGAGGGGACGGGGTGGGGGGATGAGTTAGCCTGGTGATGGGTATTAAAGAGGGCACGTACTGAATGGAGCACTGGATGTTATACGCAAACAATGAGTCATGGAACACTACATCAAAAACTAATGATGTAATGTATGGTGATTAACATAATATAATAAAAAAAAGATCACATTAAACAAAAAAAAGGGACAAAATGCTTTTTTATTCATAATTTTAATTAAAAACAATTTAAAAATAAAAGTCATATGTGTCAGGTGTACAATGTGATGTTTTGTCATACATACATATTGTGAATGGATTAGATCACCACAGTCAAGCTAATTAACATATCCAACATCTCACATGGTTACCACTTGTGTGTGTGTGTGTGTGTGTGAGAGAGAGAGAGAGAGAGAGAACTTAAGATCTACTCTCTTAGCAGATTTCAAGTCCACAGTACAAGATTAACTAGAGTCACCATGTGGTGCTTTAGATCCCCTGAACTTACTTATCATACGTAACTGAAGCTTCATACCCTTCAACCAGCACCTCCCCTGCCCTTGGTAGCCCCATTCTTCTACTCTCTGCTTCTGTAGATTTGAGTTTTTTAGATTCTACATATAAATGACATCATGCCTTATTTTTCTTTCTGTGTCTGGCTTATTTCACTTGATATTATGTCCTCTAGGTTCATCCATGTTGTCACAAATGGCAGGATTTCCTTCTTTTCTTTTGTTTTTTAAAGGCTTTATTTTTAAGTAATCTCTACACCAATATGGGACTTGAAATCACAACCTCCAGATACCATAAGATGAAACAACATTAGAATAATTGGGACCCCAGAAGAAGAAGAAAGAGAGAGAGGGGCAGAAGGTATAATGGAGCAAATTATAGCAGAGAACTTACCTAATTTGGGGAAGGAAACAGGCATGAAAATCCAGGAAGCACAGAGAACCCCTCTCAAAATCAATAAAAATAGGTCAACACCCCGACATCTAATAGTAAAACTTAAGAGTCTCATAGACAAAGAGAAAATCCTGAAAGCAGCTCGGGAGAAGAGATATGTAACCTACAAGGGTAGAAACATTAGATTGGCAACAGACCTATCCACAGAGACCTGGCAGGCCAGAAAGGACTGGCAGGATATATTCAGAGCACTAAATGAGAAAAATATGCAGCCAAGAATACTCTATCCAGCTAGGCTGTCATTGAAAATTGAAGGAGAGATAAAAAGCTTCCAGGACAAACAAAAACTAAAGGAATTTGCAAACACAAAACCAGCCCTACAGGAAATCTTGAAAGGGGTCCTCTAAGCAAAGAGAGAACCTAAAAGCAACATAGGCCAGAAAGGAACACAGACAATATACGGTAACAGTCACCTTACAGGCAATACAATGGCACTAAATTCCTATCTTTCAATTGTTACCCTGAATGTAAATGGGCTAAATGCCCCAGTCAAAAGACACAGGCTATCAGACTGGATTAAAAAACAAGACCCATCGATATGCTGTCTGCAAGAGACTCATTTTAGAACCAAAGACACCCCCAGATTGAAAGTGAGGGGGTGGAAAACCATTTACCATGCTAATGGACACCAAAAGAAAGCTGGGGTGGCAATCCTTATATCAGACAAATTAGATTTTCAACCAAAGACTGTAATAAGAGATGAGGAAGGACATTATATCCTACTTAAAGGATCTATCCAACAAGAAGATCTAATAATTGTAAATATCTATGCCCCTAACATGGGAGCAGCCAATTATATAAGGCAATTAATAACAAAAGCAAAGAAACACATCGACAACAATACAATAATAGTGGGGGACTTTAACAACCCCCTCACTGAAATGGACAGATCGTCTAAGCAAAAGATCAACAAGGAAATAAAGACTTTAAATGACACACTGGACCAAATGGACTTCACAGACATATTCAGAACATTCCACCCCAAAGCAATGGAATACACATTCTTCTCTAGTGCCCATGGAACATTCTCCAGAATAGATCACATCCTAGGTCATAAATCAGGTCTCAACCAGTACCAAAAGATTGGGATCATTCCCTGCCTATTTTCAGACCACAATGCTTTGAAACTAGAACTCAATCACAAGAGGAAAGTCGGAAAGAACTCAAATACATGGAGGCTAAAGAGCATCCTACTGAAGAATGACTGGGTCAACCAGGAAATTAAAGAAGAATTAAAAAAATACATGGAAACAAATGAAAATGAAAACACAACTATTCAAAATCTTTGGGATGCAGCAAAGGCAGTCCTGAGAGGAAAGTATATAGCAATACAAGCCTTTCTCAAGAAACAAGAAAGGTCTCAAGTACACAACCTAACCCTACACCTAAAGGAGCTGGAGAAAGAACAGCAAATAAAGCCTAAACCCAGCAGGAGAAGAGATATAATAAAGATCAGAGCAGAAATCAATGAAATAGAAACTAAAAGAACCGTAGAACAGATCAACGAAACTAGGAGCTGGTTCTTTGAAAGAATTAACAAGATTGATAAACCCCTGGCCAGACTTATCAAAGAGAAGAGAAATGACCCAAATCAACAAAATCATGAATGAAAGAGGAGAGATCACAACCAACACCAAAGAAATACAAACAATTATAAGAACATATTATGAGCAACTCTATGCCAGCAAATTAGAACCTGGAAGAAATGGAGGCATTCCTAGAGATGTATCAACTACCAAAACTGAACCAGGATGAAATAGAAAACCTGAACAGACCTATAACCACTAAGGAAATTGAAGCAGTCATCAAAAATCTCCCAAAAAACAAAAGCCCAGGGCCAGATGGCTTCCCAGGGGAGTTCTACCAAACATTTCAAGAAGAATGAATACCTATTCTTCTGAAACTGTTCCAAAAAATAGAAATGGAAGGAAAACTTCCAAACTCATTTTATGAGGCCAGCATTACCTTGATCCCAAAACCAGACAAAGACCCCATCAAAAAGGAGAATTACAGACCAATATCCCTGATGAACATGGATGCAAAAATTCTCACCAAAATACTAGC